>NC_133771.1:161368364-161393036 GCF_003597395.2 Chelonoidis abingdonii
TGCAAGTGCTTTGGAGGACAGGATTAAAATTCAAAATGATCTTAACAAATTGGAGAAATGGTCTGAATTAAATAGGATGAAATTCATTAAGGACAAATGCAAAGTATTACACTTAAAGAGGAATAAGCAATAGCATAAATAAAAATGGGAACTGACTTCCTAGGAAGGAGTATTGCAGAAAAGGATCTGGGGGTTTTTGTGGCTGATAAACTAAATATGGGTCAACAATGTATTATTGTTTCAAGAAAAGCAAACATCATTCTGGGATGTATTAGTAGGAGTGTTATAAGCAAGATATGAGAAGTAATTTTTCCACTCTACTCAGCACTAATAACGTCACAAATGTCCAGTTCTGGGCACCACACTTCCTAAAAGATGTGGATAAACTGGAGAAAGTCCAGAGGAGAGCAGCAAAAATTATTAAAGTTCTAGAAAACAAGAGTTTGTTTAGTCTGGAGAAGAGAAGACTGAGAGGGGACATAACAGTCTTCAAGTACATAAAAGGGTGTTATAAAGAGGATGATGATAAATTGTTCTCCTTAGGATAAAAAAGTAATGGGCTTAAATTGCAGCAAGGGAGAGTCAGGTTAGACACTAGAAAAAACTTCCTAACTATAAGGGTGGTTAAGCACTGGAATAAATTGCCTAGCGAGGTTATTGAATCTCCATCACTGGACATTTTTTAAGAACAGGTTAGAGAAACACCTGTCAGGGATGAGCTAGATAGTACTTAGACCTGCCTCAGTGCAGGGGACTGGATTAGATAAGCTATTGAGGTCCTTTCCTGTCCTACATTTCTATGATTCTATGAGTATAACTGAAATCAGAATCTGGCCCAGCATACAGAAATGGCTTAACTTTCAGGAAAGAGGCACAGAGCAGTGTGTGTGATTCCACTCGCCAGGGAAAAGTACATGTGAAAGTATATATGTTAAAATACTTGATACTAGCACTACAACAAAATGGTTTCAGGCAAAAGGATGTGGAAAAGGACACACTCTCTTCAGATCAACGGGTGTTTTGCATGAGTAGCCGTTGATGGGGTGGGCCTAAGCAGCAATGTTCCCTAAGAGATTGGTGCTGATGCTCTCACTTGCACTTTTCCATGCCAGGGGAAACCCTAGCTAGGGAGTTATGGACAATCTTTGTCCCCTTTGCACAAGGGGAACTGAGTAGCAGGGCCAGTGCTTCCATTTAGGTGACCTAGGCGATCACCTAGGGAGCCAGAATTTGGGGCGAGGGCGGCATTTTGCTGCCCTCAGTGGCAATTTGGCGGCGGGGGGTCCTTCTGCACTCTAGGTCTTTGGCGGCAATTCTGTGGGAGGTCCTTCACTTGCTCTGGGACACGCCACTGAAGTGCCCGGAAGACCGGGAGCGCGGAAGGACCCCACACACCGCAGAATTGATGCCATTGACCGGGAGTGCGGAAGGACCCCTGCCTAGGGCACCAAAAACCCTGGCGCTGCTCCTGCTTAGCAGGCCACACAACCCGGCCCATGAGGTCTTCAGGCTTGGGGTGTTGGTTTGGCCTGCACTGAACACATACCACTAAAGTGCATGATACTGACCCTGCTCTTTCTTTCACACTGCAATCCCTTCCCTTAAACTTGAGTACATACCCATGGAGACTCTCCTTCTGCACTCAACCATTGCGTGAGTCCTTTAAAATCAAACATAACCCTGCCACTTTTGGTCCTGTAAGTGACCTAACCCATGCAAGATTTCACATGCTTATTGTCTATTTGTGCAGATATTTCTAGAATACCTTCCATAGTGGCTGCACTATTGTTTTGTATTATTATTTAACGTTTATAGTAGAGAGCAGCCAGAGGCTCCAGTCAGGATTGAGGCACTTCCCCTCCCAGAAAGAGCTCACAATGTACAAGAAACTACAATTTAGGGGCCCAATCCAAAGCCCATTGATGTCAGAGGCTTTCCATTGATCTCAATGGGGCTTGGTTCAGGCCCTAAGGAAAGAAAAGGTAAAACATAATCTGTGTGCTTGCCTCTGTTGCCTCTTTGTTTCTTGCAGTCACAAAAGGTTGCAGAACAATCTGTCAGCCACCTTTGAGAAATGAATGTACTTGGCCACAGATCTTAGTGGAGACAGTTACAGCATGTGTTTTGAATACATTGTGTACAATACTCAAATAGTTCTGGTGTTCAACATCACACCTCATTGGGGCTGGCAGTCAGTACTGTTCCAACTGATGTTTGGTTACCACTGAAGTAGCTGACAAGGTTTGGCTTTCAAACCAGTTTGCTCCTAACTCTTCATTTGCTGCCCTGAATGAACTCCTGCTTGCGATCCCTCTTGTTTCAGGGATGAGAAAACAGTTCTGCTGAAGTGAGTGCAGCCCTTGCAAGGAGTCTTTTGTGCAATGTCTTCTGATGGGGGTACTGCGCCCTTTAGTGTCTTGGGCTGAAAGAACTCCTTGGGACCCCTTCTGGGCATGTAACTGTGGTACCAGAACTGCAAGAAAGTCTATTACATTTTAAATGGCATTTTCTTTGCTTGTGCTCCTTGCTGTGCTTGTGTTCTATGGATATTCCAGCAAACAAGTTTGCTAGCAGAAAAACTCCTGCAAACAGGGAATTTTATATCTGTGGAGAGCAAATTTCAAACATGGCATCTCAAGAATTTGTTCTAGAAACATTATCTTAAGCGTAGTGCTCATCCAGCCAGGGAACAGGAACATGTCACGTATTCTGTGCATCTAATTAAAGCTGCTCAGATATTGACAACTTGCAATGATCTGCTTACAGTGACAAAGCCCGTGGGCAGAAATGATTCTGCAGATCAACTCAAAGGGTGAATGAGTTTGAGAAAAACACAAGCTGCTTATGAATAATTAGCAAGCAGAAAAAAATGGTGAAACTAGCAGCTCAAAGATCTTTCCTTCCTTCTTTCCTTTGCCTTCTCTGCATTGGGAATTGGCCCTGTTTCCAGCAATCGATGGCCAGCCACTGAAACAGCTGCACTGGTTCAACTCTGCAGTGTAGCTAAGGAATGCTTTTTGCTTATCCCTGCTTGAATCCAGAGTAAGGTTCAAACTGTGGGTTTGCTTGTGTCCTCTTTCTGTTTGCCCCCATACAGCTAAATCAGTGACTGGCTGATAGCTGTGAATTTGCCCTGATTTAGCAACAACTAGGCTTGAAAACCTTTGAGTCATCTGCCCCTGTTGGTTTGTTGTCAGCCAAAGTTGTGACTGTGTACATGACATTGTTACAGCTGCATTATTCTGTTTAAGATGGGCTTCCCGGGCAGGGGAATGTCAGCAGCTGAGTTTTCATCACATCCTCAGAGCTAGCCTAAACCTACGGTCATTAACCTTTGATGCCCAATTCAAGCCAATTCCAGTTCATAGAGACCTTTAGAGGGAGGTTAATAGTCAAGTGTATTGTACAAACTGATCCTGTAGGCTTGCAACACTGAGAAACCATCACAGAAATGGCTGGTGGACTGAGAGAAATTTAAATAAAAATAATAACAATAACAAAAACATTTCCTTTTTCATTTTTTGGCTGCTAATTGTCCCAAGGAAACGAGAATCCCAGGAGGATGAACAATTTTTAGATTGACCCAGCACATAATTAGAAAGGAGTATACATTCCTGTTTGTCCAAATGTTAGCAGGGCCCAGAACTGTTCAAATGCAGCTGAATTTTCCTTATCTCTTTGGAAAAGGTGGTTTTTTTAGCATTATTGTTTTCACACCGTGGCATCCCAGTGTTGTTGCTGGTTGTGACTTGTGTGTGATGGAGAATGCCGTGAAGTTGCTTTCTGTGTTCATTTCCTTCATCCTTCTGGGATTGGTTTTATAATATCATTGGCCCAAATCCTGGTCCCTGCAATGAGTCCAGTTTGAATGGATTTGGTGTGTGGGAGATTTTTTCACATTGGACAGGTAAGGGAAGAACCCTACTCCCCCAGCCCTTCCTAAAGGCTGCAGGGCAGCAGTAGAGTCCCACCACAGCTACCGCTCTGGGTTACCCTGGCTTTTGTGGCAATTACCTAACTTCACCTTCACTCTGATGGGGAGAGGTGGATCTGTGTAATTCTGCATTGCCTGTGTAACCTTCACATTATACTAACAAAGTGGTTTGCATTTACTGAACCAGTCTTGCATACTGGTAAACTGGGGCACAGAGAGATTAAGTGACTGGCCAAAGGTTACACAATAAGGCAGTGGCAGAGTTGACTATACCTCTTTTCAGGGTATTTTTCAGTCCCATTTTTAAATACCTCAAGCTATGGGGCATCTTCTACTTCCTTTGGGAGATAATTACTGTCTAGCAGAACTTACCATTGGGGCATTTGTCTCATATTCACCCTACATTTTCTTATGTTCCATTCCCTCCTCTCCGCCCAGTTTATAACATTTGCGCCACTAGAAATGATTGCTCTCATTCCTTACGCACATTGCCCCAAAATAGCCTGAATTCTTTGATCTTATGGGCAAGGTTCAAAAGCCATCCATTTGGGTTTGTCTAGAATGGGAAAAGTGGTCAAGGTTAAGCCAGAGTTAGTTAAACATGTTTGCTAACTCTGACTTAACCTCAAGCACTTTTTCTAGTGTACACAAATGCTTCATTAGTGCACCTAGAGCTCAGTGTCTGGGGCTATGGGTGGAGAGGGGCAGAGCCTTTGCTCCTGTGTTTATTGGCTGGTCTGTTCATTTTCTATTGTATTGGGCTGCAGGGAGCTATTTTAATTGATTGCAAGTTTAATTGACGGTAGGGCTCCTAGACCTCATGTACAGGTATTCTTTGTGCTATGTTTTCTAATTGAAAGAATATGTTAATAAATGAATTACTTTGGCTATCCCGCACACTCCTCCTTCAGTCAGAGTTCAACCAAGCTATATGCATTTAGTCCTTTTAATGAATCCATTTCTCTGGCTCCTTGCTGCAGTCAGCTTACTGTGAGCAAAGATCTTTTCTCAATGCTTTTTTTGTTTAGCATCTAAGGGTGAAATTTTTAAAAGCATTCGACATTGGCAAAATTCTGCTCCCATTGAAGTCAATGGGAATTTTACCATCAACTTCAGTGGATACAATTTAGGCCAATTTATCTTCATTTCACTCTGCAATATATTGGCCAAAATGTCCTAAGATGAGACAGTAAAAAGTTCTGTGAGATGACAAAGTCTCTGTTATAAACTGGAGAGTACTGTCTGGATTACTGAAGTGATAGGGACCAAATAAGTAAGGAAATAGACTGAAGCAAGGCTAAATAAAATTGGAAAATACATCCTTTACAGCACTCTTCCTGCTTCTACACAAAGTACCCTTCACTCTGCTAGGCTTTGACCACTATAATATTGGCCCCAAGGCACATTAGCCCCTGGGAAGTGTGTGTATGTATTGGTAAGTGTGTATAGAATATGAGTATGGTTTTGGTGCATGTGCACACAGAGGTCACCACTAAAAATCAACATGGACTGTGCAGTTGTGTTTGGCTTCACCATGCTATTTCCTACGCCGAAGTAAATACTACAAATACCAGTGGCGCAGCAAATGTTGGTTGGCACCAAGTGCATGTTGGTCTGTTTTTCTGTCTGCTGTAGTAAAGGTTGATGAATTCAGAAGAATTCATGTTCTGGTTTGGGATCTAGCTGCAAAGTTCAGCACGAATGGGCCAACAAGGCTGATCTACCCCCTCACCCCAGAGACAGATCAGGATTGAAGCAGATTGGTGGGGAGGGCAGGATACGGGCAGCTCACACTGATGCTGCTCATGCTATAGCTAGGCTGTGGATATACAAAGGACTCCAGCCTTCAGCTGTTAATCAGGCACCTTTCACAAATGTTCATATTCAGTTGAATTAAAGAGAAAGAAAAGAAAATCTGCCACTCTTCCCCTTCTGCCCCTCCTTATATGAGGTCACAGCCCTTCCTGGTGTAACTCTACAATGGAGTTACACCAGACCTAAATTTGGCCCTTTGCCATCAAGAGTTTGAAAATGTAGTTTCTGGTACACAGTCTGCTGTCTGGATGCTTCAGTGGCAATCCTTTCAGAGACAGCGCCCTGCCTCTGTGCCCCCGTTGCCTCCTGGCCAGCTTTGGGGAGAATGGCTGCTGGAGGAATTATACTCCCACCTCTGTGCTGGCTACCCGCTGTTTGGAAGCATTAAATGTTCTGGATTATTGAAGTGATAGGGAGCAAAAAATAAGGAAACAGAGTGGAGCAAGGCTAAATAAAATTGGCGAGTTTGCAACAGGTAGAGATTGTGCGGTTTGAATTTGGCATTTAGCTACCGTGCAAGTACTTTTTAAGCTCTCCCTTGACTTCACCAATTTTCTGATATGTTCCAAGCAAGAACCCCATTAGACAGGGAAATGTGAGGGAAAGACAGTTTGTCACCCATGTTAATGCTGCTGTATTTCCATGCAGGCCTCTGCACATTACAAGGAGAAGGTACCACCACCAGCAGCAGGTTGAGTGAAAAGCAAAACACCAAGTGGCCTCTCAACTGAAAAGAGTCCTTCTGTCCATACACATGGCAACACATGATGATTTCACAGCAGGTAAAGGACGGGATTAGACAGTAGTCCTCTGCCTTTTGCAGCTCCACAACTGGGGCTGCTGCAATCCTACCCACTCACTTGTTACCCAGAGGAAATTAACCACAGAGTCTTGTGTCTGTGCCAAGTAATGCTATCATGCTCTAGGACCGGCAGCATGTGTGCAAGTGCTGTGTTCAAAACACCGTACAGGGAGCCAGATACTCGGGTGTGGTGACTGTGCGGGCAAGTGTGGTCACCACTTTGCATTCAGCAGAGTTTGTCTGTCTTTGATGTGCAAAGGTAGGGGATGCTGGCCTGGATGAAGGAGGAGAAAAACTGCCTTGCCTAATTTTTGAATCTGCGTGAGCACCATGGATTAGAAAGTTTAACTCAAGCATTACGGGTTTGTGTAGTCTTTAGGAGTCTCTGTGGGAGAAGGAACAGAGAGGAGAAAGGAAAACAAAATCCATTGAAAATATAGGGTGGAGTTGGAGCAGAGGTGGGCAAAGGAGGACATTTGAATCAAGAAATGTCTGCATTTGGTAGACAGGTGAGCTTTGGGGACTTCTAATCTGGAGCGCGGGCCCCCTTTAGCTAGAAACACAGACATTATTAATTGGTGTTGTGCTTTTACTTTTTTTTTTTAAATTGAGTCTCTCTTGGAGGAAAAAGGCCTGGATTTGAATTACAAGGAAAGAAGGATTTTTGATCTAGTTTTGTGACACTTCCAGATGGTTTGAGCTTTGCAAAAGCTTTAGATTCAGCAATCTTAGCCAGGAGAGGAGAGGAAATACAAGGCAGATCACTAACAAGGAATTATGTAATTTTGCAAGGCAATCAGATACACCAGTGATGAGTGTTAGATTAGAGAGGCTGCAGTCAATGAAGTTTTTGCCCGAGCCAGGAATGCAGGGTTTAGCCCACACTATCTGATGTGTAATGTGTAAAAGGGGACAGCTGTTTTTTTAACTTCTTTTCAAACACTACACATTTGGGTCATTTGTACTGTTCTTAATTTAAAGCTAAGTACCGAGCCCCTGTTGCGGTGTATTGTGGGAGTGTCCCCAAAGTCAAATCCGGATACAGATCGCTGCGAGGGGGAAGCATTGATTCAAACTTGGAGCTGTATGGAAGCAGATGGAAGACAGCAGATGAAGGTGAGGACGGGGACAGAATGACTATGACCTGTGGCCTAGGCCACATAGAAACTTGAGGCTGCAAGCCTGGCTGCCTGGAAGGGGAGGCACTCTCTGAGCCTGGTGTCCAGATCTACTCTTTTGTTTTTCATTTGCTGTGAGTGATGATTCCAGGAACTAGTTCCAAGTCAGAGAATGCTGTTGGTAAAGTGCTGATCACCCCCTTCCTCCAGTGGAATTTCTGCCATTAAGTAGATCTGAAGGTCACTGATTAGTAGCTGGGCTTTGTCCTCTTACTATTAGAACTCAGCTGAAAACTGCTTGTGACCATCTGAGGATTGTATGTTGGTGTATGTTGCACAGTCCAGTTTCTAACTGCCAATATGGTCCATATTCCTTTGAATAAAAACCACCGCCACTGGGATCGTTGAGGGCAGTCCCAGCAGAGAGGCCAAAGGCTGAGATGATGCTCCCTTCTCATTACTAGAGGTGGACCCCTCAGCTTCACTCTCCTGGCCAGTCAACGCAGCACTCTTAACAAGCACTAGGGTCATAGTATTTTGATCCGAAATGAAAAAAAAATTAAATTTATCTCTAAAAACTAGAATAAAATAAATGCCTCAAATTGACTGATGGATTCTTGATGACTGAGGTTGACTTACTTGACTCTTGCTTTTAAATTGGCCTGCAGCCTCTCTTCAGTCTGTACTGAAAGTCCAGATGAAAAAACAGTCGTGTTTGTGGAGTGGAGATGGGGGCCTGCCTTATCCCAGAGCCATTTCCTCTCTGGAGGGCTTGGACAGCCCCACCTTGAAACAGGATCCCAAAGAACTGGAGGTGAGCAGTGCGGCCATGGAAACTGCTCAGATCAAGGACAAACTTATGAAGAGGAGGATCTCTGAGGGCTTATTTGCATCACATAGAGGTAAAGCTGAGTGCCTATCTGCTATCCCTGATGAAATGAAACCCTTCCAAGAAAAGAGAGGTTAGCATGTGACACTGACAAATACTCAGTTCAATTGCCAGCAATGTCCAGGTTTCACCCAGAGTGTTGGGAGAACATATGTGGCTTGTCTGGATACAGATCCCATTTTATAAGGGGATCTGCATGTGGATGCTGGCATCAAAACATTCTTGAAGAACAAAAATGAGGAGACCTTCCTTTTCTGTGGAGAAAAAATGACAAATGTTCATCCTTGTTTAGGCAGCAAAAAGTCCTGTGGCACCTTATAGATTAACAGACATTTTGGAGCATGAGCTTTCGTGGGTGAATACCCACTTTGTCGGATGCATGTATTCACCCACGAAAGCTCATGCTCCAAAACGTCTGTTAGTCTATAAGGTGCCACAGGACTCTTTGCTGCTTTTACAGATCCAGACTAACATGGCTACCCCTCTGATACTTGACATCCTTGTTTATGTTACTGATTGTTGTAACAGAGCTTTAACTATCTGGAGCCACTACTTTTGCTTGGTTTATATTTTCATCTTGTCTATATTTCTTTTTTCCCCTTCCTTTACCTGCTTTAATCTTTCTTTCACAGAGGTTTAAAAGATTATTTTCTTAATCCATGTGAATCCAGATGTCAGTTTTCAAATAGTAAATCAGAGCATAGAAAACCATCATGTTATCTGGGGTATTTCTACGGAATTGGATGGATGTGACTAGACCACTCAACTGCAGATGGCTGCAGCCTCTCTGTTAACATGTGTCCATGGGAACACAATTCTCACCATTTGGTTAACTATATGTTTTGAAGAAAGTTACCTGATTTGGAGTCAGATCTCCGTAGTATCCCTAGTGCTATGTGTTTCTGATTTGCAGGCTTGCTTGACTCCAGTGGCCCTAAGGAGGTTGCCTTGAAGCCAGCTGTTTCCAGATCTGCCTCTCAAAGGCTGCTGCTAACTTCCAAGCCCATGCCTCCCATTCAGAGCATCCCTACCTCCCCAGAGACCAATAGCACAGATGAAAGGGAGCAGAAGACTTTGGAGAATGGCATAGTCAGCTGGGGCCCCGGTGAGGCCCACACTGAGCTGACTCCAACTTCCCAAGAGGTAAATGGGCATAGAAAAAGAAAACTTAACCAAACCAAATATGGTTTCTTTGCAGTTTATTTAGTGTCTGGCAGAGCTCTAAGAGATTCCTCTGACGTGGGTAAAGTCTAGGATCCTATTTGAAGTGTAGTTGTACTATGAAAAGTTACTCTGTAAAGATGGCATCATGGAGGTACTGTGCTTTTAGTGTCTGTACTGTATAGGAATTGGGTTGTATCTCTTTAAATATGTTCTCATTATGTTCTATGTTTGAGGAGAAGCCATCAGAAACCAGTCAGAGGTGCCATATGTATGTAGTAAGGCCTTGCATGTTTCAATATAGTTAGTAAACATGGACATTTGTGACCCAACTGTGCTTGTGTGGTTTCTTATGGTTAGTATTGTGTAAAGAGCAAAAGATACAATCATGTCTCAATGATTTTCATATCAAAGCTGCTAAATTTAGAAGTATGAGGGTGGGTGTTTGCTGTAGCTGCCTGCCCTGCAAACTCAACCTGGAATCCAAAAGTCCATCATCAACTTTAATAAAGTTTCTAGAATTCAGGTAAGACCCTCAGTAGCCCCGGTACAGCCACATTGCCTTGCGTGGATTTGAGCAAGGAAAACTGACTGGAGCTTTGCAAACAATTCTACTAAGGATACCCTAGAAGGGATAGAATCCTGCACCCTTTCCATTAACTTTGTTGGCTCTGCAAGGGTGGCAGGAGTTACGGCTATTAGATCTCACTACACAGGAGAAGGAAGGTGATTAGGAAATACTTTTCCAAACAAAGAAAGCCTATCAAAAGGCTAGTGCCTGGATTTCAGTTATCTAGATACTGGGCCAGATTCATGCCTACAGTAATTCTACTGGCTTCACTGGATTTTCATCAGGAATTAATTTGGCCAATTGACCATGAAGAAGATAATGGGAGAACTAAGAAAGGTTCGATGTTTGCTCTCCATTCCTCTATTCTCCCAATCACAATATTGATGACCGAGAAGGGGACCCATTCCAATAGAAATGTTGTCTGTTATGGAGGTAATACAGGATGATTTCATACACAACAGATTGCCCTGTCAGCAAGGTGGGCAGCTCTCCTGGAGTTGATAACTGAATGAGCCAGATATGATAAATTAGATGGAAATCGGAGCACACCTAGGATCCGGTGATCACATTAATGTCCAGGCTGAAAGGCTGATGAGGGTCTGTAGAAAGGGCAATAACAGGAAAAAATGGACTTTAGAGAAGTATATTTTGACAGAATGTGAAATAAGCAGTAGAAAATTGGTTGGAGTTCAGTAGTGTATGGTAGATGGTTTAGGTACAGCCATGGGACTGCAATCCAAACTCATCCCAGAACAATCAGAAAGTCTGAAAGAGCAACAGCATCCCAGAAACTACACTGGCAAAGCAGGGAGATGGCGGGAAGGAGGAAAGATAGGCAGAGGGTGCACAGCTTCTGCAGTGATGAGCACAATAAAAATACTTAGATAGATGGGAGGCAGAGTGGGGCACTGGCCCCTTTGTTACTGCTTTCCCTTCATTTCCCCTTTCCCAGCTCAGAGAAATAGGGGTGCCATCAATTCTCCCTTCCCTCAAATAGCTTCTTCCTCTTGACTGAGGCTTCAGTGGAGTGTGAGAGAGGAGAGTTTGACTGGCTAGTCCACTACACACTGCATGGAAGAAGGTGCACTTTCTTTTGTGGTTAGAGTGGAATGCTGGCTGTTAGCTCTCCAGATATACTCCCTCTAATCCCTATCTTTGCAGAGATCTTCCACTTTGTAGCCTCACAGAATGAATTCGTGCCTGTGCTAACCCACGTTACCAGCCTTCCCTTCTAAACCTCACTTGCCTCTGCATAATCACTGAGCCGGATTGAACTGTTTTGTAACATTAGGGTGAAGATTACTTGTTTCAGTTTGAACTTTAACCCTGTGGGCCCTGAACTCTTCCAATTCCAGACTTCCCAGCACTACCTCCATTGCAATGATGAGAAGATGAGGAAGTCATTAGGTTCTGCTTTGATTCCACCTATTCCCAAATCAGTGAGACCACCTGATGGAGACTCTGTCAATTCTCCAAAGCCGCTATCAAGCTCTCAGCAATTGGACCAGGCTGCTCTCACTATACAGGAGTCTGCTGAGATAAGGTAAACATCTTCCTGGTATCATCTTCCCTTCCACTGTAGCCTCATCCTACAGACCTCATCTAAGTAGTTTGTTTATTTGTCACAGTCAGCACTCCAAGATATTTGTATACTAGTATACACTAGTTATTTATATACTATAGATTGTATGTCTGATATGAACCAAAATCACTCCAGATATATGGGAGTATGATCTATTGGTTATGGTTTAGGAGTAGGAGCCAGGACTCCTGAGTGCATGCAGATACTGCACTATCTCAAAAAAATATATATTGGAATTGGGAAAGGTTCAGAAAAGAGCAACAAAAATGATTAGAGGTATGGAACGGCTTCCATATGAGGAGAGATTAATAAGACTGGGACTTTTCAGCTTGGAAAAGAGATGACTAAGGAGGGGTATGATAAAAGTCTATAAAATCATGACTGGTGTGGAGAAAGTAAAGAAGGAAGCATCATTTACTCTTTCTCATAACACAAGAACTAGGGGTCACCAAATGATAGGCAGCAGGTTTAAAACAAACAAAAGGAAGTATTTTTTCACACAACACACAGTCAACCTGTGGAACTCCTTGCCAGAGGATGTTGTGAAGGCCAAGACTATAACAGGGTTAAAAAAGAAACTAGATAAATTCATGGAAGATAGGTCCGTCAATGGCTATTAACCAGGATGAGCAGAGATTCCGTCTCTAGCCTCTGTTTGCCAGAAGCTGGGAATGGGTGACAGGGAGTGGATCACTTGATGATTACCTCTTCTGTTCATTCCCTCTGGGACACCTCACATTGGTCACTATCTCTGGACTAGATGGACCTTTGGTCTGACCCGTGTGGCCATTCTCATGTTCTTATGTCTATTCCTGACTGCCACTGACTCACTAGACCTGAAGAAGAGCTCTTTGTAGCTTGAAAGCTTGTCTTTTTGACCAATAGAAGTTGGTCCATTAAAAGATATTACCTCACCCATCTTGTTTCTCTACTATCCTGGGACCAGCACGGCTACAAGTATACTGCAGAATGACTCACTATGTAATTTTGGTCAAATCATTTAAGATCCATGCTTCAGCTGGACCTGAGTCTGGCCCCTCATTGTGAGGACAGAATTTTGTATCTGCAAATACTTGTTTCTGCAACAATTTGCTGGTTCCCATATTATCAACTAGGTATCTAGTTACCAAAGTTAGAAGCCATTTCTGTAAATATAGGCCTTAATTCCTTCTGTGCCTTGGTATTCCCATCACAAAATGAGAGCCCAGATACTTACCAACTTCTCAGAAGGTTGTGAGGCTTAATTAACTAATATGTGTAAAATGGTTTGAGACCTTAGGTGAAAGTAGTGTTGGTATAGAAGGGTACAGCTTGCTCAGGAAGGCAGGCAGGGAAAACAGGGAGGAGGTATTGCCTTATGTATTAAAAATGTATACACTTTGACTGAGGTTGAGATGGAAATAGGAGACAGACTTGTTGACAGTCTCTGATAAGGATAAAAGGGGTAAAAAACAAGGGTGATGTCATAGTAGGGGATCTACTACAGACATCCACCTCTTCTTCCTGGTTAGGTGAGGCTTTTTTTAAGCAACAAACAAAATCATCCAAAGCACAGGACTTGGTGGTAAATGGGGGACTTCAACTACCAAGACATCTGTTGGGAAAATAACACAACAGGGCACAGAATATTCAACAAGTTCTTGGAATGTATTGGAGACATTTTTTTTATTTCAGAAGGTGGAGAAAGCTACTAGGGAGAGATTGTTCTAGATTTGATTTTGACAAGTACGGAGGAACTGGTTTTGAAATTTTGAAAGTAGAAGGCATCTTGGGTGAAAGTGATCATGAAATGGTAGAGTTCACGATTTTAAAGAATGGTAGGAGGGAGAACAGCAACTTAAAGACAATGGATTTCAAGAAGGCAGACTTTAGCAAACTCAGGGAGTTGGTAGGTAAGATCCCATGGGAAGCAAGTCTAAGGGGAAAAACAATTGAAGACAGTTGGCAGTTTTTCAAAGAGACATTATTAAGGGCATAAGAGCAAACTACCCCATTGCGTGGGAGAGATAGGAAGTATGGCAAGAGACCACCTTGGCTTATCCAGGAGATCTTCAATTATCTGAAACTCAAAAAAGAGTTAAATGTCTTCAAGTCACCAGGGCCTGATGAAATGCATCCTATAATGCTCAAGGAGCTGACTGGGGAGATATCTTAGCTATTAGCAAATATCTTTAAAAAGTCATGGAAAAGTGGGGAGATTCCAGAAGACTTGAGAAGGGCAAATATAATGCCAATCTATAAAAAGGGGAATAAGGGTAACCTGGGGAACTGCAGACCAGTCAGCTTAATTTCTGTGCCCAGAAAGATAATGGAGCAAATTATAATGCAATCAATTTGCAAACAGCTAGAAGATAATAAGGTGATAAGTAACAGTCAGCATGGATTTGTCAAGAACAAATTGTGTCAAACCAATCTGATAGCTTTTTGACAGGGTAACAAGCATTGTGGATAGGGAGGACGTGGTAGATGTGGTGCATCTTGACTTTAGTAAAGCTTTTGATACTGTTATAACCTTCTCATAAACAAACTAGGGAAATTAAACCTAGATGGAGTTACTATATTGTGGGTGCATAACTGACTGGAAAACAGTTCCCAGAGAGTAGATATCAGTTATTCACAGTCATGCTGGAAGGGCATAACGAGTGAGGTCCCCCAAGGATCAGGTCTGGGTCCAGTTCTGTTCAATATCTTCATCAGTGATTTAGATAATGGCAAAGAAAGTACACTTATAAAGTTTGCATATGGTACCAAGCCGGAAGGGGTTGCAACTGCTTTGGAGGATAAGATCATACTTCAAAATGTTCTGGACAAACTGGAGAAATGGTCTGAACTAAATAGGTTGAAATTCAATATGGACAAATGCAAAATATTCCACTTAGGAAGAAACAATCCGTCGCACACATAGAAAATGGGAAATGACTGCTAAGGAGGGAGTACTGTGGAAAGGGATCTGGGGGTCATAATGGACCACAAGCTAAATATGAGTCAACAATGTAACATTGTTGCAAAAAAAGCAAACATAATTCTGGGTTGTAGTAACAGGAGTATTGTAAGCAAGACACGAGAAGTAATTCTTCTGCTTTACTCCGTGCTGATTAGGCCTCAACTGGAGTATCGTGTCCAGTTCTGGGTGCCACATTTCAGGGAAGATGTGGACAAATTGGATAAAGTCCAGAGAAGAGCAACAAAAATTATTAAAGGTCTAGAAAACATGACCTATGAGGAAAGATTGAAAAAATTGGGTTTGTTTAGTCTGGAAAAGAGAAGACTGAGAGAGGATATGATAACAGTTTCCAAGTACATAAAAAGTTGTTACAAGGAGGGAGAAAAAAATGTTCTTAACCTCTGAGGATAGGACAATCAGCAATGGGCTTAAATTGCAGCAAGAGAGGTTTAGGTTGGACATTAGGAAAAACGTCCTAACTGTCAGGGTGGTTAAGCACTGGAATAAATTGCCTAGGGAGGTTGTGGAATGTCTGTCATTGGAGATTTTTAAGAGCAGGTTAGAAAAACACCTGTCAGGAATCGTTTAGAAAATACATAAGGCATGGTTACACTTGCAGATGTAGAGTGCTGTGAGTTAAACCTGCCTTCAGAGAGCACAGTAGGGAAAGCACAGTGGTGCGGACATGTTAGCCTGACTGGGACAAGGACCACAGTTGCTGTCCCAAGAAACATGTGCAAGCGCATTGCCCAAGTTCTGGATGAGACCTTTGAAGAGATCACTGAGGCTGATTACCATGATGTGAGAGAGCACATCAACGTCTTATTGCGCATCTAGGCATGCATGCAGCCCTAACTCTCCTCGCACCAAGAGCCTGCATCGAATAACTTCCTTCCCAAAATAAAAGCCGCTTATCGGGAACCTCCTCTGGTGTTTGTCCTTCCCCAAGCACTGGCCGCCACCACTGGCTACCTTCCTCCTGGCTTGAGAACAGCTCCAGGCTGCATGCATCTAGGGATTCTGAGGTGACTTCCTCTGCCTCAGCATCCTCACTCCCACTTTGGTGCTCCTCCTCCTCCTGCCTTCTTGCACTGGGCTCTGAAGTGTCCATGGTGATCCCCAGAGTGAAGGTGGGGTCGCCTCCAGGTATCGCATCCAGCTCTTTGTAGAAACGGCAGGTCTTGGTGGCAGCACTAGAGTGGCGGTTTGCCTCACAGGCTTTGTGGTAGGCATTCACAGCTCTTTCATATTAATACTACACTGCAGTGCGTCCCGGTCATGGCCCCTTTCCATCATATTCCTTGATATCTGCCCGAAGGTATCGTAATTCCTATGGCTGGAGCACAGCTAGGACTGGACAGCTTTCTCCTCCCAAACACTGATGAGGTCCAGCAACTCGCCATTGCTCCATACTGGGGCTCACCTGGCGCGTGGAGGCATGGTCACCTGGAAGGATGCACTGTGCTGAGAGCACTTCATGCTTGGCTAAGCAAACAGGGAGGGATTTTTCAAAATTCCCAGAGAGTTTAATGGGCGAGTCTGAGAGTTGGTCACCTGAGGGCAGGGCAGTAGAGTTCAAAATGATGACCAGAGTGGCTAGCACAGGCACTGTGGGACACTTCTGGAGGCCGATCGGAGTGTGCTATAGCACTAGGGCATCCGCACTGGTGCAGCAAACATTATTCGACTCACCGAGGTGGAGTACTAGCAGAGCTGTAGCCGCAGAGTCAGAGCGCTCTTATGTGCCTTGCCAGTGTGGACGGGTAGTGAGCTAGCGCACCTGGGGTTCCTTTATTAAGCTGTAACTCACAAGTGTAGCCAAGGCCTTAGTCCTGCTATGAATGCATGGAACTAGACTAGATGACCTCTTGAGGTCCCTTCCAGTTCTATGATTCTATTAAGGAACTATGGGATGATTATAAAATTCATGTACATTATAAGTATTATCCCCATTTATTAGTTTAGCTTCTGTGCTTGGGGAAAACTAGCTGTCAGCCTTTTGCTTGATATAATAATAAATATTGTTAGGCTACAATTGCAGTTTATATACTTCACTAAGATATTGTATATACATGTCCAGTTGCATCAGAATATACTTATTACGTTCTTACTCATAAATAGATTTTGAAGATAAATTAATTATTTCTTTAAAAGCAGAAGGGCCTAATTCTTTCCTCAGGGGAAGTTACATCAGTGGAATTGAGAATCAGGTGGATTCTCTGTCACTGGCAATTTTTAAGTCAAGATTCGTTGTTTTTTAAAAAGATATACCCTGGTTCAAACAGGAATTAATTCAAGTTCTATGACCTGTCTTATACAGGAGGTCAGACTAGATGATCACAATGGTCCCTTTTTATAATCCATGAATTTGTGAATCATAATCTGATCTAAAACTGGAACAGACAAAGCTTAATTCTTTTCTTTCTTACACTAGTGTAAATGTGGCTGCTCTAATTTGAGCTGTAGGACCAGCCTAACATCTAGTGGAACCAGGACCATATAGATGTTTGAAAATCACTAATGTGCCCCTCTCTCCTGAGCTGCACTGTGGGACACAAGGCTGGAATCCAAAGAGGTGACCCACTGCTTTCAGTTGGAGCAGGATTTGCCCCTCATGTGGCTTTACTAACTGATGGACCTAATGACCATTGTGAAGCAGTTGCCAGCAAACTGAGACCTGTGGGTTACATTTCCTGCTCTGTTATGGTGATTCTGACAAGGAACCTCTCCTCCATTAAAGTGCTCTCTCTTCCTCTATATTTCCTCATAAATTCTTTTTTCCTCAATTGTTTTAAGGTCAAGGCCAGACAGCAATGCTGAGGAGAAGATCCTTAAATCTCTGGGTATGTACATGGCATGTATTTATTTCGTCATAAAATGTTTGTCATAAAATGAACACAGGGAGTTCTCTCTTCCTCCCTTCCCCGCCCCATAGGTGAAATTATATAAATGTCTTACTGGAGAAACATTCCACAATCCTTCATTATTAGAGGGAGATACTTTAGAAAACTAACCCAGAGTGCAGACACCCAGGAAGCAGTGAGGTGACCTTGCCAGATGTGAATGGATCCAATAGACTACTTCACATGTTTGATGGCAGGGATTGACAAGTTCACCCCCAACAGCTCATAAATAAAATAGAAAGCATTTTCTCAGCTCCTTCATCTCATACACTTTACTAGATGGGAATTTCCCTCTCTATATGACCATTAGCAGTGCTTAATTTGTGCTTTAATGCTGAGCTCCAGCACCTCTAGGTTTGTCAGTTCATAACCCAGACACCTCTGGGCTTGCTGCATCAGTTATGAAGGTAAAATATTGCTTGAGCCCTGGCACCAAATTGCGTGAGCCCTGGTACCTCTTTCATTAGAAATTAAGCACTGGATGTTAGTGCCACTGAAGGTTAGAGACAGATGAACCATTTCACACAAAATAAGAAATGCCCTCATTTGCCCCTTCTACCCTCATGAACCTTCACTTTAAACTTGAACTGAACCCAGACTGAACCTTTTTTTAGATCTATACTAGTCTGATCCACTTTTTGCACTGGTAATTCCAAAACCTCATGACAGAGGTTGTTCTTGCGATCTTTCTAGCCCAGTTTTGCTGGACCAAGAGGTTCAGATATGGCTTCACACTGGAGTGTTTATCTGAACTGAACTTTTCAACCTCCTAAAGTATAGTTCTAAATATTAAACCTGAAAAAGAGGCATTTATTGGTTATTTTATCAAAGGCATTTATTAAGTAACCTCTCAGTTACCCTAGATCAAATGAGATCAGTTGACTCTTAAAAATGTTTTGTTCCCCTAACTACCAGCCCTACAAACTCAACCTTGGATCGAGAGTCAAGCTGAGTTCTTTCTTTCTCATGCATCATCACTGAGAATATTCTGCGAGTTAAATTAGGGCCTCAGTTACACATGTGCAACCCCAGTATTTTTAGGTTAAGCTCTGAGTGACATCTTAGCTACCCCATTGCCTTCCGTGGATTTACACAGATATAACCATTGGAACTTAGTAAATAATTCTGTTGATAATGTTTGAAAAAGAATAGAATCCAGCTTACTTCTCCCAGAGCTGTGTGGGCTCTCCAGGGGTGCCAGGAGTAAAACATACAAAATGCTTAATTTAGTTGCTGATATGCCGCTATGACTATAAATATAACCAGGGAGCAGATTTGCTGAGTTATGAAGGTGATGTTTTTACATAATTATTTTTCAGCGAAGAACTGCCCTTTAACGTTAATCCATTTCTTTAGTTGATAAGACTTTGGCTTGATCAGCTACTGAACAAAATTCTTGATTTTAAATGATATATTTTTTTTTTTTAGTTTAGATTATGGTATGATTTTATGACTTGTGAAGCAGTGCATGGAATTATTAGTTCTATGAGCCTTAGCAGCTCTGTTGGAGAGTAATTCAGCATCAGATGCTCTGTGCTCTACATATTAAAGGAAACTTTCACATCCAGTCCCCTAGAGTGTGTGTGGGGACAGGGGTGCTAATTTCAGGGGCTGAGCTGCTAGTTTTGATAATGAATCCACTTGCGGAAAATTCATTGCAGCAACCAGGATTCTTATTTTATTGTTCATATTTCAACAAATCCAAAACTTTTCTTTAAAAGCTTTTAATTTGCCAATAGAGAGGAGGAATAATTGATTTTACCTAATACATGGGTGTCAGAAGGTGGAAGTGCCACATGAACACAAAGTCTGTAAACTCAGGGAAGGAGAATGCTTTACTCAGGTCTGAATAGCTGGGAAGATATAGGAAAATGTTTCCTTTTCCATAGGGAAAAATCTTTATTTTCACCCTTCTTCAGCAATCACAGTGGCTCCCCAAGGGCTGCAAATTGAGCCGTTTCCCTCACTCAGTAGATCTGTATTTCAGGAAATGTCATTTCTACAGCAGATGCAAAAATCCAGAGTACCATCAATCTGTTGGTGCTGGTATGCTGCTTGCTGCGCTAATATATGGTATGTGTCTTTGGCTTATCAGAATTCAGAACTCTGGAACCCTTTTTGCCTGCTCCGAAAAATGGCTTCACCGGTAGCATGAAGCCTGCTGAATATTTACTGCCATTAACAACCCTCTCCCTCAGCCAGGCCAAGGAGACAGGACCCCTGTCGAGCCCTCATCTTTTAAAGGGTGATGATCGGAAGGAGAACAATGGAAGGGTATGTATGTGTTAAGGTCATTGGAGCAGGGATGGCCTTTTTCCTTCAGTGATTGTACAGTACCTCCTACAATGATGTCCTAGGCATGACTGCGATACAAATCACAACTAATAAAAATAATAAACTTCCTCTGTCAGCAACCCTCTTCCTTGTTTGATTAGGTTAAAGAGTCAGGCATTCGCTGTGTATTTTCTCTGAACAAAGGAGAAGCAGAAATTATTGTCTGGGAAACAGTGATAAGGTTAAGTAGGATGAGTTCTCTGTTTCTGACATGAATTCAGAGGTGGTGCAAGTTACCCACTGGTGAGCGTGAATTACATGCTGAGAAGGTGGAGGGAAGGGTTGTAATATTGGAAGCAACCGAGAGGGTATGTAGGACACTGGCCTGTCTACCTAGCCCAGGAGGGAGTGGCACCATCCTCAGAGTCGGGTCAGGTCCTTTTCTCAGGGCTTCAGCTTTATTTCCTCCAAATAATATAAATTCAGCACCTCAATTGTCCCTTCCCTTCTAATACAGAGGCCTGTCTATTCTCTGCAGGTTCCCACTCTACCAGCCACATTGTCTGAGAGTCACCCTGCTCCCAGGCCTGCAACAGGAACCAATCTACTTCCTATAGCTCTCTCCTCTTTATTCAGGGGCTTCCTGCCCGAATCTCCCTGTTCCTCACAGCTCTCTCCCCAACTCAGCTATTGCTGGCTTTTATAATCACCTGATCTCTAGCTGATCAGTCTGAGCTGAGAGGTAACTGACCTCATCTGTTCCAGGTGATGCAGGGCCCAACAGCCCTGTGATGGCCAGTGAAGATGTAAATTAAAACAGAGGTGCTTGCTTTTCCTGACGTCTTCCTGTTGGCTGCTTGCCTTCCTGTGACCCCTAACTGTCCCACCCACTTACTTTCCTTCTACTCACAGTAACTTAAAGACATGAAAATTACACCACCTGTGAATCTGGACAAGTACCTTTTCTCTTTTATTATATTGAGGAAGGGCAATTGCTTCTGAAACTATTGAGGTGTGTATTGAAGCATATCAGTGTTTGTGACATTGTACCACAGTGTTTCCTGCTTTCTGTATCATTTGTGTACATTGGTGTGTTTGTGTTGTGTCCAGATCCACGTGACAATATCCAAGTCAGCTCAGGAGAAAATGCGCCAGAAGCAAATGAAAGAAATAGAGCTTTTGCATAGTGAGAGGGAGAAGGAAAAGGAGAGAGAGAAGGAAAGGTCCTTGCAGCTCCATGAGCAATTGCAGAACGTTGACACAGGGTTTATTGCTCAGGAAGGTAAGTGGCTGCTAACGGCTATAGGACTGGTTCTCCACTGCCTCACACCTTGTTTAGCCGTTTACATTGTGCAAAGTGAGTGAAAAATTCTGCTCACTCCAATTGGTAGCATGTTAAACTACTGTGCACAGGTGTAAATGAATAGTGTGTGAGGCACTGCAGTGTCAGGCCATATGAATTAGGGTCAATATATTCCATTCTTATAACCAGAGCTGCAGGGCAGGAAGATCCCTTCAGAGAAATAACCATCATTTCCACTAGGATTTTCTATGGAGAAATTCCACCCAATTACCCCTCCTCTAGACATCATTGCAAATTTCCCTGCTGCTGAGGAGGCTGGATGAAACTCCTGTTAGAGCTTGTCAGTACAGCTGGCTCAGTCAGTTGGAGACATCACTTTAAAAATATGGGAGGCTGCCTCTCTACCAAGGTGTCGCTGACTATTTTCCTGACCCAGTGCTCCCAGCCTAAGCTGGCTCAGGCAGCAAAACATGATGATCTCAGATACTTACCTACCCCATCATTGTAGTATTTGAGCACTTCACAGTCTTTAATGCATTTATTTTCACAACACTCCTATAAGGGGTTATGGGTCCCATTTTAGATAGGGGAGAGGCTGAGGCACAGAGAAACTAAGTAACTTGCCTGTGGTCATATAAGAAGCCTGTAGCAGGGTCAGGAATTGAACGCTGATCTCCAGAGCCCCAGGCTAGTGTCCTAACTACTGGCCTATTCTTCCTTTCTAATAATAATGACAATGATACTACTGAGCACTTCTGTAGTGCCTTTCATCCAAGACCTCAGAGCACTTTACAAAGGAAAGGGGAATATTATTATTATTCTTTTGCAGATGGATAAACTGAGACATGAGGTGACTTGCCCAAGGCCACACAGTGATTCAGTGGAAGAGCCAGGAACAGAATGTGGAGTTCCTGTCTCCGCAGCCCCAAGATCTATCCACTAGACAATGCTGCCTTGCAGATCAGACCTATGCCTCTCATTATAGCACAGCCTGCCATAATGAAGACAAACTAATTGTGTCCAAAAAATGCTTTTAATCATATTATGATCTTGAGGAGTTTTAATGGAAATATTTCCAATTAAAATACGAAAGAAGATCCTGCTCATGCAGTAACACAAATCACCCCCTACACACACTCCTGAGAAGCATATGTTTTAGAGGAGCACTGAAGCTGTTACAAAAGTAGTTCACATTTTAAAAAAAATGCACTAGAGCATGGCTTACTGACTCTGATTTAATTGCATCTGACAGGCTCTGATTGTGCTGCGGCACAAACTCTAAAGAGTGCAGCAGCAGAGAAAGTTGCAAGTCAGCACTTAGCCCAAGGGCATTATAGAAGGTTACTTTTACTTTTTATTATCACTATTTGGTGGAGTGAATCTAATGCTGGTGAGAAGTGCTACATTGACAGCCCCAGCGGCATAAATCCTCTATTCTTCCCCAAAACAAGTAGAGGAGAAGAAATGGAAAGCTTAACTTCCCTCACCCCTTGTAGAAGGTATGGCTGTATTTTACAGTCATTGTCCCTAGTAATGCAGTTTTCAGTCCTGTTATTTCTGGAGGTAGGGGTGTGGGGCAATTAAGAATAGCACTGTAGTAGTTTTAAATAAGGGACACTCCTTCACCAATGCACCTTCCCCCATTACCAGTCCCTGGAGCCATCCAGTGCATCACTCTAGAAGTGCTCTTTCAGTCCCCACAGGTTTTGGCCTGCTTAACACCAATGGGATCATCTCCGTTACACCCAATGTGACTAACCCATGCAGAACCAGCGTTGGTATTGCCTTAAAGAAACGGGTCAACAGGCCATCTCTGCCTAGTATCTCCATAATCAATCATGACAGCAGCTTCATACGACACTCATCAGGTGAGACTTGCAGTGTCAGTGGGGTCACAAAGATGGCATCACGATCTCAGGTGTTCTGTTCCCCTGGGGGTGAGGGCTGATACAGTTTAAAGTACAAATGGACTGAATTCTGCTCTCAGTTTCACTGTATAAATCCATAGTAACCCCAGCGTAGTCACTCCAGAATGAGTGAAATTGAAGTGGGCATTACTTATGTAGCCAATGGGAGTTTTGCCTGAAAACAAATTTAACAGGGACCTCAGGATATGTCACTTTACCCGTTTTGAATTTCTAAAGCGTAACAGTGTTTTTGGTTGTAAGATGACATCATAAAAGGGAGATGAATGTATAAATCCAGAAAACCTATTGTTCACACCCTACGAAATCACTGAGCTCAACTGCAGCCAGTCAGGATGCACTCATATGCATATGTGATCTGATTGGTTGCTCATTGTCACTGACCTCTGAGCAGCTGCCTATCACATTGCATGATTTTTCAACCAATCATTATCCAATCACTCTCAGCTGTGGCAGCACTGCCTAATACCATTACAGCCAGAGGTGGTTGGAGACACCTAGCTTTGGCATCATGCCTCATGCACCACATGCCTCCGCACGGTATTATTATGGCCTATAGCTTAAATATAACAGGTGATGTATGTGGGATGCTGCAGGGTGATATTGAAAATGTCCCCCGCCCCCGCCCTGCAATTAATAGATAACAGACAGTGGGAGTACCTAGTGACTCTGTTCTTTCTTTCTTTGATAGGAAGCTTTTGTTTTGTTTAGCCTACAACCATAGGACATTGTGATTCTATTAAATCTTGCAAGCTAAGAAGGGATAGGCTGCGTTGGTACTTAGAAGAGAATCTTTTATGCAACACCTTTCTATGTAGGAAGGGATTTTTTTAAATGGTTGGCATTAAAGTTAATAGAGTTTTTACCATTGACCAGTGGGAGCAGAGTTAGGCCATTGCTGAATGCTTTTGAAATTCTCAACTTTAGTTTTTGTACCCTATATATCAGAAAAACCTTATAGACCACATATAAATTATGATATCCTATATATCATATATAGACATCCCCTCCAGAACCTATTTTATCTAACCTTGACACAATATCTGCACTTTTAGAAGTCAAAGGCTTTTTCATATACAATTTAGAAGAGAAAATTTTGGCCTGAAGACATTTAGGTGTGAAATTTTTTTACTTCTAGCACTTCGGATGACAAATAGGCTTTGTGACAAAATACATTTATCATCTACAATTTAAGATGACTAGTATATTCATTTGCCAGCACTGAATCTCTTTACTTACAGTTCACATTTTGAAGGTTCTCTGAAATCATAGAATCCTGTGGCACCTTATAGACTAACAGACATTTTGGAGCATGAGCTTTTGTGGGTGAATACCCACTTCGTCAGATGCATGTAGTGGAAATTTCCAGGGGCAGGTATATATATGCTAGCAAGCAAGCTAGAGATAACGAGGTTAGTTCAATCAGGGAGGATGAGGCCCTGTTCTAGCAG
>NC_133771.1:161394361-161408788 GCF_003597395.2 Chelonoidis abingdonii
CTGCTAGAACAGGGCCTCATCCTCCCTGATTGAACTAACCTCGTTATCTCTAGCTTGCTTGCTAGCATATATATACCTGCCCCTGGAAATTTCCACTACATGCATCCGACGAAGTGGATATTCACCCACGAAAGCTCATGCTCCAAAACATCTGTTAGTCTATAAGGTGCCACAGGATTCTCTGCTGCTTTTACAGATCCAGACGAACACGGCTACCCCTCTGATATCTGAAATCATAAGGGTTAGAAATTAATGTTTCCTATTAAAGAAAGTTTAGATTCTGCATGGTCTGTAAACAAATATATTTGATAAGACAAATATCTGATATACAGTTAGTGGATAGCTCCTAAAGAACAGAAATATATACAAGACTCAGACATCTATGAAGATCCCTGAATAATCACATTCCCAACGGAATGTTAAAATATACATATATGTGAATTTTCAGACTTCCATAACAAGCTGGTGTCCAGTGATAAGTGGTTGAAAAAGCATGAGGATAGTATTATTATTAATTTATTTGTATTACTGTAGCACCTAAGAGCTCTAGTGATGGACCAGAATCCCGCTTTGCTAGGGGCTAAATGAAATACAGTACTGTGAAAACCATGGGCCAGATCTTCCATTTAAATCAATGAAGCTATGCTGCTTTATACCAGTTTAGGATGTGGCTCATATTTTTTGGTCTCCTACTAGTAAAACAGTTCGAATCCTAAGCTTCTGAAACTCATTAAAAATGAGACTGTCCATTTTAATGGTAGGAAAATTCAGACCAATAGCAATGTCAGTTAAGAAGTTAGAAGAGGCAGAAGACAAAATAATCTTCACAATAGAATCTTGGTTGCGACCTTAACTGTGGAGTCGTGACCAGCATCTGCCATGTTGATATCTGCATGTTTGATTTTTCCATACAGCTAACTCCCTGCCAGCAAACACTCTGGATTCTCCAGAGGGGGAGGAGGAGTCTGAAAGTGGGGAAGCCTTGGAGATGAGACCCTTCTCTTACCCGGAGCAAGGGCTGGTTGATGCTCTCAAGTGGCTCAATAGCAATGACTGGTAGGGAAACGCTCCATCCTCAATTCCTTCCTTCCCCTCAACATAAAGATGTGTGAGTGTTTGCCTCCTCCAGAGCTATGCTCAGTCTCTCTCAGGATCAGAGGCTTGGAGGGAACTAAGTGAAGCCAATCTTCACAGTGCGATTGCTTTCTAGTAGATATGAACCAGGGAAAGCTCTACAGCCTGGTTCTCCTGCCCAGGCTGTAATGCTGCTGTGGCTAACAGCAGATTAACATCATTCATTAACCTTCTCCTTTGGCCCTTTGTGTAGCCACAAATAGCAGTTACAGAGAAGAGATAAAATTATAGGATAATCAGAAGATACTCCAGCTAGAAGCCTGTGTTTCCTATGTATCATATCCCTGCCTTGACTCCCAGCCAAAGGAGATGGAGGCCACTTCAGCAGTCATAAAGGCCGACGTAGGGTTGGCCCTACAATTTGCAGGGCCTCAAGCTGCTGGGGGAGATGGGATTGAGTCGTCATGCTGGAAGCATAGGGGAGAGAACTGGGCCTCTTTCCCTTAGCCTTGCTACTGGTGTGTGTGTGTATGTGTTCATTTCAAAAACTGCATCCTCCCCTAGCTCTGCAAATTATAGATCTGTGAGTGGGGCCCAAGCAATCAGGTGCATTCCTTGTGATTAAAGCAAACTCTAGGATTCAATGCATACTGAGAAGGGAATTGCTCTGCCTGTAGTCTCTCTAAGGTAGGAATTTTGGGGAGAGGGGCATGGGGTGTGAGGAGTAATTTATTAGGAAGCCAGGATCCTCAGAATAAGAACTTTCCTCACTGCCTAACAGGGGCACAAACAACGATATGTAACTGATGATCACACTATACTGAAATTAGGCATAGAGGGGGAAGAGAACATTCATGGATTCAGAAACTATGGAGCCATTTCTGATCTCAGTTACAGCAGTGTAAATCCAGAGTGAATCCATTCGGTTCGGCGGAATTACCCCAGATTAACGGTTAACTGAGGTCAAAATCTGCCACCCTGAATATAAACACAGTTATTTGATTTTATTTTAAATCCCTTTACTTTAAAAATTTCCCTCTCTCATCTGGTTCTCTTTCCTTCTCCTCTTTACTCCTCCCCTACTTTCTTTCTCTTTTCTTTAACAACTCCTCCCTACCCCACACAGGAAAAAATGAAGGCTTTCTCTATTTAGTTAAATCCATGTACCCCAGTTCTGCGGCGACTGTCAGAGGAGGCTGTGCTTCTTGTCATTCAGCAATAGGTGGCACTGTTAATTCAGTCAGCTGAGTCCTGAAACAAAGGGTTACAGAAGAAAAATGCAAGTTGTCTCCTGAGTCTAAAGGGAGATGGAAAATCCATAGTCTGCCATGAAAATCTTCAGTTTTCTCAAGGATTGAGTCTATCATGTGGAACTAGTAAATCGATCATACACCTTCCTCCAGCTTAGGTCACTGAGGAATTGCACACACAGGCTACTGAAAGCAATCTTTTTCTTAGCGGTTTAAAAAACAAATAGGGAGTTTCTCGAAAATCCAGCACCTTTGCTTTCGGTGTCCCACTTGTGTGGGTTCCAGGGTCTATCCCCAGGTTGCAGGTGTGTGAAACTTTGTTTAGCACAGTGCTGTGCAAGACCAATGATTTGTCTCTTCTCTGTCTGTCTGTTTTGTAATTGCCTCTCAGGCCACTGAAGGAGAAAGGACTTTTCAGCATCAAATGCCTGGCTACCTGCCATTCAGAAGTTCTCCTTTGTCAGCTTCATGATGTTTCCTTGGCAGTTACCAGAGAGGTAAGAATTTGTATTAAATGTATGTCTACACAGGGTACAGAATAAGTGTGTGTGTGTGTGTGTGTTTTATCTTTATTTAGATATTTGCAGGGGACTGGACTAGATGACCTCTTGAGGTCTCTTCCAGTTCTAGGATTTGCACTGTGTCTATCTCTAGCTATTTTTATATTTACATCTTTAGATCTCTGTCTGATATCTGCATCTATATATACAACATCTATCTATCTATCTCTTTCTATCCCTACAGCTGAATGCAGTCTCTCTCTCTCTCTCTCTCTCTCTCTCTCGGCACCTTATAGACCAGGGGTAGGCAACCTGTGGCACACGTGCTAAAGGCAGCACGCGAGCTGATTTTCAGTGGCACTCGCACTGCCCAGGTCCTGGCCACTGGTCTGGGGAGCTCTGCATTTTAATTTAATTTTAAATGAAGCTTCTTAAACATTTTAAAAATCTTATTTACTTTACATTCAACAATAGTTTAGTTATATATTATAGACTTAGAAAGAGACCATCTAAAAACATTAAAATGTATTACTGGAACACGAAACCTTAGAGTGAATAAATGAAGACTCGGCACACCACTTCTGAAAGGTTGCCAACCCGTGTTATAGACTAACAGATGTATTGGAGCATAAGCTTTCGTGAGTGTCTGATGAAGTGGGTATTCACCCACAAAAGCTTATGTTACAATACATCTGTTAGTCTATAAGGTGCCACAGGACTCTTTGTTGCTTTTTACAGATCCAGACTAACACGGCTACCCCTCTGATACTCTCTCTCTGTTGCCTCTTTGAGTTAGGTATTACAGTTATGCATTGTACAAATGGGGAAACTGAGGCACAGAAAAGCTGATTTGCCTAAACCAGACTGCATCATTATCAGACAGGATTAAACTCTGGAGTTTTGGCTCCCAGGTTTATGCTCGACTCACTAGACCACGTTTCTCTCTCTCTCGCACTCTCTCTCACTCTCAGAGGTCCTTGCTGACCTTTTCTCCCTCTTCCTTCCAGTGCCTGTTTTTAGTGCCTTGCTCCATAGAAATGTTTCCCCTGCTGCTTCAGATACAAATATCTCCTTGCATATCCAGAGTTCTGGAGCTTGTGTGTTGGACTCCATGAGCCAGACAGCACTGGGATTCCAGGGCAGTCATCCATGACTGCTCTGAACATCTTTATTTTTATTTGATCAGTTAATTGAGAGATTTTATTGTGCCCATGTTAGACTTGTCAACGAGTTAAAAGCAGCTGCAAGTTCCAATTCAGCACTTGTTTGAGGCCTGCACAGCTGATTGTGCTAAGCACACTAAACCTTCTTCCATCTGCAACAAACAGTGAGAGTTGGCTCACTTCTGTAAACTCCGATCTCCATCTTCTGCCTGCAATACAAATATCTAGCAGGCTTGAATAATAAGGTTAGAGGTTTACAGAGCTCATAAGTCACTGTGTTCAGATCTGCAGGATTCAGATCACCGCTACCCCCTTTGAAATTCAGGGATGTGGGGGGCAGATGTTCAGATTGTACTTTGCAGCTCAGGCTCTTTTCTGATTCTTACCTCACTGTTCTCTTTAGGAAGAGGTATCTTTTTCTCTTCCTTGCAGAAGCTCACATGCAGATACATGGGTTCATCTTTCATTTCACTCTTGTCCCAGATTTTGCTTTCACAGTCCAGGAATTGCATTTTCTGGGACTTGCATTGAACTCTTTGTAGCAGGCATGGCCAAACTTCTGGACCCTCTGAGCTGCATACAACAATCTTCAGAAATTTGAAAGCTGGGGCATGCCTGCTGGGTCTCAGAGCTTCAGCCCTGCAGGAGGCACCTGCCCAGGCTTGGGGTTTCAGCCCCGCTCCTGCTGAAGCCCCGAGCCCTGTCACGTGTGCCCTGTGGGGCTGAAGCCCCAGCAGATGCCTTCCATGGGGCTGAAGCCTGAGATCCCCCTCCTCCCCACTGGGTAGAAGCTAGAGGTGTATGAGGGGCACACATGGGGATCCCGTTCCTCCCCCCCAAGTTTTTGCCAGGGTTTGCTGGCCTCGTTCGGTCACGTGGTGCCGCTGGGGCCCCTCCCTGAACGGCAGTTGCTGGAGCTGGCAAGCTGGATCTGTGCGTTGGGTAAAGGCAGCAGCAAACAGCTAGGACCTGCAGGGAGAACTGCTGCTTTTGCTGCTGCCTCTCCCTAAGAAGCTAAAGCCAGAGGCCCTGCCCTGCAACTCCCAACTGTTTGCCACTGCCTAACCATGCAGAGCTAACACCTGGGAGCTGAAGGGACAAGGCCATTGAGGGAAAGAAGGGGTGTGTGCCTCGGGGCTGTAACTCAGGCTGTTGCGGGGAGGGGCAAACCTTTAAATTGTGCCCACCCACTCTCAGCTGGCACCAGTTGTGTTTGCCAGAAGCCCTTAGCCCCATCACAGGGCAGAAGCCCTGAGCTCCCCCCACCCCAAGTCTGGTAGGTGGAGAATGGGGAGGGGCGCTCTAGCTGTCGCACTTTTACTATAAAAGAGTCACATACAGCTCACGAGCCAGAGTTTGGCCACTCCTGCTTTATAGTAATAACATAGGATATGAAGATGGCTAGAACCATTGGACCATCCCCTGCTTTTAGGCAGCACTAATCTATCTTTTAAAAACAATGCTGTGAACTCTCACCTGCTGATCCATTCCAGACTATGGGATAGGGCTTTGTCATTAGGGCCCAATCCACAGTAATGCTGAGTACCTGGATGCCCACTGATTTCAGAGGGAATTAAGGGTGCTCAGCATCTTGCAGGATCAGATCTTTACAAAGCGCATTCCTCCAAAGTGCTTTACCAATCCTAATGAATCCTCAAAACAAGACAGAGGGAAAAAGGGGTGGAGAGAGGGAGGAATTATTTTCTCTGTTATGCAGATGGAGAAACCAAAGCAGAGATGTTAAGGGCTCAATACTTCCCCCTGTTGTTTCTTACTCCACAAGCAGTCCCACTGAATCAGGCCTTAAGTGATTTGCTCAAGCCTACAGAAGGAGCTAGTGTCAGAGCCAGGGGTAGTTCTGTGCTTCCAGTCATATGCTTAGACCAATAGACTATATTTCACCTTTGATGTGATATAAAACTCTGTTTTCCCCTGGGCCCCTACATATATGCAGGTAGATCGTTTATCTAAGCTGACTCCTGTATCCTACTCATAACTCTTCCTCCTCCAGGTTAGCAACCTCCGCTCAAAGGTGTCTCGCTTTGCTATCAGCGTCCTTGGCGAGCTCTTCAGGACCATGAAGAAGCACATGGACCCAGAGGTTGAGGAGATTGCCCGGGTCCTGCTCCACAAGACAGGAGATTCCAGCGAATTCATTCAGAAAGCAGCTGATCGATCCCTGGGCATCATGGTGGGGAGTGTGACTCCCATGCGAGCAATGGCTGCCCTCATGGCCGGTGGAGTAAAGTATGTGACTCTTCCCTTGTCTGACCTCTGCAATCTGATTACTTGCTTTGTGGGGAACAAGAGAGTGGTAGAGAAGAAGGAATTCCCTTTGCTCTGGGGTATTTCACTGCCACTACACATTTACACCTCCCATTATCATAAGGTCAAGACATTATGATGACCTCCCTTCTAGCACAGTCCATCAACATTGCCCAGATGCTGTGGTGATGGGGATGTGATAGATAGATCAGTGCAGAGTCCTGTGATGTGCTCCCTCCACTCTCCAGGTGATGGGACCACAGCAATCTTGGTGTGTGGCCAAAACCAAGTCTCTTGCTTAATGACCACAGAGCACTAATCACGGGGTCACTGGGACAAACCACACATCATCAGGGCATTATTAACAAGAGGAGCAGGGACCAGTCATATGTATGGTTAAAGTGTACCCACAGGAGAAACTGCATGGTTTGGCAGGGACTTGCCACACTGGGTCAATTCCTGAGGGTCTTTCATCATTGCCTTTAAAAACATCACTTTCAGTTCAAAATGCACAGCTGAGCATCACCAAAATGCCAGATTCAGTTCAGTGCAGCAGATCCTCTGGGTCTTGAGATGCAGACTTTTGTGGGAACCACTAAGCTGTCACTACTTCTAAGTGATGATTCCATACCTAGCGCTTTCAAACAGGTACTATTCATTCCAGTAAATGAAGGTCTGGCTAAAACTGTTGGTGAGATACATGTCTGTATACATTCTGCAGCCCTGAAAACATTAAAACAGCAAATGCTCTGGTCATATCTAGGCAGAGGCTGTGTTGGTGAATATACTAGAGCACTGTCCCTCATTGTGGTTTTAGGTCTCTGACCATTCAGTGGGCTGCTGGATATGACACAAGTTGGTGAACTAAGTCCAAATGCTAGTGCACCAATATCTGTGTCAAAGGCATAGTTGCCCCTCCTATCCCTGTCTGGGTTGTTAATCTCAGCAGGAACCTCAAGATCCAAATGTGCCATGGAGACTGAATTCCCCTCTCATCCTTGTACGTGGTCCTCTGTAACATGGTGGTTCTGTGTGTATGAATGGATACTGTGATCACTAATAGCAGGGTCCACAGAGAGGCTAAGAGACCTGCTACTACCAACAATTAAGGAGCTCTCTCTTGATCAAGTGGCAGAGGCCTGTGGTTTTGGAGATGAAGGACCATATAGACGTGCTGTTTTGATATCTTGTCTTCAGCCATCGTAACCCCCCTGTTCGAAAGTGCGCCGCTGAACACTTACTGACTGTCATGGAACAGATTGGGGCTGAGAAACTTCTGTCAGGCACCAGAGACAACACAGAACTACTGGTCCAGACTCTGGTGAAGCTTGCTCAAGATTGCAATCAAGACACTAGGTAATGATGTCCCTTTCCCCTCGCAGATGCAGAAGCCTTTTGTGATCAGTAGCTGGCAAAAAACAAACCATGACAATGCAAATGAATGTAAAACAAGCATAAGGAAAACATAATGTAAAATGAGCATAAGGAAAGCATGCTTCCAGTGTGCATACTGTTGGCTGAGAAAAGGTGCAGGATCCATCTCTTATGGGTTATCGGGCAATAAAGATCCATTCAAGCATTTACATTGCATGAGACATCCTTTAGTCTCCAATCAGTTTCCTTTGGCTCCAATATGCATATATGACTTCCTTGGGTATCTTTTGGGTGTTATATAAAACTGAATCCTTGGCCATTTATGGTCATTGAAAAACCCCGGAGCATTTCTGGTAAGATTAGGGGTGTTAGCACCCACTATCCTTGTCAAATTCTGGTGGTATTGGATCAGTGCATTCTGCTCCCTAAGCTCCCCTTGCAGTTTCAATTGGCTCTGATAGTTATCACTTTCCACCCTAAACTATTGTGTGCTGTTGAACAGTTGCCATGTTCCACCACAGAGATAGCTGCTCTTTGATAGTGGATGAAAACAACTCTGCAATAATTTGTTAAAGTAGGTTAGAAGCTTGCAAAATGGAAGTCTTTTTAAGGAAGTAAATTGTTATGACCGTTACACATCCTCATCAAAGAAAAAATAGATTCCTTAATTATTTAATAGATCTCCATAGAGTGAGAGGATATTTCCTCATTGCTCTGCTGCTCCATGGCCTATTGTATGCAGCAGGCCACATTGTATAGTGATGCCAGTTTGAGGTAAATCTTAGTCTTTATTTATCTCTCTTTTGAGGGGATAAAAGTCCTTACAAAGTGCCACTAGCTTGTATTGAACATGGAGAGCATAAAATTTCAGTTTCTTTTTGTAATCCCTACCTGCCTCCTGGAAAAATAAAATGGTGATATTTTGAGAGAAAATGTTCCTTCATTAATTTCTCCCCCTTCCCATGCTAGGTTTTATGGCCGGAAGATGCTGAATGTGCTGATGCCTCATCCGAAATTCGATGGATATTTGAAACAGTCTCTCCCATCACATAACTTGCGGAATGTTATGGCAACAATAAAGCAGAAAGTAAGGGCTTATTAGGAGATATATCTTCTGTTTACATGTACTGAGAGAGCCTATACATGATCATGCACAACCTACCTTCCCCCCCCCCCCCGCCACTGGCTCTTCTGGGTCATGGAAATGAACTGCAGATCCTGACCCAGTTTATCAGTTGGCAGTGAGGGAGGTAAAATAGGTGGAATTATGGACACAAATAAGAAAGGAAAGTAGAAGAAAATGGTCGTCTTCATACACAGAAAGAAAAAGAGGGCAGGGGTGGGAGTAGTTCTCTTGAAAGTTTCAAACCTTTTTTTAATAGATAGGGGAAGAGATGTCCCTGGAAGATTTCCTAAAATAAGAGAGATGTGTCGCTGTCTTAATCGGAGCACATACCTACTCCAATCAGAAAATACTACCTCTGCACTCATGTGATGTGGAACTAGAAAGTGTTCCAAGAATCCCTACAGCAAGTAGGAAATCACCCTGATGAGCATGGGCTTTCTAGAGAAGAACATGGGTTTGTTGAGGAGCTGGAAGAATGCCCCAGGTGGAATTCTCCCAGTATTCTCTAGGCCAAAGAATTTTACCTTTAGAACGACTAGGGGAGTCCAGCTGTTCCCAGAGTTATCTGCTCTGCAACAGGCACCAGTTTGTGGCTGCAGTGGTTTTGCACGTGACCAGATCTAGCTGATTGTCATAGGGTTTTATACTGCTGCCCATCACTATAGCATCTGAATGCCTCAGATTGATTAGGATGGCAATAGCAAAGTGGATTTCAGGGCATCTCTGGCTCTTCTCCCTGTTTGGGCTATAAAATTCTCTGCTTTCCCATCTGAAGAACACGGATCCTGGCTCTAAGCTGTGTTTTACACTGTCATAAGAAATCATTTCCCATCTTCTCTCGCTTTTTATAGATGCATTTTTTATATATATATATATATATATAGGGGATGGAAGACAATGTATCTGAACCTCCTTCTGCCAAAGGCCGCAGGGAGTCTAGGAACAGCAGCTTGACTACCTCCCAGGACAGTCTGCCTTCCAGTGAAGGGTACTGAACATTTCTTTGTTACTATTTTATTATCTTTGAGGATATGCATGATGGAGTTTTCAGCCTTATTCCTCAATAAACTATCTCTAGGCTAGTCTGAATTTTTTGTAGCTGTGTAAAAGGATCAGATCCAAAGAGAACATTACTGAGTCAGGTGTCTGCTGCTAGTCCAGTGGCAATGCCACACCTGCTGTGCTGGGGATCAGAGTTCAAGATAGGAACTTGGTCCTTTTTGCTCCCAGGACTGGCAGTGGAGCCACCAGTGTCTTTTCTCTTTTGATAACACAGTGGATTTGTTCCATTGTTTTCAGTGGTAGCAAGAAGAAAGAGAGCATAAGCCTCACCATTGTGTTTAGAATTTTTCCCAGGTATGTGCTGGAATTAATGAGCCCCACTTACAAGCGACTAGTCCTCAACCTATTGAAATCAATGGGACTCTTTCCATTAACTCAGTGGACTTTGGATCAAACCCTAAGAGAGAAGTGGTCTGAGCACAAGACTGGGAGCCAGCACTTGGCAGCTATTCCCAGCTTTGCTACTGATTCCTCTGGGTGACCTTGGGTAGATCACTTTAACCCCCTGTGCTTCAGTTTCCTAATTATAAACTGGAGATAATGTTAACTAGATGTTGCTTCCTGTAATTATACTAAGCTCTGAGGCTGAGTTATTAGAGCAGGCTCGCACTGTAACCAAGTGAGCAGGAAGCACCCCGAGTCTGTGTTTGTCATTGTTATACTGAAAACGTTGTTACCCAAAGGTGACTTTGAGTTTTTCTGTCCCAACACCAGGTCCAGATCAGACACCCTAGCACCAACACAGCCGGTGGTTCGTCGCTCATCTCTCCGTAGTGTGGAAGCGATGGAGCAGCTCAAGGAGCTGAACAAACTCCTGATGGCCAAGGAGTTTCAGACACGAATGGAGGGAGTGACGCTCCTGGTGGAGCATTGCAGGAACAACCCCCAGTTGGTCTCCGCAAACATCATCCAGGTCTCAAGAGCCTTTTCTTGTTCCCTTTCCCCATGTACCCTGCTCAGGCTGCCCCCCACACAATCAATTGCAGTTACCTTCACCCTCCATCCAATTAATTCAGGCCAGGCTGGCACACCCTTATTCAATACAGTTAATTCAAGCCTGGCCCTACCTTTCTGCAAGATTCCACTGCTGCTGTCCCCAAGAAGGTCTTTGCAGCTGCTGCTGCTTATGGCCCTGCTGTTTCTGCCTTCTTCTCCCCTCCAAAGAACAGTGAGAGGGAGCCCAGCTGCCCAGAACTGCTCACTGTTTTCCAGGAGTGAAGTGGGGAGGTTGGAAGGAGTAGGCTGGGCTGCTACATTTTTCATAAGAGAGGGCTGGGAGATGGGTATGGAACCTCCAAGCCCTGAAGAGCGCAGCTCCAGCTTTGTGCTCCCCCTTTCTCTTCTGTGGATAATGTAGTGGCTCAGCCCGATCACTTCCTCCTCACCTCTCCTCTATCTGAAAAAAACTGTCAGCTCTTGGGCTCCCATACTGGGACCCTCTCTCTGCCTTGTGAAGGTAAGGGCAGAGGACTCAGAGCTGGAAGAGAAAGGTCTCCTCTCCTCTTCTCCCACCCCCACCGTCGCAGGGAGCTGCTGCTTTTCCCTGTCCCAGAATATGGTGGCAGTGGGACAGGGAGTCAGAGTCTGTTCTAATGAGGAGTGCATGATGCATTACACCTGAGAGGCCTGCCTGTTAGAGAGACTGATCAGACCCTGAACCAGTTCTCAGAGCCCTGCACTCCACCGACCCCAGGTTTTGGGAGGGTTGGGTAAAACAAGACTTGGATCAGAACCAGCCCTAGTTTGGCAAAGCCAGAGCTACGCCCAGTTTGCCTCACCTGTCTTCCCAAACTCTGTTATTAACTGGTAATTGTGATTCTTCTACCCAAGCACTGAAATGACTCAAAAGGAAAGTAAATGTGGGGACCTTAAAGAGATTGGCTGCTCCCTTCAGTAAAAGAATTTCTGAACTTTATTGAGGAAGGATAATATGTATTTTTATCCCTTCCAGCCAACCCCTCACCCCCAAATCCCCTTTCCCTAACACATTGGAAAATGAGAAGCTATTAAAGAAGCTAGAAGCTGCAAACAGTACTGTACATAGTGCTCACTATTGTGAGCAGCACATGGAAGTCCGTGAGACTTCTCACAGTAGTAAGTACTGACCTGGTATGAAGTGTTGGCAGGATCTGGCCCATTTTCTGTGCTTGCTGGAAGCCTCTATTTCTACATTCCCTGCCAGCCCCAACAGTGCTATACATCCTGATTTTGCTTTTTTATTTTTGAACAGATTTTTGATGCTTTTGCCCTCAGACTTCAGGACTCCAACAAGAAAGTGAACCAGCACGCGCTAGAGTCAGCTGCCTCCATAATCCCTATCCTCAAAGATGGCTTACACCCGGTCGTGGTCTCCATGGTGACGGTTGTCACTGATAACTTGAACTCTAAGAATTCTGGGATTTATACTGCAGCAGTGAGGGTGCTGGACACAATGATCGCTAACCTAGGTAATATTTACTTCCTGTTTCTACCGTGGGTATCCCATCGTATAATACCTGCACAATTGCTGTTGCTCCGTCTTGGAGTCAGTAAGCCACTTCTGGGCCTCAGATCAAAAATTTCAAAGTAGTCCCTTATTTACCTCACTTGGCTGTTGAACTCCACTCTGGTTTGAGGGAATGGCCAGCAGCTGTGTGGGTGTCCCTTAGCCTAGCAGCTTAAGCGTCCTGACTGAATTCTAAATGGCTCTGTAGATGGATGCTGTTTTTCACCAAAAACATGTGTCTGGCTGCATTTCAGTGATTCTTCTCTCTACTGTTTATGTTCTTAACCATACTCACGCTCACAGTCATAAACCATGCTCACAACCATAGCATCTGAGCTCTTTCCAGAAGTGCATGAAATAATGTGACTAACATCTGTCATGTCTGGTTCTTTCCTTCTCCTCAGTGAGAGATTGTGTAGGGATTTTTATTTTTACACCTCTACCTTGATATAACGCTGTTCTCAGGAGCCAAAAAATCTTACCGCGTTATAGGTGAAACCGCCTTATACTGAATTTGCTTTGATCCACCAAAGTGCGCAGCCCCGCCACTACTTTACTGTATTATATCCAAATTTATGTTATATTGGGTCTCGTTATATCGCGGTAGCTATGTATTTCATGTAATATATTACATGTCTGCTGTGCTATGTCTATATTACCTCAGGCAAGATCAGAGAAGTATGCTTTGTGCTTGGAGTGGGAGATGGTGTGGTTTGTGGTGTTTCTTAGTTTTTGCAGGACTTTGTTCCACTGTCTTGGAGCAGCTCCTGGGGAAGTTCTGTTGCCTATATTGATGAGCTTTACCCTTGCAGTGGACAGTTCAGCTGTACCTGAGGGTGGGAGTCCTAGAGTGGGGTCCTACTCCCAGAATTTTATATGATCTTTTAAGATGTCCTGGACCCAAACCACTGGGTGCCTTAAAGATCAGGACTGAGCTCTAGAATTTGACATGTTACTGTATTTTGCAGCAAGCCAGCGCAGTAAGCAGAGATCAGATGATGGATGCCTGGCACAGATTGTGCCTGATCCTGCATGCATGTACAAGAATAGGGTGGAGTGGAACTGCCTTTAGCCCCTCTTTTGTGCACCTGTGGAGGGACCAAGCACAACCCCCTTCTTCAAATGCAAAGACTAGGGGTCTCTAGTGTAATCAGGGGTGCTAGAAACCCCAAATGGGATGGGCAGGAAGTGAGGCCATGACACAAGCCCCGTTCCCACTAGTTAGTTAAGCTGGCCTATTGCAGAGGGTGCAGAGTGCACCTTGCACTCTTCCAGAGTTGCCCTAGCATTCCCAGTGATATTGCACCTGCCTCACTTTCATTTCTTTTAGGTGCTCCTTCTGGGGTGGTACACCTTCACACTGCCCCTTAGAACACTCTCAAACCCACAACAGGCCCTACAGCTTGGAAAGTGCGGTGAGATCCCTCTACATGAATAAAGCCCTCACCCTATATATATGTAAATTGGTGTCATATTGTTCTACATATTAACCTTTGAGACTCATTGTCTTGCACTATTCCTCTCTCAACTGATCTCAGATGCGCAGCCAGTATGTACATCTTAGACAAACAAACATCCATCTCATGCTGTCTCCCACCCACCACAGCTCTCAATCCATCATGGTCCTAATTTTGGGATGAAAACCCACAATGAAGGAGGAACAAAAGGAAAAACAGTAATATGGATCAATGTTTTAAAATGCTGTGAGATTAACTTTTCCCTCTCTCAGCTAATATTTTCTCTCATCTTAGTTTCATGAGTAATTGTTTCCTGATATTAATTATTCACAACAATAAATGTGGGCATGGAGGTCTGGATATCTGTTGGAGATGAGATATGGAGTTTTTGCCTCTAGGACTGTCATAGTATAATTCCTCGATTTGAACCTTAGAGTTCAAATGTGAGGTACTAGGATGAAGTCCTCTAAGCTTAATCTCCAGCTTAGATCTGATAGGCTGCCACCAGGTCAGGAATTGATAGGGCCTGACCCCCCTTTCCTCTCTCTGGTGTCCCCTCCTCCCCAGGCTTGCCTCTTGGTCTAGCCTGTGAGTACCAAGAAACCTGTTTCTCTGCTTCCCAAGAGATAAGCGTTCTATTCCCTCAGGACAATTGAGATGCAAAATACCAA
>NC_133771.1:161414567-161439424 GCF_003597395.2 Chelonoidis abingdonii
GTCTCGTCGACACAGCTCTAGGTGCCGCTGGCTGTCGTGCAATAAACATCAGGAGCTGAGAGCCGTCGCCCCTGCCAGTTTCTTCTCACCTGAGAGGCCGTTCTGTCTTTAGTGCCACGAAACACACGCATCACTTATTAACAGCAGGGGGACGCTTCTCCTCTTTGTCAGGAGGCGATGGACGTGTGTGAAGTTTGTGTAACCCAGGCACGATCTGGAACCTTTTTCTTCAGGTCCAGAACGTGTTGCAGACGGTCAGCAAGGTCTTTTAGCCGACGATGGCTCTTCGTCGGACATTCCATTCTCTTATTCCGGCGGTGGGGATTTCCCGAATCGACTATTCGCGTCCCGGGGGAAACACCAAAAAAAAAACTTTGGGAGTTGCCCCTGTTCTGCTCTTCCGCGGTCTCGATACAGCGCTCTCTGTCGGACGCGTTCCTATACTTGGTCGACCCTCTCTATAGCCTTCCCGTTCCCTTGGGCCAAATCTCTGTAAAGTACGCAGAACAGCCGGTAATTTCAATGCCTCATGGCTCGCCACAATGGTACCCACGCTTTGGACTGTCCATAAGTCCATTCCCCTGCGTCCATGCGTATTGATATCACAAGACCACGGCAGCATTTCCACCGACTCTGGTCTCGGACTGACTGCGGGCTCCTGCTGGAGGAGCTGCTGCGAGCCGCTGTTCCACCCGTGCGCAATGTTGCTCTGGGGAAGTGAAACATGCAAATCCAGGGCTACCTACCTGGCAAAAATGGAAGAGGTCTGCTGATTGTCAGTCACACGGATGTCACGCTCAGTTCCCATCAAGTGCTACTGGATATATCTATGGCACCTTAAACAACAAGCCTCCTCTCATCCCTCCAATCACCGCGGCCATTTCCGTCCTTCCATCGAGAAGTCTTCACGCTTCTCTCACCCTCTGGTCTTTGGTTCATACAGGCCTGAGCGACCTGTATCCCAGGTCCGCTACTCCCGCCACCTCTGGGACCTCTGTCGCTGAACAAGGCCTCCTTTTCGACCTTGAATGACTCTTCCTTACCTATGTGGAGCGTGGCGTTCTTTGCCATTACATCGACCAGGATCTCAGGCTTCGTGCGCTTGGTGGCGGACGCACATACACGATATTCATAAACAAGGTACATCCCGCCGCTCCTGCCTTTCGGCCAGTTGGTCTCCCCATTCCACAAACAGGACATTTTCCTTCCGTGTTTTACCCAAACTATGGTCTGCGAGAGCAGAGCTTGCATTCACTCGGATGTTGCGGGGTGCCGTTTTACATTTGATCCACCCGACCCTTCCGAAAGACTCCAACTTTCCTGCGTTGCAAAGAGCAGGTCACCCTGTTACAGCAACAAATATCTGGTGGACGGCCTGCATCCAAAACAGCTATGCCTTGGCTCACACTTCGACAGGCGATTACGCTCATTCCACGAGAGCGCAGCGTCCTCGATTGCTTCTCGCCGTGTGCCTATACAAGACAATGTATTGAGCACGTGTGTCGTGCACACTTTTTGGCCCATTACGCCTATGGACAGCAGTCGGGACGATGCGGCTCTTGCTTCTGTTCTTGCATTCAACAGTCTCCACTCCGACACCACGCAGTAAGGTCTGGGATTCACCTACTTGGAATGAATATGCAAGCATCGAAGAAGAAAAGATTGGTTATCACCTTTGTGACTGTTTGTTTTAGAGGTTGTTGCTTATGTTTCCACCCCGACCTCCTTCCCACTGTAGGAGTAGCGGCAAGAAGATGGGAGCGGCAGGTGGCAGGGGCGTATACGGTGCCCAAGCGCCACGCAAGGGGAACTGCCGACCCGCGGTTGTTGCTAGGGGAATTTTTCCGACGAACGTGCACGCGGCGCGCGCGCACCTAACTGGAATGGATATGAGCAACACATCTCGAAGAACAACAGTTACAAAGGTGAGTAACCGTCTTTTCTCTGATTGGTCCTCTGGTCAGGTGTTTGGTTCCCCTTTACAGGCAAAAGAAAATTAACCCTTACCTTACCTATCTACTTATGACAAGGACACTAGTTCATGTCAAGCCCAAGTCAATAGGGAGTGGAAGTTGTTACTGTCAGATGGCTGCCTGATTGTCTGTATGGACTGATTTTACTAGTCTAACTCATTTGCCAGTGGACAGGTGTTTACATCATATTTGGCTTCCCTGCTGGTAATTTCATAAGGGAGGGTTAAGACTAAAGGCTGATATACACTAGAAAATTAGATCAACCCAGCAGTGTCAATCAGAGATATGAAAAATCCATACCCCCGAGCGATGCAGTTATACTGACCTAACCCCCAGTGTAGACAGTGCTAGGTTGACAAGAAAGTTTCTCCTGCTGACATAGCTACCGCCTGATGTGGAGGTGGATCTTTTCAAGTGTAGAGTAGGCCTGCCTGTAGTTAAGCGGACCTAAATCCCTATGTAGACAGGAATTCTTCCATTGACTTGGCTACTGCCTCTCGAGGAGATTTTACTACAATGATAAGAGTATTCCAGATAGCCTGAATGGGCCATAGAGACTGAATTACCCACTCAACCATCTAGGTTAGGTACTGGGTTGAGACACCTTGCCAGTAGATGGGGGTGGGATGGGGTGAAGTTTGTGCTAGCACTGTTTTTGTTATGCTTGTTCTGTCAACAGAGGCTTTCAGTCTTCAGGTTTGTCAGTCTGACATATTATTAGCAGCACCAAATTCGTACATGAAAATAAATAAAATATGAGATCAGAGCAGATGTGTGTGTGATGAGAGACGAGTTTGGGTCTGAAATGAGGAATATCCCTTGTAATGAGGGTCACTAAGAGTTTTACACATTAAAATAAAGCTGTTTCCCTTCTGCAGAGGCACAGTCTTATACCTTGTACAGGACTCATCTTCACACCATGGTGGACTGCAGTTTGAGTGAGCTATGAGTTCCACACAAAATATTGGAGTCTTACGATGATCCTAGGTTTGCAAATCACTCACTATATGATGATCAGAGGTGTTGAGCACCCATATCTTCCATTGACTTCAACTGGAGTTATGGGTGCTCAACCCCTCTAGAAATGAGGCCCTTAGGCCCGGATCCTCAAAGGTATTTAGTCACCAGCTTCCAAGAAGAAAGGGATCAGAGTGGCAAAGCTTGAATCTGCATCCAAATTTCCCCAACATGTTAGAATTCATTGGATCTGGACTCTTAGTTTGGTTTGTTATAAAGATGGGGCTAAGCAGTAAAACCTGGTACTGAACATCCCTAGAGCATAAGGACAAGGGAGTGCATGGATTTTGATGTTGTTTCTGGCCCATCTTGGCTTCCCAGGCAAGTTGCTTTGATGCTGATGTGAAGGGGACCTTGACCCAGCAGAGCTTCTGCTGTGCCATCTCCTAAGAAGCTCTAAATTATGGGCCTTTACTGGTTCCTTCTCCTCTCTTCAGTTCATAAATATCTTCAGCTCTTGCTCTTATTTTTTTTAAATGAAATTTATGATTTGCCAAGTTCCTTACTAGAACAAACAAGTATAAATCCAGAGCTAAATGATGGCTTGTTCCAAATGTTGTTCTGTATAGGGCAAGATTACTATAGCCAATAACTACATAACCAAGGCCTGTTGTAAATTCCCTTGCCATACAGATTTATGTCAGCTATAGAAATACTGCACTGGGTGAATATGCCTGAAATATTTAGAGTGTTCACGAGGCAGGCCTTAGAATGGAATTATTAACTCTCTTTGCACCAGCGAGCCAGAGCTCTTATATAGCTAATAGAATTTGCTCACTGCTTGCCTGTCACTGTTCCTCTGTGCAGGGAAATTGGTTTTAGATCATAAGGACAAGATTGTATCTGAGTGTAAAGCAGAGAGAATTGTGTGAGGTCAGCACCACTGTGTTCTGGCCTTTCCTCAGTAGGTGGTGGACCTAGACCCGCCCTCCACACCACCCAGCAGAATGGAGGTGAGCATATGCCTCACCCTTGTATTATGGTATCCAGCAGCCATGATCCCTGTTGGTCTTGTGGCACGTTTAAGTATATTGTCTCTAGGAGCTTTTCCTCTCCCCCACACCCCAGGCTCTGTCTTAAATGAAATACTGTAACCTGTAAGCACTGGCAAGTGTCAGTACTGGAGCTGTGCAAAACACATTTGTCTACGTTTGTGTAGGTTTCAACTAGAGATGGGTTCAAGCTGCAAAGTTTTTAATATTTTAGATCCAGGGTTTCGGTTCTGTCCATCAGACAGATATGAGCCATTTGCAAAATTCAGATCCAGAACTGGATCTTATACACCCCAAAATTCAAGGATCAGGGGTTTTGATTGGGGTTATGGCTGTCAAGCAATTAAAAAAATTAATCACAATTAATCGTGCGATTAATCGCACTGTTAAATAATAATAGAATACCACTTATTTAAATGTTTTTGGATGTTTTCTACATTTTCAAATACACCGATTTCAACTGCAACACAGAATACAAAGTGTCCAGTGCTCACTGTATATTTATTTTTGATTACAAGTATTTGCACTATAAAAAAGCAAAAGAAATAGTATTTTTCAATTCACCTAATACAAGTACAGTAGTGCAGTCTCTTTATCATGAAAGTTGAACTTACAAATGTAGAATTATGTACAAAATACGTGCATTCAAAAATAAAACAATGTAAAATTTTAGAGCCTGCAAGTCCACTCAGTCCTACTTCTTGTTTAGCCAGTCGCTCAGACAAAGATGTTTGTTTACATTTGCAGACGATAATGCTGCCCTCTTCTTGTTTACCATGTCACCTGAAAGTGAGAACAGGCGTTTGCATGGCACTGTTGTAGCCAGCGTCACAAGATATTTACATCCCAGTTGTGCTAAAGATTCATATGTCCCTTCATGCTTCAACCACCATTCCACGGGACATGCATCCATGCTGATGACAGGTTCTGCTTGATAACAATCCAAAGCAGTGCGTACCAACACATGTTCATTTTCACCATCTGAATCAGATGCCACCAGCAGAAGGTTGATTTTCTTTTTTGGTGGTTCAGGTTCTGTAGTTTCTGCATCGAAGTGTTGCTTTTTTAAGACTTCTGAAAGCATGCTCCACACCTCATCTCTCTCAGATTTTGGAAGGCACTTCAGATTCTTAAACCTTGGGTCAAGTGCTGTAGCTATCTTTAGAAATCTCACATTGGTACCTTCTTTGCATTTTGTGAAATCTACGGTGCAAGTGTTCTTAAAATGAACAACATGAGTCATCATCCGAGACTGCTATAACATGAAATATATGGCAGGATGCAGGTAAAACAGAGCACGGACATATAATTCTCTCCCAAGGAGTTCAGTCACAAATTTAATTAACACATTATTTTTTAACAAATGTCATCAGCATGGAAACATGTCCTATGGAATGGTGGCCAAAGCATGAAGGGACATACGAATGTTTAGCATATCTGGCACCTAAATACCTTTCAATGCCAGCTACAGAAGTGCCATGCAAATGCCTGTTCTCACTTTCAGGTGACATTGTAAACAAGAAGTGAGCACCATTATCGCCTGTAAATGTACACAAACTTAGCTGAACAAGAAGTAGGACTGAATGGACTTGTAGGCGCTAAAGTTTTACATTGTTTTGTTTCTTGAGTGCAGTTATGTAACAAAAAAAATCTACATTTGTAGGTTGCACTTTCATGACAAAGAGATTGCACTACAGTACTTGTGTGAGCTGAACTGAAACATAGTTTCTTTTGTTTATCATTTTAACCTTGCAAATATTTGTAAAAAAGAATACACTTTGATTTCAATTACACAGAATGCAATAGATATGAAAATGTAGAAAAACATCCAAAATATTTAATAAATTTCAGTTGGTATTCTAGTGTTTAACAGGACAATTAAAACAGAGATTAATCATGTTTTTTTTTTAGTTAATCGCAGGAGTTAACTGTGATTAAGTGACAGCCCTAATTGGGATTGTAGTGGCAAACTCCGTAGAGTGAATCAGGCCCCTTGTCTTTAAATATTGTCACCTTCACAGTTAAAAAACCATGCGTGGCAAGGCCCTACTACTTTCCTAGCCTACAGGAGGTAAGTTGTGTGCATCCCCCAATCACTCTGCTAACTCCTATATTTTGGACCCTAGAAGCACCTGGGAAATTGGTTGTTCACGGGCATCAAAATTTTAGACAGGATTTTCCCATCTACCACCTTTGATGATCCCAGCAGCAATGGAAAGTGCTTACAAAATTGCTCAGTAGCCTATTGTAAAATTATTGCTCTTGAGACCAAAAATCCACCTGGAAACAAACTGAATTAGCTCTGAATAATCCCCAGCACCATTTATCTACCTTTACTTTGACACCTAGCTTGGAGAGTCCCCAGTTTTTGTCTGAAGGCCATAAATGGCCCTGTACTCTTTTCTGTCCATTATCTGTGAACAGAACACAATCCATCACCATTTAAAGGACCCAGCACAATAGGTTGGGGGCTAATCAGGCCTTTATGGTGATGGGGGCTAGAATATGGAACTCGATCTTCTCTGGCATCCATCTCTCCTCACTTTTAAAACACTTTAAACCTTTCTATTCCAGAGGGGGGTTTTGTGTGTTTGTTTTTTTTAATTTGACCCCCACTTTGTCCTGTATTTAATCTTTCTGTCCTTTTTATAAATTCTTGTGCTTTGGGACATAACCTCTAACCAACAGAGACTGTTTTTCCTCATTACATGTTTTCCGATAGTGCTTAGATATGCTCCAAATGAACTTAGGGCCCCATTGTATTAGGTGCTGTGCAAACATAGCTAGAGACAGACCCTCTCCCAAAAAGCTTACAGTTTAAATAGACAAGGCAGACAAATGATGCGATAAAGGAAGTATCATTATCTCATTTTACAGATGGGCAACTGAGGGCCTTTCTATGCACCAAAATTGCCCTGCTTTAAGTAAATCAGGTTCTAAATCGACGGAGTCAAACTGGGGCAATTCCTCAGTGTGGACACTTAAATGGGTTTGAGTACCTAAGATCGATTTGGGCTTATTTCAGTTTGTTACAGGACACAGGACTGGGGGGAGCATTTCAAAGGCACAAATGACAGGTGCCTAATTCCTATAGGAGGTCAATGGGAACTGGGAGCCTAACTCTTCTCTGTGCCTTTGAAAACCTCATTCTAGATATATCGCTGGTCTGATCTGGTGTGGCAAGTCCAGTATATACCTATGATCTCTTTTAAACCCCTTGGCTGGTTTTACTTGGAGGCTTTTACAGGGAGGCTTTTATATTTGTAAATGCATTTTAAGTTATTTTTACTATGCTATATATAGCGCCTCGAGCCCTTCTGCCAGGGTAAATCACAGGGAAGGAGGACTCAATATAACAAACAGTACTAATAAGCATCATGTTAATGATATAACATCAGGTCTCCAAGGGAGACGACTCCTAAGGAGGCTGACACTGCTGTACTGAAAATGACATGAGAATGCAAAGGAATCATCTCATCGTATTTAATAACTGTGGCTAACACTGAGCTGCCTGTCTTGCAACCAGTAAACCAATCTAGTGTTTATTGGATAGAGTCAAAGCTGAGTTACTGAAAATAGCATCACCTGCTGCATTGCTTTCTCACTCCCAGCCTCCATTTACAGCTGCCCTGTGCTACAGGCAGTTCTGAGGTAAAGCTTGTATAAATTGGTTGTTGACTCTTGCAAGCTTGCAGTGTTTCAAAATTTTTAATTCAGAAGAGAGCATTGCCTGTAAGCTTAGCACCTTACAAAATGAAGGGGTCCCAACAATAGTTTTAACAGTGATTGGAAAAGCTTTATTGAGATCAATACTAATAACTAATATTTTGCACTGCTATAACATCTTTCATATCAGGATTTCAACGCAGTCGTTTCAAAACAGCAACTGACATGTAACCATCTCTGTCTGAGTGGAACACAGCAACTATTTAACAGCACATATCAATACCACACAACAGTTTAGGGCTGGAAGTGAAGCGTCTATTTGGAATTTTTGATGGACAGAATGTAATTACCAGTGTTGAAATTTAGCCAGAGCACCAGTGCCAAATACTGTTGTTGTCTGCTTGCAAAAAGTACAATGTGATCATTAATGATCTCAGTTTTATGTCTCATACAAAAAAAGATGGCATCTATAACAATACTGTGCCCCTTAAAACTGTGTTGAGACTTTGGCTCAGTGCTGATACAGAAGGAAGCATGTTACCTACAGACCCATCACCCTCATTATCTATGGCATCTAGGTGTTCCATGGAGATAGCTCATCCAAATACTACATCCAAAAACAACTCTGCTGAGCTTGTCAGAACCAACAGAATCAACTATTGTAGGTCACTTTGTGCAATAGTTTTAAAACAACAGCCAGGATTCTAAATCAATCACAAGCTGTGGATGAAAAATACATTTGACAACAAAATATTGGGAAATCAGTTCTTCTTTTACTTCCCTGCCATGATCTGAGTTATTGGTCTTTTTCTCTTTCTTTTTCTGCAATGGCTGTTGGTATCACAAGCACAAGTTGCAGATGGTGGTGGTGATCAGATAATTTGTTCTTGCAGGGACAACACAGAATCTTGTGCTGAGCTCTTGGCAGGTAAGTAAAGGAGGAACTGATTTTAAATTTGCACAGATGTTCACTGAGTGTAAAAGTCACTTCTCTGCAGAAATAAAGCATGAGGCCTATGTGCCACTTACATCCCATTTAAACTATGAGGGACTGATTTAGCTGTAGGGTGTGGGTCTTGTGCTAGCACTCTGCACAGTGGTGAATTTCACACAAGCTGATGTGGGATCAGGAACTTTTGTTCTGAATTTGAAAACATCCCAAGTTAACGTCAAGAGAAGATTAAATGTACCCCATATTCTCTGAAATTTGCTGTATTTTAGAAGATGCAAATATTTTCTTTGTTGTTTACAATCTCAAAAACAAAGATCATGAATGTGTCACTGTCCCTTTCAGATAATGCGTTGCTTCTACAAGCATTTGCCAGCAGAGTGCATTTCATCAGTGGTCGAGCCATGCAGGACATCACGGAACACCTGTCAGGTAACAAACAGCTCAGCTGAACTGAACTTTTCATGGTTCACTTGGATTAAACTCAAGAAAGACTCTTGGGAAATGACAAATATGAGGAAATCCCTATGCATTTACAAAGCTATAGCCCATGGAACAGCAGGAGGCACTGGGCCTGTTCCTCCAGTGCCCTTCACCCTTTTAAGTCAATTATACCTGTGTAAAGTGCTTGTAAAATGCTCCTGCTCTGATCCTGTCATGTATTACATACACTTTGCACAGGTGTAATTGACTGTGCAAGATGCAAGGCAATGGAGAATTGGGCTTTCAGAGTCTAGTAATGAATCATCGATGGGAGGTCTCAAAATTCTCTCCTAAGAAAGAGAAACTACAAGTATTCCAGATGTCTCCTGAACATTTTTAAAAGGGTGGCAATGTGAGATCAGGGCTAGGCCCACAGGTTCTGCTTCCTTAGAGAAATGTCTATCCCCGACAGCCTACAGACACCCATACCCAGCTATGGAACATTTTGGGGTCACTGATATTTTTCTATTCTTGGGGTCTGTTTTGCCTCTCTGACAAAGAGCTCTGGGAGAGGAGTTCTTTTGTGGCAAACATTTTGGGCTGGATCCCACAAAAGCTGGGACTACCAGCATGAGTGCAGACTGTTCATGTGAATAATGGTTGTTGCAAGGATGTGCCTCCCTGGGGGTGTGAGCAGGCACTTCCTTCCTGACCCTGCAGGCTATCTGCTTCTACCTGTAGTAAGAGGAGGCTCTGAGATATACCTTGGTATCAAGGCCCGGTATGAGGCCTAAGGCCTGAACTAAAGTAATGGTCAAGGCTTTGCTAACAAAGCAAAGTTAAGCTGTGAGCCAGAGGCAGGCCCTGCTCACAGAAGCTGGCAAGGAAAGGGCTGATGCTGCAAAAAGAGACATACCTAAAAGGTACTGGACACCAGATATCAGAACATTCACAAACTTGTACACTCCACACAGATAACAAGGAACAAGCTGACCCATTCCAATGACAGGGCCAAAAGGGGAATATGATGCATAGAGTTGTTTTGTTCGAACCTACATGTACAAGGTAAGAGGCAGCACCTTACTACGTAAAGGGGTTGTACCTTACTAAGTAGAAGGGTTGCACCTCAATACGTCAGGAGTGATGTGTAACTTGTTTGTACCTCTGTATAAGAATGCATCCCTGGGGCGGTGTCTTTGTCCAGCCTAGGGGGCAGTAGAAAGTCTCGCCACTGACTGAGCTGAGTCCATTGCCAGGGGGCACATACTCGTTGTATGTCCTGTAGAGTAAAATCTAGAGGGAACTATCATTGTGCTTCGTTTGGCAATAAATCTGGCCAAAGTGCCTTCGCACCTTACTAGACTCTGTGGTCATTGGGGGTTCTCTCGGGGTCTGCTGTGTCAGCTATCTTCGAAGAGCTGGGACAGCACACACAGGGAACACACGCATGCAGCTGAGTGATGTCAACGCTGAACAGAGCAGAGCACCACGCCAGTAGCATCTGACAACACTACCCAGAAGCATGACATTGCATTTCCACTATTTCAATGTGTGTAAATATAGTCTATTTCCACATCAACAGAATCCTACAAGCTAAAAATGCTGCTTTTTCTTGACCTATAATCACAGCTTATGTCCAGTGACAGCCAAGAAATGGCAAAATCGATCATCTTGATGTACGCTGAAAGCAGCCTAATTATAGCCTTGCTTTAATTAGGGCTAAATCTACTGCCAATTATTCCAGCTTCTTTTAATCCCCTTAATAAGGTTTAATAAGGTTTGCTTATTCATTATAATTCTCTTATGGGCATCCATATCCATGGCAAACCTAGCAGGGCCTTTAAAGGTAATTTGCATAAAGTAAATCTCTGTACACACACAATTGAATTCTACAGCAATTTAATCTCTTTTTGCAAATAAAGCATTTAAATATAAATTGGGGCCAGTTTAGAAAGAGCATATGTTCCCTCTGGGATTTATTGGGAACAGGCAGCTCTCTCTTCTAAACTCCATTGTGGCCACTACATTTAATAGCATCTGTGCTCTAATTATCTCCTTTTTAAATGAGGGACTGTAACCCTTTGCTGATTTATTACGGTTGTTTAAGTATTATTTAAAGCTGATTTTTAAAAAAGTGAATTTAATGCTGGTGAAAGGTGCCAGACTTACAGTGCTGGGAATATGAAATTGCTTTAACCACAGAATAGCAACGTATGCTTCCCTCACACTATCACCAGCTAATGTGCTTCAATTTACCTCTATCAAACTGATGAGTATTCAGTCTCTAGGCCATATCAGTTCTTGGCCTTTCTGTGGAAACTGCCAGCAAAGATGCCAGGTAGTGTCAGGTTTTTGTTTGTTTTTAAAGTAGCCATCTATCCAATTCAGAAAGTGAATTGAGATCTCATCTCAGGAAGGGTGAAAGGAAGAATTGTCTAGTGATTAGGGCTTTATCCTTGCATTTGGGAGACCTGGGTTTAATTCCTTGTTCCACTACAGCCTTTCTGTGTGATCTGGGGCAAGTCACTTATGCTCTATCTGTGCCTCAGTTTCTTCTCTCTAAAATGGGTATAATAGCACTTTTCTACATCACAGGCATGTTGTGAGGGTAAATATATTAAAGATTGTCAGGCACCCAAACACTGTGATTATGGTGGCTATATTAGTACCTTAGAGAGCTAGACATCTTGACATTTGGAACAGTCATTCATTATGAGGCATTAAGTACAAGAAAAATCTCAGATTAGACCTTCCCATCAGAAGCACCAATAGATCATCCATCTTTTTGATCAGATTTTAGTCCCGTGGGCTAGAATTTTGAAATTTAGTACAGACATTCATTATGGGCCACTGAGCACAAGGAAACCCCAAATTAGACCTTTGTTTTTTTCATCAGAGTTCACCAAAAGGTCAACAGTGTCTCTTACTGGAGTTCAACCATACAAGAGTTCTTTTGAGCTATAATCTTGAAATTTGGTACAGCTATTTTAGACAGCTGATCACTGGAAATAGAGGTTTGACACTTCTATCATATGTTATCAAAGGTTCATCAGTCCAACAGTTTACAATAATTATATTAATTACTTCTTTAGTAATTATGTCATGTTCAGCATGAGGCCTCTGATTTGGAGAAATTAAGGTAATTTGAGGTCAATAGTTCTATTTAACGGATAATATCATTTGTTTGCTTATAGAGAATTGTGCGGTTTGCATTCAGATTCCAGACAGCAGTCAGAAACAGTTTTGACGAACTAAAAATGAAGATGGGCTTCCATCTTGATTGTTAAGATGCTTTATCTTCTGTCTTGCAGCGCTTGTATCTTCTGTCTACTCTCGGAAACCCCAGGCTGTGGAACGTCACACCCTGCCTGTTCTCTGGTATTTCCTGAACAACATGATCGGAAATGGGGTGTTACCTGGTAGAAGCGGGAATGTCAGGACTGTGGTCTGCAGGCTTGTTAAAAGCCTGTACAAAGAGATGGGACGCAGCCTAGAGGATCATGCTTCCAGCCAACCACAACATGTGATAAAATCTCTCCAGGACCTTTTAGACATGGAACTCCAGTGAAGGAGGCACAGTAGCCTCCAGGACAGTTTACAGTGTGGCACTTGATGAGGTGGATAAATGATGTGGTGGACATTATACTGGCAATGATTTTATTCTATGTTTTTGGAGGAAGGAATAAGTTTATAGATCTAGATGTATATAGTATATTATGAAGTAGAATTAAACAAATCGCGTATTTTTATAAGGTTTTATTTCTTCAGTGTTTGTTCCTGAGAGGTTTTACATAGCTCTTTTAAAAACAATAATTATGTATAAATGTTGTGATTTGTAATTGTGTAAAAAAGAAAATAATGTATCTATACACAGACATGTTTAGGGAAGGAGAGATGGGCCTTAGACACAATGAGAGAAGGGGGGGTGGATGATTGGGCCCCAGAACCAGGGCTGGCTCCAGGTTTTCTGCTGCCCCAAGCGGTGAGGAAAAAACAAACAAACAAACAAAAAACCCATCAGCGGCACTTTGGTGGCAGCTCAGTCTCGCCGCTCTATTCTTCATTGGCAGTTTGGCGGCATGTCCTTCAGTCCCTCTCTTCCCCTTCGGCGGCAGCTCAAAGAGGAAGAGAGGGACTGAAGGACCAGCTATCAAATTCCCGCTGAAGACCTGGATGGGCCACCCCAGTAGCGGACGGAGTACCACCCCTTTGTATTGGCCGCCCCAAGCACCTGCTTCCTTAGCTGGTGCCTGGAGCTGGCCCTGCCCAGAAACAGAGAGTGAGAGGCAAACACTCCAGGCTGAGAAAATAAATTGAGTGAGGAAGAGAGAAATATGCCGCCCCCAAGGCACAAAGGTATGTCTACATTGGAGCTGGGAGATTTGCACTAGTGGGGCTCAAGCTAGCATGCTAAAAATAGCAATGTGGACCTTGCAGCTCAGGCTGGAGCTTGGGATCTGAAGCCTACCTGTCCCTATAGGCTTGAGAGTCCAAGCTGCTATCCAAGCCACAGTGTCAACACTGCTATTTTTAACATACTTGTTAGAGTGCCACTAGCATGAGTTTGCCTACCCAGGCTGAGAGGCTCACTCCTGGCCATAGTGTAGACGTATCAACAAGAGCCTGTGGAAAAGGGGGTAAAGGAGAGAGAGAGGTGGGGCCCTGGAAGCAGAAAAAGTGACCTGAGTATATTTCCATTTCTGAAAAATTGAACACTTCTACACATATTCACACAACCCTGAAAGGCAGAGGGAAAGAAAGAAGAAGGGATATATAAGATCCTGAACACAGGCAGAGTGAAGCACATGGGGCCCATGAGAGCAGAAAAATAGAAGGACCTTGAAAATGGGGCCTTGTCCATTAAGTCAGAAGGCCAAAGAGCAGCACAGAAGGACCCAGCCAAAGAGGCCCACAAGTCTGAGAATTTTAAATTTACGTCTTTATTTTTTCATACCTGAAGCGATATAGTAGTCTAACTTGTTGCATTCTCTGTTATCTTTCTGTGAATTCCCCTCCATCCCCCATCACCAAGGTCTTTTATTACTGTAAAGAATGGTGAAATGATTCAAACCTTCTGAAGTGTTTTTAGATTAACTTCGAACTGCATAGGTAATGTAGTGTAAATGTAATGTTCTAGAGCACCAGGAACTCAGAATCTTCTGGAACATTCTAGTGCACCCTCTGAGCCAAGAACCTAGTTCTGAAACATTGCGAAGTGCCCTGGAACTTGCCACCTTCAGGAAACTTCTAACAGTATCCAGGAACTTAGTATCTTCGGAGGTGTTCTACAATGCCTCGGAACTTGGGACTTTGGAAGATTTTTCTAAAAACCAGGTGAAAATGGTATAGGCTTAGTGTGGTGTGGATTGTTCTTTGGAGAAAGAGCAAGGCACTGCCAAAAACACCAAATGCCAAAATGTTGAACTGAGGCTTCTGTGGGGAGTGATACTGTTAAAGAACGACCAGAGTTAAATAAGCAAAGCCTTGCATTATATTTACTCCTTCAAGCAACTTGAGCTTGCTCACTACCCAGAGCTTATTTGAAAGTTTTTGGATTTTTTTAGGGGTAGCATCTTCTGAGATCCCTGGTTTCTCCCTCCCTCAATCTCAAGGTCCTCTCTCCTCACAGTTCCCGTCCCTTTAGGCACACCTCCCTCTAGAGCCCTTTGCTGCTGAATAAATGTTCTTTCTTTTAGCTTCTTCTTCAGCTTCTGTCTAGCCCCTGGGGGTACAGTAGGAAGTTTTTGTACTTAGGAGAAAAGAGGCTTTTGTGTATAGCAAAAGAACCCCTCCCCCGTCCCCAGTCTGTTTTATTTGTTCAGTTGTAGGGTTCATGGAGTCAAATTAAAAGGTAGCTTATGTAGCCACCTCTTAAGCTGCTACTGGCCTGGAGTGTTGCTCATGGGTATATTGTTTCACAGGATTGATGGGAATAAAGTGTTTCCTGCCAGTATGTTGGTTCTGTCTGGTTGGGTTTTTGTGTTGGCTGTACAGTTGAGACAGTTTTACCATGTGATGGGAACTCAGAACACATAAGGACCCAGTTTTGCCCCTGCTGACAAGGGGCTCCATGCCTTAAGGAAGATGGAGCAGGGGTGCTCCCTGGTGAACACTGGGCTAACTGTAGTTCCACTTCTCCCTCCTCTTGAACAGGAAAACATGTGGAATACAACTGAAGTGGTTGCTTGGGAAACAAAGGAGACAAAATGCTTTTGGGAAGGTTGGGAATGGGATCCTCACCCAGGATACTAGGACTGGCACAAACCCAAACAATGTGTTTCCTGTTTCCTTTCTGCATTTGTTAATTTATCCTTATTGTAATTTTGCTAGGTACAGCATGAATATGTGACATCCTTGGCTCACAATCTAAATAATCAAGACCAAGGGTGAGGGAGTCAGAGGTACAAAGAGGTGAAGTGACCTGCCAGAGGTCAAACATCAGGTCAATGGCCAAACTGGTAACAGAACTGGGGTTGCCTGATTCAGTGGCCAGAGGCCAATTCATTAACCCACCCTGCCTTTCTTGTTAGAACACTAATCCTTGAGGAGATGACCCTGCTAACTGCAAGTGCTTTTTCTGCTGGGTCATTACCCCATTTACAGAACACCCCTTGGGCTTTGGGGCCAACCTTGAGGCTCTCCCAGCCTATTTCGCTGAGGTATATCACAGATGCTAATCCACTTTGGCTCCTGGAAGCTAGATGCAGACTGAATGCCCCACTTTCACTACCCTGCTAGTTCAACAATGGAGTGATGCATTGACAATGCCCACAGATAGCAATTTACATGCCTGCTAGCCAAAGGTAAGAGCTGTTGTCATGATGGGGGTGGGGGTGGGGGTGGGGAATGGCTCTAAAATAATAGGGTAAGGAAAACTCTAGTATTCTGCCCTATGGGTTGGGACCAAGCACAGGGAGGGGCAGGCTAATGTTCAGATGCCAGGAAGGGGAGAGAGTTGTCTTGACTCTTAATTTTGTTTGTTTTCTTGCTTTGGGGAGAATTTTCCCTCTGTACAGTAATAGGCATTTGAAAGACAAAGGTGAATGAATTGAAGATTGGGATCAAGGGGGATGCACAATATAGTAGAACATTGCTAATCCACTGCAAACCTCATCATTTCTCCCAGAAATTGCCACTCTCTCCTCACCAAACAGTAGCTATTTAGGGCCTGATTTTCAGACAGCTTAGGGTATGCAGTCACATGTCCAATTTGTGTGCACAGTTACAGTGAAACTTGTGCTATGCAATTAACATAGTGGTGCCCAAATTCATCTAACTGCTTATGAGCCCAGTTACCTGATTTGCACATGCAACTGCAGAATCCTCAGTGCCTGTGAGATTTCAACAGTAGAACCTGCCAGAGCCAGGGGACCTGAGGAGAAGGCAGACAGAGAGCAAAGTGAAGAATTGATGTGGGGAGGGAAATGAGAATAATGTGTCCAGGCTGAGAAGGATGGTGGGGCAAAGGCACGCACTTGAGAGGGAGGCAAATATTGAGGATGCATTTTGGGGGCTTGTGAGAATACTGGGGAAAGGAGAAAAATTTTGAAAGTGTTGAAAGGAGAGAAATGGTAGGTGGGAAATGAGCAGAATGGAGGCTGGCAATCTCAGACAGAACATTTTCATGCCTTATTCAATCCAAATGACGTCTAGAGTGCAGGAGAGGAGACGAGTAGAGACAGGCAAGACCTGGGAAATGTGCTTATCTTCCAACTCTGCTGCTGAAGATGAAGTAGCACCCTGTAAACAACCCCCTGTGCTGCCTCTCTGAAATGCTGCAAGAGCTGGAGCAAATGATTCTGGGGTGCATGTGAAAGGGGCTGGTTGCAAGTGGCTGAACATGCAGTATCGGAGGAATGGGGTATGTGTATAGAATTTACCGGATCCAACTGAAAACCAGCTGTTAGAAACTTGTCTCTTCACTCCGGAGAGAGACTGCATTGAATGAGCTATTTTTATCCTTGTTATATAATGACTGGAAAAGAAGGTGCTGTTGTCTCTACCAAATTCCTGCCAGTTGATATTGAATTCCGATACTGCAATAAAGCCTGTGATGTCAGTTGATTTAAGCAGAGGTTGGAAAATGGTGACAGATAGAATTAGAGCTGACAGGAATCTTGGAAACATTTGCCACATAGTTGAACTGTGCCTCTGTGTTGGGAGCCTCAGCTGAGAAGCCAGTAACTGAAAGGATTTGGAGCATGAGCTGCCTCACCTCATCCTGAAAAATAGTGCCCAAGGAACGGGGTTTGAGCCACAAAGGGGGGGGGAAGAGAGTTATGGGAGGAGCCTGCATTGCCTGTGGTAATACCTTTTCTGTGGATAAATGGAGGACTTCAGTCCCCCTACCACAGTCAGTCAGCACCTTTCACTTTTTAGTGAAGAAAAGAAAAACACTGTCCTGGGTTTTGCCTGCATTTGAAATAGCTGTGAATCTGCAGGCCATGTCTTTTTGTTACTGCCTGCCATCCCCTTCAGGAAGTGCATGCCAGCCAGTTTGTGGGGCACTTGGTGTTCAAAGCACTGACATTTGAGTAATTGCAGCTCAACAATGACAGCTCCATTATTATCTTCTCACAATTTTTTACGAGCTAGAGTCAAGCTGGAAATGTCTCTCTGCTAAAGAAAAATAATCATGCCTTTGACAATAATCTATTGACACCTCATAAAAATGAATCCCTAAGGTGTGATACCAGTGTGATGCTGTGGCCAAAAGAAATAATGCGATCCTGGGCTGCATAAATGGGGGAATCTAAAGTAGGAGTAGAAGGTTATTTTACCGTTGTATTTGGCACTGTATATGACCTGCACGCAGTATTAAAGGTGTGAGGGTACCATGGATTTATATAGTGGCATTATGATATTTTCTGTTTTATTATCCTAATAGTTCCTAACTTTGTTAGCTTTTTTTGACTGCTGCTGCACATTGAGCAGATGTTTTTAGAGAACTATCCATGATGACTCCAACATCTTTCTTGAGTGGTAACAGCTTATTTAGATCCCATTACTTTGTATGTATAGTTGGGATTATGTTTTCCAAAGTGCATTACTTTGCATTTATCAACACTTAATTTCATCTGCCATTTTGTGGTTCAGTCATGAAGTTTTGTGAGATCCCTTTATAACTCTTCACAGTCAGCTTTGGATATAACTATCTTGAATAATTTTGTATCTTCTGAAAACTTTGCCATCTGACTGTTTACACCTGAACAGAACCGGTCAGAGTACAGATCCTTGAGGGACCCCAATGTTTACCTCTCTCCCTTGTGAAAACTGACCATTTATTCCTACCCTTTCTTTACTATCTTTTAAGCAGTTACTGATCCATCAGAGGACAGTCCCTGCTATTCCACGACTATCTACTTTGCATATGTGCCTTTGGTGAGGGACGTTGTCAAAGGCTTACTGAAAGTCCAACAATACTATATTCACTAGAATCATCTTTGTCCACATATTTGTTTAAAGTCTCAAAGAATTCTAATAGATTGGTGAGGCATGATTTCCCTTTACGTAAGCCATGGTCACTCTTTCCCCACATATATTCACCTATGTGTCTAATAATTCTTTTCTTTAGTCTAGTTTCAACGAATTTGCCCGGTACTAGGTTAGGCTTACTGGCCTGTAATTGCCAGGATTGCCTCTAGAGCTTTTTTTTTTAAAAAAAAAATCTGCTATCCACCAGTCATCTGGTACAGAGGCTGATTTAAGCAATAGATTGCATACCACAGTTAGTAGTGCTACAATTTCATATCTGAGTTCTTTCAGAACTCTTGGGTGAATATCATCTGGTCCTGGTGACTTATTACTGTTTAATTTATCAGTTTGTTCCAAAACTTCCTCTATTGATACACCAAATCAAGGACAGTCCTTAGATTTGTCATCTAAAGAGAATGGCTCAGCTGTGGAAATCTCCCTCATCCTCTGCAGTGAAGATCTATGCAAAGAATTTATTTAGCTTCTCTGCAACTGCCTTGTCTTCCTTGAGTGCTCCTTTAAATCTCAATCTTCCATTGTCCCCACTGATTGTTTGGTAGGCTTCCTGCTTCCAATGTACTTATAAAAAATTGCAGTGAGTTTTTGTGTCTTTTGCTAGTTGCTGTTCAAATTCTTTTTTGGCCTGCCTAATTATACTTTTATGCTTGACTTGTTGGATGAAGTTTGTTCCCTTCTGAGGATGCTTTAGCTGAGGATGTTTCAGTGCAAATTACTAAGTTGGTCTTTCATCAATAAATAATTTGCCAAATTCATCCCTGATGTAACTCCAGTGAGGTCAATTAATCTGACCCACTGTCACGTCAGCTCATTGATTGTCCATCTTAAACTCTCTCTTTTGTTTGCCTATGCTTTTTTATTTATATGCTCTAGGAATTATTTTAGAGACATTCTATAGCCTGAGTTATACAGGAGGTCAGACTAGATGATCACATTGGTCCCTTCTGACCTTCGAATCTATGAATTTATGTTTCTCTCTGCTATTATTCATTATTTAACACTGTGACTGCAATATTTGAGTGTCCTGAGAAAAGTGTACATGAAAGATCCGCACTGAGTAAAGTTGTTTAGCTATAAATATAGATATTTAAAATATGTGTACTAGAGAGGCACCCAAACAAAATATTCAGCTCTGAATACCATAACATTGGGTGTGCTTAGAATTTGACCCAGTTCTGGATCACTGCCTACTCCTATTTGAATCTTGTACTTTGGAACTACCTCTGATGTGTACATACACAATAATAAACATTAAACATACATCAGAGGTAAAAGAGTATATCATCTATATGTGTAATAAATAACAGGGGGGAGGGGAGTAGCTCCCTTTTATGGACACCCAGCCAGCCAGTAAGCTATAATATTCCTCTTAATAGCTGTTCTCTACTTGCTTTACCTGTACAGGGTTAACAAGCCCACAGGTAAAAGGAAAGAAGTGGGTACCTGACCAAAAGAGCCAATGGGAGGGCTAGAATTTTTTTAAAACTTGGGAAAAAAACTTCCCTTTGTGTCTCTGTTGTGGTTCTCTGGGAAAGAGGGGAACTGGGAGCAGTTATGCCATGAGAAGCTTTAAGCCAGGCATGATCATAGATCATCAGATCACACCTAGAACTACTATTTGGAACCCCCAAAATATGTAAGTAGATCAGGAATGTTTAGAAAGATGCGATTAGGCTTTTTTCATTTATTTCTTATGGCTAGTGAACTCCTCTGTGCTAACCCCAGATGCTTTTGTGTGCTTGTAACTTTTAAGCTGAACCCCCAAGAAAGCTATTTTGGGTGCTTAATTTTTGGAATTGCTCTTTTAAAATCTAGCAAAAGCCTAAGTTCCAGATTTATTTTCTTTCTTTTTGTTTTTAATAAAATTTACCTTTTTTAAGAACAGGATTGGATTTTTGGTGTCCTAAAAGGTTTTTGCATATGTTGTTTAATTAGTTGGTGGCAACAACTAATTTCCTTTGTTTTCTTTCTCCACTGTTCCCTGGAGGGTGGGGTTGAAAGTGCTTGAGGATATCCCACAGGAAGGAATTCCCAAGTGCACCTTCCTGGGTTCCAACGGGATTTTGCATTTGGGTGGTGGCAGCGTTTACCAAGTCAAGGTTGAGAAAAGCTGTAACAGTGGGAGCATAATACAAGCGTGGAGTGGCCAGTATTAATTTTTTGAATCCTTGTGGGCCCCGATCTTCTGCACTCAGAGTGCCAGACTGTGGAATCAGCCTTGACAATGTGCAATACACATATCTATCCATCTTGAACAGCAGTCAAGATATTTGTTTGTTGCAGCTATTACTCAATTTAAGGAGCTAAATGTAATTAATATGGGTAGCTGAAGTCTATATAACCCCTGCCTGAGTGACTGTTCAGCTCAGAGCTAAGTGATAATATGTTGAGGTGAGCCAATGCTTCCTATTCAGGGCCAGCTCTAGCAATTTCGCCGCCCCAAGCACGGTGGCACACCGCAGGGGGCATTCTGCCACTCGCTGGTCCCGCAGCTCTGGTGGACCTCCCGCAGCTTCCCTGCAAGGGGTCCGGTGGTCCCGCGGCTCCAAAGGACCTCCCGCAGGCACGCCTGCAGATGCTCCACCGGAGCCGCGGGACCAGCAGACCCTCCACAGGCACACCTGCGGGAGGTCCACCGGAGCCGCCTGCCACCCTCCTGGCAACCGGCAGAGCACCCCCTGCAGCATGCCACCCCAAGCACATGCTTGGCACACTGTGGCCTGGAACCGGCCCCGTTCCTATTGTAAAAGATTCCTCCATGGATTAAACCATCTTGTTTGTACTTGGCACGGAATGATGATAAAGTTTGTAATAGTTGGGTCTCGTTCAGTGGTCCCCAAACTTTTCAGGGTCATGCCCACCTTACTCCTATCTGCGCCCCCCACTCCTCGCACCTGGGAGGGGGCTGCAGCTCCCACGGTGGTGGGAATGAGGACATGGACAGGGGTAAGAGGGCCGAGGCTGGGGCTGCAGCTGTGGGTGGGTCTGGGACCCGGAGCGGGGCTGGGGCCGAGAATGGAGCTGCGGCCAAGGGCCAAGGCTGTGGGCAGGGGTGGGAGCAGAGCCACAGCTGGGCCATAGTGGAGGGCAGCAGCTGGGCCCAGCCTCAGTCCTGGGCTGGGAACAGAGCCACGGACCAAGGCCGAGAATGGGGATGGGGGTGGGAGTGGAGCCACAGCCGGGCTGTGGTGTGGACCAGCAGCCAGCTGCATGGCCAGATGTGGAGCTGCTCCGAGGCAGGGGATAGGGCCAGGTGCTGAGCCTGGAGCCAGGGATGCAGTTGTGAGTAGGGCCAGAGCAGGGCTGGGTGGTGCTCCCTCCTCGCTCTCCTGTGGGGGCTGGCCCAGGCCCACCATGCACCCCCAAACTTTCCTCCATGCCCCCTTAGGAGGGTGCGCCTGACACCTTGGGGACCTCTGGTCTAGTTCTTTATTTTAAAAAAAAATTATTTGGTTTCATGTTAGTTTGAGCTGGGCCATTTAAACCAGCAGTTTAATTGGTAGCTATTGTTTTCCATATAGCTTGGAAAAACCAGTTCATAACTCAGTGTGACCAATAACATCTCAATGCTAAAATCATGGCAGCCAGTTTCTGGTGTTACAGGCAGAAATGTGTGTGTGATGTTTATAAATCAGGTTTTTTGAATCGCTCGGTTGAATCCTGTTGTGTCTCCCAACAGTTATGGGCCTAATCCTGACAGCTGCACACAGTCCAAGAGGAATCATTCATAGGTGACAGGGAAGAATGGAATCCCCCACCCCAATCCACACTGGTACTGACATGGTCAACATCACCATGCTGTGAATTTAGCTTCACAGGAAAAACAGGAGTAGACAAGACCTGCCCTTAAAAAAAACAAAAAAAACAAAAAAAACCTAAGCAGGAAAAAGCCCCTTCAGGCATTTATTTAATGCATCAGAGAAAAACAGAAATGAGCATTTAAGGGCTAGATTCTCAGCATAAGTCTGTTGACTTCAAGGCTTTTTTACTTTAGCTGGGGATATGGCTTTTAGTTTTCAAAGGGCATTTATGGTGCATTGACCCCCTCCACCGATGATAGCATCACCAGCAGTGTTTGTGGAAATTGCAACACGGATCTGGCTTTAGAAATGCAAAACTGAATGCCAGGATGATTTGGACCTGGGTCCCATTTTATGAGGAATGGGGAGAAAAAGATGGCTTGGGAGGAATGGTTGTGGTGGCCAGTCTCTAGTCTTCAGGACTGTTATATTTTGGCAGCACTTGTTTTAAGTCCTTTTAAATAGTAAGCCACAGAGCTGTAGCCCCATGCGGTGGGGATGTCACCATCATCCCAGGTAGGCCAAAGAACAGTGCAGCTTGCATAAGGAGCAGCTCTCCTATGCAGAAAGGGATCTAAAAAGAGACCACAAAAGGATCCTGAGTGTCTCCAGCATATTGTTATCTAACATTTAGTTAAAGATCAGGGAACTGATTGTTGCTGGCCCCTTGGAGAGGTCCTTTAAGACAGGTTTCACTGTGTACTGGAGGGACACAGGGTGTAGGGGCACAACTACTCAGTCAAGGGGATTGGGAATTACAGCAACTGCCTAGATGCACTTCTTGGCTTCCATCCTGCCTGAAATTTCCAATCTTCTTGTATGTCAAAGCCCAGTCCAACTATTTTGACCTTGTGAAGGTTGAGACAACGTGGAAGGATTGGAAACTGAAAATCTGCTATTTGTCAACAGAGCCAGTATAGTTCAGGCAGATGCAATCTGAGCTTTTTCCACTCTCTCTTGCCAATAATTGACAGCACAGACTTTCCATCCTTCCCAGGAGTGAGAGGTGCTGTGGGCTCCTTGTTCAGAGACTTTCTGCTGAGGTGGTAACCTGCAGATTACTCCCTTTTGCAGAATGGTTTCTGTGAAGTGAGACTGGTGCTGGTAGGAGACCAAGCAATTAGGATGGGTTCAACAAACCTATTTCGATTAGGATTCTAGGTTAGGATCTAAACCAAGAAATCTTTAACATTATAACCACCATCCTTAATACTGGAATTTACTTAAAATATCAGGTGATCCTGGGAGAGCATTTCAGTACCATGTGCATTGCATTGTCCCCGGGAGACACAAACTCATGCTTTTAATGGGTATTTACATGAAAGCATAGCTGTTCAGACCTGCCAGAATACCTTGTATTTTTATTTGTGGTGCACAAAAGTTATGAATGAGTCATTGTACTTCAGAAGACATCCTTACAGTATTAGCTGAGATTCCACTAATGTAGGGGAAACTGTTACAGGAGCAGATCACTTACCAGATCTCATAAGAGAAGACAATTTCCAGGACAAATACTGAAGTTTTTCAACAAGAAGACTGTATTATTCAATTTTTTATTTGCCATATTCATGTCTGGATTATTTTAGTTTGCCTCCACTAGATCCTCTGTAACAGGTGGCAATTAATTTGCCATGTGGATTGTTGTCCTAGCAGAGTAGTCTAATGATCAGAGTAAAGAATTGGGTGTTAGGACTCATCAGTTTTAGTAACAGCTTATGCACTGACTCACTGAGCATAGATAGGCATATCACATAACTTTTCTAGGCCTTTGTGTATCCCCTCTGTAAAATGGGGATAATACTTGCACCCCATCATTTTTGTGAGGTTTAGTATGTGTATACATATATATCTTCAGATGAAAAGAACCAAAATACTACTAAAGTTTTATATTCAAAATAGTTAGGAAAGATGCATTCACCTCTTGCCCGGATCCCCCATCCTTACACTAACTATATTTCCAGGCATAAATCAAAAGAAAGAAACTTTCAACAGACTCCTAGGAAGTAGAGATGGGAAACCTATTTGAGCCAGCCCTCTGTCATTGCAGGATTTAATTCCCAGTATAGACCAAGTATTAAAGTGATATTATGCTTGGGAGGAAGTGAGGCTGCAAGATAGAAACTGTCCAGTTAAATTAACTTCTTTGACTCAGCTGTACAGCTGATACACATTTTTAGTTGCAGGCTTACAGTAAATCTCAGCCCTGTTATCTGTAGGCTCTTTTGTGCTGCTGGGGGAAAATCAGGGAAGTTTGGTTCACAGTTTTGTAATGACTGCTTTGGGGAAGGCCATGGTCATTATTAGCTGCCCTTGGCTTCAACTGGGGCTTCAGGTCCAATAGTAATAATTAAGAATAAAAAAATGATAGAACTGATGACGTCTACAGTGCCCAAAGCTGTTAATTACACAATTGATTAAAGAGCAATTAAGGCCTCATAGAAAACTTTTAGAAAGCACCTTATCTGCAGGCAGTGTTGCCTATATTTTAGCATACAGGCCCCGTATTGACAAAGTGGTAAAATAATATATATATATATATATATAT
>NC_133771.1:161441298-161444297 GCF_003597395.2 Chelonoidis abingdonii
CATCCGAGTTCAGATTGCTGTCCAGAGCGGTCAGTGGTGCACTGTGGGATACCGCCCGGAGGCCAATAACGTCGATTTCCGTCAACACTAACCGTAATCCGATATGTTAATATCGAATTTAGCGCTACTTCTCTCGTCGGGGTGGAGTACAGAAATTGATTTAAAGAGCCCTTTATGTCGATATAAAGGGCGTTGTAGTGTGGACAGGTATAGCGTTAAATCGATTTAACGCTCTTTAAATCGATTTAAATGCGTAGTGTAGACCAGGCCTGAGAGAACTCTTTCACTAACAGTGGTGAGACTGTATGGAGGGACAGAGAGTAGGCAAGTGTGAGATGAGCCCTGGAGGCTGTTTTTATTCTATAATGGAAAAGTTGCAAAATCCGTCGCCTTTGCCCGCTATGCCTGCCACCTATTCCCCAGTGGAAGTCAGAACCTCCGTTTGTGACATTATTCTTATAAGTATTCATCATAAATGGCGGTGGGTCTACAGTGCATAGTTTGGATCCTGATTTCAAAATGCCTGATGCTCCAATCCAGAGTTTTGGTTTGGCTGATTATAGACTGTAGCAGAAGAGGACAGTGGGACAAGCCCCCTACTTGTACTAAAAGTGTTGTGACAACTTCCATGTCCATGGGAGAACACACAGGATCTTTTGGCTAGGCCCACAATGGTACTTAGGGACCTAACTCTGTGTTTAGGTACCTAAGTCCAATATTTAGGCACCACTGACGTTCTCAAAACCACTGCTCAGCTTCTGCCTAATCCCAGAGGTGAAAGTGTTCACCTGTCGGCGTTCACACAGTTGCCTAAGCACAGAAGCTGCCCACAGCTGGAAAGCTGCCCAGGGCCCTCACTGAAGCCAAAGCCCTGGCAGTCCCAAAACAGGATGCTCAAGTTGGCATTCCCCCACCTATCTTGCCAGTGGGGTCAGCATTTTCAGTGCACGCCTACAGGTTCAGGCCCTACACAAACGATGGCCAGGATGAGCTGACTGAGTGTTTTCAGGCTCAAGTGTGTGTGTCCTAGTCCCTGTCCCAGTTTAGAACACTCCCCTGGGTTGAGGGAGTCTCAGGTTCACATCTCTGCCCCGAGGATGGCTTAATTATTTATACCAACAGGAGCGCTTGAGACCCACCCCAGAATAACCCATAATCCAGTGGTCAGGACACTTATGTGGGACGTGAGAGGTCCAGATTCAGGTGAATGCTCTAATGGGGTGAATTTTTCTGTGAGACGGGGTTGCTGACCTGGCTTTGGCACCTAACTCCAGGAGAGGGTTCATGGCTGAGAATCCCAACCAGAGATAGGTGCCTCCCTCTAGCCCAGTGCTTCCCAAACTTGTTCTGCCGCTTGTGCAGGGAAAGCGCCTGGCGGGCCAGGCTGGTTTGTTTACCTGCCATGTCTGTAGGTTTGGCCGATCGTGGCTCCCAGTGGCCTCAGTTCACTGCTCCAGGCCAATGAGAGCTGCTGGAAGCGGCCCAGAAGCTCTCATTGGTCTGGAGCAGTGAACTGCGGCCACTAGGAGCCACAATCGGCCAAACCTGCGGGCATGGCAGGTAAACAAACCGGGCCGGCCCGCCAGGGGCTTTCCCTGTACAAGCGGCGGAACAAGTTTGGGAACCACTGCTCTAGCACACCAGTCAGAAGTTCAGATGCATGGGAGTTAGGAGCCTAAGAACCTTTATGAATCTGGGGCCTTTCCTCTGAATTTCTCTCCTGGCTGGCTTAGACAGCTCCCCGGTCAGCATGCTGGCTTCTGTGAATCCCGTTTTTAGACACCTATGTCTCCCCATGCCTAACCTAGTGCTGAGATTCCACTTGGTAGCAGGATGCCTAGGGGTTAGGTGTTGCAACACTCAGTATTGTAATGTCTAAGTAGAATGGTGGATTTAGCCCTTAGCTTTTAAGGGTTTGTCAGGAAGTGGGGCACACTCAGACATGGTAACCCTGGATGGAATTAAATTTGTCTGATGTGGAAAGAAAAATGGTTGAATCATCTCTAAACAGATGTTTTTCAGGAAGTCCTGGCGATTCCCTAACTGATGACACAGGACGGTTTGAGCAAGTCACTTGGGGTGGCAGCCAGAAGAGACTTAAGCATTGCAATGTTGAGCAGCACAACACCTTGCTCTTAGGCACCTAGAAAATCACAAGAACGCACTGTGATCCACAAAGCCGAGTTAGGCACGTAGGTTCCCATACAATGAATGAGGAGAGAGAGGAACCTTAGACTGCGACCCACAAAACCCAGAATGCCGCCTACGCTGGCCAGTGAGAGGTGCTGGTGAGAGGAGTGTGGGCTAAGCCCTGCCTCTCTCTTGAAGATAGGTGCCTATCTCTGCTTGGCATTTCATGAACAGGAACCAGTTGCCTGGAGTCAGGTGGCTTAGGCACCCAAGGTGTTTTTTGCAGGAATTAGGTAGACATCTACCTCGCTCCACACAAAATGGTGGAGGAGGAGAAGGCTACTGGGTGCCTACCTTATCACTTTTAGCCCAGTGGTTAGGGCATTCACCTGGCATATGGGTAACCAGAGTTCAATTCCCTCCTCTCTGCCACAGGGGGGAGAAAAGGATTTGAACAGGGGTCTCCCACTGCTTTAACCACTGAGTTTTGGCATATTCTGATGGTGAGGGGCTCCCTCAGTCTCTTCTGTTGAAGCTGATCCACTATGGACAAATAATGAGAGTGTGACTGGAGCAAGGGAGCTGGATCCTGGTTCTCCCACGTCCTGGGTAGATGCCCTAAGCACTGGGCTACAGACTAAGTCTCTCTTACTGTAAGCAGAGTCAGGATGAGCTGTACCCTGACATCTGGTGGTGAATTATGGGAAGTGTGGAAAGAATGTCCGGAATGTGAAATCTCAAATATTTGCATAGGCACGCCTACCCCATCCCAGACTGCCGAGCTGTGGGACTGCTTTGTGACAGAAATGACTCAACCTCAGTTGGGTGGTACTTGCTAGACAAGGGACATGGGTTCCAAAACCCTGTGA
>NC_133771.1:161444525-161469041 GCF_003597395.2 Chelonoidis abingdonii
GGGGAAGTATTGCCTCCTAGAGGCGCCCAGGAGGGTGTGGTATGTAAGTGTCCCAGGTCACTGGGTGGGGGCTTGAGCCGGTTATGCCTTGTTTATTGAAACGGAACCCCTGGATACTGAACCCGGCCCTTGTTACTGCCAACTCAGAGGGGCAGAAGGGTTACATTACCTAATGACTATTTAGGTATTTATCGACATTAAAACAGTCTTTGGGGAGGTGGAGGAGGTCAAGAGAAAGACAGAATCTGTAGTCCACTGGTTAGGGCACCGTTACGCTTGTCACGCAGCGCTGTGTATCCTGGAGATTTTTTTTCAAACGCTTTGGCATTTCGTCTTCTGTAACGGAGCTCTGATACAACAGATTTGTCTCCCCACATGTGGGAGACACTGGGTCCAATCTCTCTCCTCTGATTTAGGTGCTTAAATCTGGGATGTAGGCACCTACGTACCTTTGTGGATCTGAGGCTTAATTGGTCTGTGCCTTAGTTTCTTCCCATCTATAACATGGGGGATAACAACTGCTTCTCAGAATAACTGGCTTGCAGGGAATGACTTAATTAATGATTGTGAAATACAAGCTCTAGAAGTACAAGTACTGTTGTTATTACTATTTTATTTCATAGGGTATCACTAACTTGAGCAATATTCACAAGTCTGTTTCTAAGAGCTGGGATACTTTCTGAAGCCAAAGGAAGCAATCAGACCCGTGCATGGTGGTTTCAGATTGTTCTCTGTAGATGCCAAGGTACTTGTCATTTCACACTGTTTAAAATTTGAGCAGTGTCACTGGTAGCTGGCGCTGGACCAGTTTTCAGTCTCGTAAAGGTCAGCAGATGAAATGCTGCACAGAGCACTTACCTTATGGCTATGCAAACAGCAGCTCCTGGCTGCAAAGCTGATACTGTTAGAATTTTCTTGCAAGACAAGTGAAATGTGATTAGAAGCACAGGTGCTACTTTACCTTGCATTTAGCTTCACAGAGCGTACAGCAGGGTATGGCATGTGTCTGGAGCTATGCTGGCTTCTTCTTCAATGAGGATCTGCTTCACTGAACACTTTCTGGTGTTAACCCTTTGGCTGCTGCCTCAACAAGGTGGTTGTGTTTGCAGTAACTTTACATAGAATCTCAATTGAAATTAATACAATGTTGTCAGCTGGTATCAAACTAAACTTAAATTAGAGAGCAAAGGGGCTAATAGGCCAGGATAGCTATTAGCTATGCCAGTCCTCTCCTCTTGGGATCTTTTAGCCTAGGGGAATATACTTTTTGTTAATGAAGGTTCAATGTAAAACAATTGGTATAAGGGCCTTTTCCGCTTAAAAAGAAACCAAAATTAACTCACTGCACTTGAAAACCTTTCCTTTATTTTTATAGCACAGAGTATATGCTTAACACTCTGTGAAAGAAATCAGCAAAAATCATTTTGAATAAATATTTACACTCTTAGTATACACATATATACAGAGAGTGAGAGAGAGTATATCCACACCTATATAATACATGTAAACTCTGAGTTACTTTACAGCAGTAAAAAAAATCTTACAAAAGTTATAAAACAGTTTGATGCCAGGAATGTTCAATTTTTGTGCAATTACAAGCATTGGCCAAAAATATACTGTAACAAAACCATGGCCACATCGGCTGTCAATTTTGTCGCGATACTGCAAATCATGACAACTCAGAACCTCATGCAGCAAGAAGACTAAGAACATAAGAATGGCCATACTGGGTCAGACCAATGGTCCATCTAACACAGTACCCTGACTTCCGACTGGAGGGTGCCAGATACTTCCAAGGGAGTGAATAGAAGAGGGCAATTACCGAGCTGTCCAGTCCCAACTTCTGGTACTCAGAAGCTTAGGGACACCTAGAGGTCAGGATTGTTTCCCTGACCATCTTGGCTGAAAAGCCATTGATGGACCTATCTTCCATGACCTTATCTAATTCTTTTTTGAACCCAGTTATATTTTGGCCTTCACAATATCTCCTGCCAATAGGGTGACCAGATGTCCTGATTTTTATAGGGACAGTTCTGATTTTGGGGGCTTTTTCTTATATAGGCACCTATTACCCCCCACCCCTTGTCCTGATTTTTTACACTTCCCATCTGGTCACCCTACCTGCCAATGAGTTCCACAGGTTGACTGTGTTGTGTAAAGTACTTCCTTATGTTTTTTTCAATCTACTGCCTATTAATTTCATTGGGTGACCCCTGGTTCTCATGTTATGTGAAGAGGTAAATAACATTTCCTTATTTGCTTTCTCCACATCATTCATGATTGTATAGATCTCTATCATATCCCCATTCGTCATGTTTTTTCTAAGATGAACAGTCCCAGTCTCTTTAACCTCTCCTCATATGGAAGCTGTTCCATATTCCTAATCATATTTGCTGCCCGTACTTTTTCCAGTTCTAATACATCTTTATTTGAGATGAGGTGACCAGATCTGTACGCAGTATTCAAAAGGTGTGTGCGTACCATGGATTTATATATTGGCATTACAATATTTTCTGTCTTATTACCTATCTCTTTCCAAACGGTTCCTAACATTGTTAGCTGAAACAGCAGACGTTTTCCAAGAACTACCCACAATGACTCCAACATCTTCTTGAGCTAATTTAGACCCCATCATTTTGTATGTATAATTAGGATAATATTTTCCAATATGCATTACTTTGCATTTATCAGCATTGAATTTCATCTGCCATTTTGTTGCCCAGTCACCCAGTTTAGTGAGATCCTTTTGTGACTCTTTGCTTTGGACTTAACTGTCTTGAGTAATTTTGTATCATCTGCAACTTTGCCACCTCACTGTTTACCCCCTTTTCCAGATCATTTATGAACATGGGGCCACTGCTATTCAACAATACAGATCCTTAGGGACTCCGCTATTTACCTCTCTCTATTGTAAAAACTGACTGTTTATTCCTACCCTTTGTTTCCTGTCTTTTAATTAGTTACTGATTCATGAGAGGACCTTCCCTCTTACTCCTTGACTAGAACATAGACTTTTGTTGTCCAAATGCTCAGTACCCCCTCTACATAAGCTAAAAGAGAATCTCTTAGCTATAAGTAGTATAGGTTCTATGACACGCACTTGAGCCATTCAGATTCTATCCAATAGAGGGTAGTAGTATAATACACACTAGTCAGTTCATTACAACATATTCAGGCCAGCTCCAAAATCCTGCATAAGCTGTGTGTGTTTTCATTTGCCAGGGAGTTTCCTCCCTAATGTCCAAGACAGTGCTAGGAAAGCACCTGAGTTAACATGTCAGCACATGCATCACATCCTCAAGTGTATGTGGTTTTCAAGACAAGAGGCCTTATTGGGCTTCCTAGCCAGTTAGCACATACACTATGCTGCTTCTACCAGGACATGCATTGCTCCTGGGAAGTGGATTAGCAAAGTGATCTTCCAGATCACTGGATTCCTGGACATTCTCTGCCAGTAGAAATCTTTTTGCAGAGAATATATCTACCATCAACTTTTCTCCTCCTTGATGTGCTATTAATCTTGGGCTAGGGCAGGACATGGTACTTGGAAAACATAAATAAACACTTTTTGATAAACCTGCCATTTGTATAATATCGATGACAGGAAATTTTAACATAAGACCTTAAGTGAGAGAAGAAATTAAATTACTTAGTAATAACTGAGTGGAATAAATGCTAGTATTGAGGTCTTTCACCTTGTCATTAGTGGAGAATGGCACTGTTTCAGTGTATTAAAAAGAAGATGGAGGAAGGCTGTCTTGTGGTTAAGGCACTGGATTAGGACACAAGAGGTCAAGGTCCCATTCTTAGTTTTGCCACAGACTTCCTATGAGATCTTCTACAAGTCATTTCATCTCTCTGTGCCTCAGTTCCTCCTCTATAAAGCTGGTGTGTGAAGATAAAAATCATCCATGTATGTGAAATGCTCAGATACCATAGTGTTGAGAACCAGAGAAAAATCTATAAATAAAGGGTAGGATTTTACAGGGTTCCACCTCCCCCAACCCCGGATTTTACATTGTCCAATCATATTTGGAAAGAGGTCCAGTATTAGTTAAAAATCTGCATATTAGAATAAAGGGGACCCTAGTCCTTTGATCAAAGCTGAAAAAATACTGAACCTATATCTCTGTGGTTGCTCTTATAACCTAGTATTAACTAATGATCAATAGCTTAGATTAGGAATGTGTTACAAAGAGCTAATGAGCTTTTGTGTCAAAACCTAGAGGTCCAATAGTCTGAAAATACCCAACTGTTTAAAAAAATATACATATTGTGAAGGATTTTGGACAAAAGCCGTGGAGCCTTGGCTCCAAAAGGAGTTGCTATTTCACTTGATCTAAGAAAGAAAATTCTCATACTTAGACGTTGGAGCTGCCTACCACTATCTTCTAGCTGCTCGACAGTTAGGGCCCAATCCAACTGCCGTTTAAGTCAACAGGGATTCTTCCAGAATCTTCAGTGGAAGTGGGATAAATCCTATCTTAATTCATGGATCAAAAGGAGAACAGACCTTCCTATGGGAGAATAGGATATCCCATATATACTGTGCAGTAAAATGTGCAGTTGTGTAGGTGCTTTAGTATTTATAAAATGGCTGATTAAGTATTACAATGTTTCTCTAAGAAAGATTAAGGTTCTTGTTCTGGGAACTAGAAGTGATGAGATTACACAATGGTTAAACATAGGTCATAAGATCAAAACCTGTCTGCTGGAGGAATGTATCTCAAAACCTCTCTGCTGGAGGAATGTATCTTATTCTGTTGTTTTTTTTTAAAAAAAAAACATTTTATTTTTTATTAACTGGACTTGATTTTGTTCCCTGCATGCCCATGAAACACATAGGGTAAAGTCCTGGCTTCACTTAGTCAGTAGGCATTTTGCCATTGATTCCAATAGGGACAGGACTTCATCCTTAGCAGGAAAATACAGGATTGTGGGTTTGATTTAAAACAGAAGCTTTGAACCCATCTGAATAAACGTCATGTCGTCTAATGTTAATTTCTGCACCTTTGCGACCGTTTTAGTTAAATTGTGCAACGAAAGATTTGGCAGCAAGACCCTGTCTTTATAAAATAGTACTGATCTGACCTGTGTCTTTCCAATATTTTATTATTTCTGGTACTAAATTTAAGCCTTTTAGTAAAATTGTAAAACATTATGAAAGAGAGAAGCAGTTGCCAAGCACCCTGCTCATATTTAATTGGGAAGTCATAGCCAATTTGCGTTTGCAAGTGCAATTATATTGTACTTATTCCTCTTTGATATGGTCTGAAGCCATACTTTGGAGCCTGGGACTAAGATATTTAATCACACGAAGGTCCTCTGCTTGAGCCATACCGTCCATCTTCCAAGCAGATTGCATCGTCACTCCCTGTGGAGCCCCTGACCCACAATGTAGAGTTCAGGGTGAGAAGCAGACCTGCTGGATCCCTTGAACTCAGAGAAGCATGTGCTGTTCCAGGAATCGCCCTCCTTTCTAGGGCTCTCCTCCATGCTGCAGATAGAAAAGAGGATTAAGAAAAGAGGATAATCAATCATGTCCTTTTTTAAAATGCTAAGGAAAGCATGTTAACCTGTTAAAAACGAAAAGCAGCAAGGCATTCTGCAAAGCCTTCCTCTAATTCAGCTGTTTAGTACAGCACAGTTTTTCTTTCTGGTCCCTGTTTCCTGATGCCAAGTGCATTGTAGTCTCCTCTTCCTGAAACTTTGTTTGGAGCCAAACATTGTAATATGTGATTGCATGAAAGCCACTGTGATGTGTTTAAATGTACAGATGGGCAAACAGATTCACTTACAATGAGAGAAAGGCCTGAGCTAAAAAGCTGGGATCCAAATTCCCCAAAAGGGAAGTTTCTATCTATCTTGTCCTAGGTACTTATAAGACCCTCTCCCCATTATTGTAGTAACTGATTGCTTCATAATCTTTAATGGTGTTTAACCTCTATCTAGCTGGAATTATCATCCTGATTTTACACACAGGGAACTGAGGCACAGGGAGGCTAAGTGACTTGCCCAAGGTCACATGGGAGGTCTGTGGTGAAGCAGGGATTTAAACCTAGGACTCCTGTATCCTAAGCTAATGCTCTAACCACTGGATTGTTCTGCCTCTCTGTTGTGGTGGAACTAGTGCTAGATTGGTACTGGATGAATAGATTTAGCCACATATATAAATAGAGGATTATGCATGAAGTTCTCATCCAGATCCAGACTTCTCCATAGTCTGCGAGGACTCATATTCAAAGTTTTACTTTTGGTCCTGTGTCACTGAATCAGTTCCTCTTCTTTTCTCTGAATTGAATGAAATCCAGATAGCTTTTATTTTAAGCTTCCTTCCATCTCAGCTGTACCCATGGGGGAGGGCTTTAATCTGAGAGCAACAGTACAACCGAAACACTATTTTTTACTATACACACATGCAGACAAATCCAGTTAAGGATTAATAGGATTTGCCTGAGCAAAGCGTCATGCGAGGTATGGCTTGAAAACGTGCCCACCAGCGTTGATTGTTACCCAAAGGCCAGGCTCAGAAAACAGCAAAGTAGCTCTGTACATCTATCTGTCCAAACAGCATCCAGTTGTCATCGCTTGGATACTGAAACCTAAACCACGACTCTTGGTACTTATAAAGTAACAGTAGCTGTGCAGAGCTCTAGCTGCAGCTCTAATCAGGGCTAGTGACATGTTTAAGATATTTTATCTTGATACCCTGCAGAGCTTTAAACGGGACGTTTATATGCTTGGAGAGAGGACATTCACAATTTTCTAGTGCAACACTGGGAGTGCAGGAAAACTGGCAGAGTTTCATATAAGCCTGACCTACAGTTCACAGGGCCCAAAGCTATTGATGCTCAGAATGCAATGGTATAGAGGTAAAAAAAGAAGTGGGTAAACTAATCTAAGCTAAACTCCACATTCCCCAAATGAAAAGTGGGTAAACTCCATTTATCTGTATTAACCTCATCTATACTACTGGCAGAATATAATGGAAGTTACCTCTCCCTCTAGTCCTGCTGCTGAACAGGGAAACTGGGCTGATGAGATGAATTGTTGGGTCACCACAGGATCCCATGTGGTTGTTTGTATTTGCTTTTGCCTAGGGCCAAGCCTGGCAGCATAACTATAGCAGTCTGTTTCCCAGCAAAAGGACAATTACCAGAGTGCAGGGAAATGGAAGGAAAAATCCCAAGAGATGCATAGAGGTCTCAGAAATGGGGTAAATCATTGATTCTCCAATGCTTGTGTGTGGACTACTTCATAAGAGAGAACTCTTGTGGATCCACCTCCCCCGCTCCTCCCTAGTTCCCCAACGAATTAGTGATAGCAACCTCTAATAATCTAAAATATCTTTTCCCAACATAATAACATTGTGATTTTAATGTCATACGGGCTCTCTAGGAAAACAGGCATACTCTTAGTGGAAAACTGAGGCTCTCTCCTTTCCAACTGTATAAAGTTCCCCCATTTCTATCTCTCTAGGATCTCAAGATTTCACACTTTAAACTTGTTGCAGGTCCAGCACTTTACTGTCTGCCTGGGCATCAGCACAATGTAATTCTGGGAAGAAAAAAAAAATCCATCGTCCTGGAGGAGAGAAAGGAGGAACATTTTTGTGGCATGTTGTTTCACTATAGAAACTGGCAATATGTAGCTGCCTTAAGGCTTTGGAATGTGAGAATATTATATATCCACTGAAATGTCTAACGGCTGAATGATTAACCCTTAGGCCCTTGTAAAACACCTGAGGTTCGATCAGTTTCCTAAATTCAGTGTGGTCAGTTTCTTGTGGTTAATAATGAGCTGGTAGGGGGTGCTGTACTGAAGAAGACAGAGTTTCTACGTGCTGAGAGGCAGGCTGAGTCAGGACTCTTGCTTTCAGTGAGCTCCAGCTGGCTCCACTTGCCCCTGGAAAGTAACCCCTATTCTGGTCTGCACTCCTGATGTGTCCTGCCTCCCTCTGCTGCCATTTCCTGTCCCTTCTCACCAGCTGGCAGCCATCACAGGAGGTAGCTGTGCACCAGGGCCGCCCAGAGAAGGGGCGGGGCGCAAGTGGGGCAATTTGCCCCAAGCCCCACAGGGCTGCCCCCCCAAGAGTTTTTCGGGGCCCCTGAAGCAGGGTCCTTCACTCACTCCGGGAGTCCCAGAAAACTCTCGTGGGGCCCGGGCCCCCGGAGCTTCTTCCGCTCCGGGTCTTCGGCGGCAATTCAGTGGCGGGGGTTGGGGTGGGGGTGGGGGTATCCTTCGGCTTTGGGACCCACCGCCAAAGACCCCAGGCCCCCTGAATCCTCTGGGCGGCCCTGCTGTGCACATCAGGAGGCCAGCCAGGTGTGGAAAGGAACTGACAGATCCCAGAATAGGTCCATGCAGAGAAGTAGGCTGGCAGTGAGAACGAGTCAGCCTGGTGGGAGAAGGCCACTGCTGGTTCTCATCAGAGAGAGGGTGGCCAGGGGTGTGGAAAGGCCATTGTTAGGCTTGGTGAGGAGAGGAAATGGAAGGTGGAGGGAATGGACAGGAGAGGGTTAAAAGAGATTTGCCCTCAGCTGAGCCTGTAATATGAAGTTCACATCTGGATCTGAACTTCCCCAGAATTTGAGGGTGTTCGGATCCAGGGTATGGTGCAGGCAGATGCCTAGTACTGACGTTTGAAGGGTGAAGTATTCTGAATTTTTTCTTCTGTCTGGGGAATTAAATGAGAAGCTGAGGCAGCCTTGTATGGCTAGTGAGCTCTGAGCAGAGTGATGAATCAGCACGTACTGTACTGTTAATGAAAACGTTAGGGCTATGAGTCAGTGTCTGTGCCTCAGCATGCCAAGGCTCTGATCAGTGGAACCCATTATATTTCAGTATCCTAGACCTGGAGCATGAAGTGCTGGTTCTATAGGCAGTGATACTGGGTATTTCAACGGTTTGGGTAAGTGGGCAGATTCCTAAAACATCTGGCATCTGTCTGTCACCATGCATGCTATTATGGCTCTGATATGTATACTATGACATTCAAAGCAGTGTCTATAAAGCTGGGGCTGGGCAATTTATTTTAAACCTAGAAAAAATATTGCATCTTAAATCAGTCCAAGCTGTAAATAATGGACAACTCTTACCCTGATATATATCTGTAGTAGCTCAGTGGAATTACTCTGGATATACATTGGTGTACATGGAGAGCTAAATTTGGCTCAATAAATATTTCATTCTCCCCAAATGACTAAAGAAATTGATAGATATCCCAAAGAGTCACAAAATATAAAATATTTCATTAAAAGGATGATTTTTTATGGTTTAGTGAAGTGTCTTTTTATATTACCATTTGTGTTGCGACAAACTGGAACACATAGATAATATGCATTGCTGAAGCAGAAATTAAACTAACAATTTATAATAGTTTTATAGATGAATTTTAAAAATAGCCTATCAGAACTTTCTTCTCATGAGGTTTGACATAAAGCCTTTTTGAAAACATTCATTTTAGCCAACAGACATTGGTATAGACAATGCTGATTTCACACTGCACATAAAAGAAAAAGTAACCTTTAGGAGATAAAATTTGCTTAGAATGTCACAGAGTAGAATGTATAATAAAACAGAGTGCAGGATGCAAAACAATTAGCATTTGCGGAAGGCTCTGTCATTGTTTTATTTTGGTAATGATAATCTGTGATATACTATCATTCGCAGTACAAGAGAGAAGTTGGGGGCTGACTATGTTTTTCAGGGATCTATCTGGATTAGTTGCCAAGCTCATGCCTGTGCTGATAACATAGTTGTGTACACACACACACACACACACACACACAGACACACACACACACACACAATGTGGAGCATAATTGCAAATATTTATTTGAGTAGTCCAACTGACTTCAGCAGGACTGCTTGCATGAGTAAAACACTACTTGCATGAGAGGCTCTTAATTCTTTTGTATATCTTAAACCTTACTTAGCTTAAGGTACTAAGATGGGAAAAATTAGAACAACATTTACACTTACATGCCATTTAATGATTGCAAAATATTTTGCCAAGAATATATTTAGTGTCATAGCCCCTCTTGTGATTTAAGATAGACCACTTTGTGGTTGAGTAAATTAAAGAGTAGGGAGGTTAAAAGTCAATTTTTTCAAAAGTGGTCACTGACTATGGGTGACTCAATTGTTGCATGCCCATCATGTGACCTTTAGGGCCTGATTTTTTTCAGAAGAGCTGAGCAATCAGAGCTCCAAGTCCTTGGCAGTCACAGATGCCTTGTGCCTTTGAAAACCAGGCTCAAATTGTGCACCCATCAACTGAGTCACTCATAATCAGTGACCAGTTTTAAAAAATTAGATCTACATAATTAGCTCAAGGCCTAAGTAACAATTTTATAAATAGAGCTTTACAATTTAAGAGGTCCCTGCCTGCAAATTACCTGTGCTTACTGCTTTGAAATATTTAAACACAGAATTCAACTGGGAAACTGGCTAGCTCAGGGACTGATAATAGGTTGCCAATTCAAATCCAACCTAAGTCATTAGTCATCTAAAGGTTATTTCATATCTTTTGTGAATTGAATCTGGTGATCTACAGTTCGCATTCATTATTACCCTGCTTGCCAGCCTCAGCAGACAGGACAAACAGGCTTGAATGAACTATGCAGTGTGACCTATCTTCACCCTGACAGATGGTCTATTTAGGTCTCGGTTTAAGCATATTGGTGGGGATGGTGGATGTTTGCGCTGCTATTCTGCACATAAATAGGACAGTTCTGCACATAAATAGGACCGTTTTGACTGTACTAAGCTTTAATCAAAAAATGAAAAAAACAGCAAAGCATAAAATATAACCCAAAGTGCTTGACTTAAAGTAGAATGTTTCTCACCTTGCTTGGTTAAGTAGAGGTTCACTGCCTGCTGAGACAGGAGCTGGAAGTTGAAGGTAAACTCCTGGTCTGCGGTCAGAGAAACTTCTCTTTATGAAAGGCTGAGGGTTGGCAGCACTCAGAGCCATCCTCTTCTGCTGATCTCCACACTGCCTGAGCAGCACACTGTTTTTCTGGGCAAAAGCTGAAACTTCTGGCTGGCCTGCGACCTCTGTAGTGCAGTTGCTAGGTGGTGATGGAGGCTTGGCTTCAAATAAAGAAGGAATTGCTGGGCAAAATATTGAATGTGCATTAGTGGCAATCTTTGGTGGAGAAAGCTGTTGCTCATCACCAGAATCCAAACTGTTTTGTAGTACTTTGTGTGACCGTGAAGGAGAGGCTGGCGGAGAAGGGGTGGTGCAGAAGGGAGGTGGACTTGCCTCTCTGCACTGAGCAGGTGGGCTTGAGACCTTCCGCTGAGCTGGTGGGCTTTGTTTGCACCCCACTGGAGGGCTAGGAAGTTTTCGTTGGTTTGGTGAAGAAGGCAGCTTCTTTTGCATTGGAGGGCTTGATACTCTGGGGTTAGCTGGGGGACTAGGTTGCCTGTGAGTAGGAGGGAAGTGGTTAAAAGTTGGCAGAATGTGTCTGGGATATGCAGATGGACTTGAGAGTCGTTTCTCGGTGGGTGGAGAAGAAGGAGCTGTTCTTGTTGGGGAAATTCTTCTGACAAAAGCTGGACTTTTCTCATTTCTCCCGAGTGAATCAGGATAAATTTGCTTTTGGTTTTGCACAGATGCTAAATTTGTGCCAGGCTCTTTACTTTCTGAGCAGTTTCTGTTCTGTTTTGAAACTCCACTGGGATTTTGAAGAGGTATTATTTTATGTGATTGCTTATACAAATCTGCAGCCCCTTTCATTTCATTGTCCCTTTGGGATGCTAATTTACCCTCTCGGCTGTGGATGAACATGTTGGTAGAATTCATCTCCAATGAATATTTTCTAAATTTGGAGTCCACCCCAGTGTTTCTTAGTACTTTACTGGCAATCATGTTGGGGCTGTTGATATTTTTACTTGGTAATAAGTCAATGGAATGTAGAGATGCTTTTATCTTTGGAGAAATGTGCATTCTCTTTGTAGCGTGAAGCTCTGTTTTGGCAGGCTTTTTGGCAACGTCTGAAGAGTTTTCTTCCATTACTGTGCTTTCTTCAGACTCACATAAGTCAAAAGAACTGTCCATTAGCATTTCAGGAGGTGGTGGTGGCAGGTTCTCCAAGTCTTCATCAGTTTCCTCATTTGTGTCACTTCTGCTTAATTCTGCAACAGGTGGAAAGGCAGTTGGAAAGTTACAGTGGGATGCATTTGTGTTTGGAAGGTTTATGACTCCTATTGGTGAAACACGATGCTTGTGAATTAAAGGTGCCAGGGCTCTCTGAAGGGGAATGGTGGGAGGAATCACTGGAAGTCCAAACTTTCTGATGCATTTTATTGGTCCTAAAGTTCTTAAATGTGTAGGTTTCACAAGGCCTTCGGAAGGACTAAAAGTTTCAATGAGTTTCTTGACAGATTTACGAGGCGCACAGCCACTACTGTTGATTTTCTCTATCCCAGGTGGCTCATTTTCTTTCCTGTATGATAAATCCTGTGTGGATGTGGTGGCTTTTATAGGCTTCCTACTCCTTCTCTCATCTGGATGACTGATGATGTTTTGCTCGGATTTATGTAAAGGGACCTTATCCTGATTAGGCAATATGCTGAAGTTTTTAGAGAGGGATGCTTTAAGTTTCTTGGTAGAAGATCTGGGTGTAACATGTTCAGTGTCCTGCATGTAAGCTGCTGCTCTTGGCTTCGGGATCTCCTGCTTGCCATCTATTTCTTTGTTCCCATTAAGCATATAAAATGTTTCTAATCTTTTGTCGAGATCTTTTTGGGTCCTTTGAAGTTCTAAAAGGGTTGGGTCTTCTGCACGGCTCCTGAGGGATTCCTCGGACCTGGACCTTCTTTGTTTAACTAAGGTTTTCTGGCTACCACTTGCTGTACTGGGTCTTGCTGTTAGGGCTGCTTTTACACCTTCATCTTCTGTCCACTCCTTTTGTCCACATTTAGTTGGGACAAACTTGATTTTTTCACTGATTGCATCTTTCATCTTCAGTATCATCTCCTCATTCTCTGGATTTTCTATCCTTTTGATGGATGGCCTCCTTGTTTTATCTGTTACTGCAGGTGAAGACATTGGCCTTCTGGGCAGGGCATTCTTCCCCATTTCTGATAGACTTATATTATCATTGTCATCCTCCTCTGGGGTACTCTCTTCCTCTTCATTTGCAGAAGGAGAATCCATTGATTCGCAGTCTTTGAAATCTTCACCTTCCTGGGCGGCATCAGACTGGAGGGAATTAAAAGAAGGACTTTTGGTCACATCTGAGCATTGGAGCCTGGTGGAAACATTTTCTGGTGTTGCCCCAAGGGAAGAAGTTGTTCCTTTGCTGTGTACAGATGGGTAAAATATATCCTTAAAATGCCTTTCAAGTGCACAGTCATGGGATCTAGTTGTACCAGACAACAATGTGCCGTTACACTGATGTTCTCCTGGTATTCTGGTGTGTTTCTGAGATGGATGATCATGTGCACAAGAATCGCAGCTTGTTTGCCTTCCAAGTTTATCAAGGGAATTGAACTCTTTGATAGATTCATTGTCTGCACCAATGCCACTGTCTTCTGAATACAGAGTCCTATCATCAGCATGGGCCTGAGAGGAGATCACTGCAGAGGCTTCAAGCAATTTTATTGCCCTTAGCAGGCGTTCATCAAAGCCTTGTTTTGCTTTCAGTTTTTCTTCCAAGTTGTTGGCTGCAGATTGTAAGTAGCTCCATGTCTCCTGCAGGGCACTGGAGGTTAGGGAAGCCACTGTTCCATTTAGCAGCTGCATTTTGTTGACTGTATACTGCAATAACTGCTGCAGAAGATCTGGCTGCTCTTTTGGATCCCCCTTTCCAGCTGGCCAAGCCAGATTCCCTCCCACCTCTTTGAGGAGCTCTTCCCCATCATTGGCAATTTCTTCCAAGAGCTGGTTGATTTCATCAAAGCGGAACACTAGAAAGCTCACCATCTGCTGTAAAAGCAGCTGAGTTTGGGTAGCCTGATTGGCCATACATAGGATAGTTTCATATTTGGAGAGGCTGGGATTTAGGTAGGCATAAGCATTTTGATGAGCCTTAACAAGCTGATTTGGGAAATCCACCTTTTTCTCAGTCTTGCTTCTAGGTGGGGTAGATTTTTCTTTGGGTTTGCAAAGATGACCGTGTTTTGCTGGTTTATGGCTTTTTTGCTTCTTCCCTTTCTTTGGGGTTTGCTTTGCATTGCTTTCATTCTTGTCATCCCAAGTGAAAGCTGTTGCCTCTGATTCGCAGGAGCTTTGCTTTTTGATCTGTATGTCTTCTGCTATATGTTTTTGAGACTCAATCAGTTCAGACATGGCTATTTCAGCCTCTGTGGCTGTCCTCTCAATCTTCTTCTCTTCCTCATGAATCTCAGAAAGAGAGAGATCCTCAGATGACAAATGGAAGTTAACATTTTTGATCAGCTCTGATGTTTTCTCCTCCTTTTCCAGCTGGTGATCTTTCCCCAGAGACCCTCTCTGAGGGAACTTGTCAGTATCATAACAAGAGGAGCCTTTGACCAGCAATGGAATTGAAAATGCTTCCTCTGCAGGATCGACAGGCAGGATACCTTTGGGTTTATTCAAAGGATTAGTTCCAGTTTTTGCAACATGGTTAGCAATCTCACTGTGGGAAGGTGTACAGCCCATCCTATCTCTCTGCCTGACTTTATTTTCTGTTAAAAATATCCAGATGATCAGGTAAAGAATAGAAGACAATAAAACTTACTGTTTCATCCTGTATTGGAACATTTCATTTTTCTCCCAAGGTTTCATCAAGAATTCTCCTAGTTTTGTAGATAGCCTTGTTAATTACAATGAACTTTTCCTACTTCCCAGGATCCTGTCTTAAAAGAGCTACACATTGTCCAGTTGTATTTTGTTTCCTTTAAGGCATTCTTCTACTGGAAGCAAACCATGTGAAAGCTGTGTTGGGTTAGAACTAGTGGATTAAGAGGACCCATGTACCTTGTTTCTGTCTTGACAGATGTCAAGTATAAATAAGATCTTAAGCTCATTAGGTTAATCCAGCATCAGTACACATGCTGTGTTTGTAACGGAAAACTTTTTAAAAATACTGTATTGGGAGGCAAATTTGTATTGATGTACTGCAAGAGATAGCTTCTTTCCGTCCACTCTTTCTTCCCTCCCAAATGTCGTTTACCCCCCAAAAAACCATCTACAAATGGAACTTTGAAATCCAAAGGAAGAGATTGTTTCAGGCAATTTCTAGAAGAACACATTTTAACAGGGGGAAAAATGCCAATACTCAGCCCTTTGCAAGGAGGAAGGGTGGCCTTGACAGAATACAGAAGAGCTAGGAGGCACAAGACATAGAATCAAACAGGTTACAGTTGAGATGCCTGTTAGGTCATCTCATCCAGAAATTCTCAACCTGCTTCCACCTGCAAGCCCCAAGCCATTCACTTTTTCCTACTGTAACCTCCAAAACAAACAATTTTTTCCTCTAATGAACTTTCCAGGAATCCTTTTTTGCTATTTCAACTAGTCCCTCAGCCTAAAATACTGCACTGCACAATGATATAATATTTTTAATTAATTTGGCAGATATGGCCAAAGATAGCATTGACATTAAGTGCATATACAAAGGAGAATTTAAAATTAAAGATATATATTTAGAAGTAGAATTTGTGTTCTTACTGAAGTGTACATGCCACAATGCTCAATAGTCACAATGACCCCCACAAGATAGCAGCCTTGCTAACTTTAAGCATTCAAAAATCATGAGTCAGGCCCAAACAATCAGGAGGTTGGCTTAAAAATTATGAGATCTTGAAAAATAAAGAAATTTGGGGATCTTTTAATTTATCTTCCAGCGTCTGAGCCTTTAGGGATCAATTTTTCATTTTTTTCTTTGCGATCATGATGACTAGAAACTTACTTTTTTTTTTTAAGTGAAGCCTGAGATTCTCATAATCACATTACTCCAGGAGCCAAGGCTTTAATGAAAACAAAGAAACAAGCAAAACCAAATTTCAATATTGGGCTAGAAACACGAGGCCCAATTCTGCAACCCGGCTGAGAACTATTGATCAGACCATCTCCCAGGCCCCAATACAGGACTGTTCCCTTTTCATTTGTTGATACAATTACAAATAAAATAAAATAAAATACTCCTCAAACTAACAACCAACCACCGCTGCTGCCACCGGACGAACATCAACAATCTATTTCTTAAAGAGAAATCAGAAAAAAGAAAGAAAGAATTAAAACTCTGCAATAAAGCAGCAGATTGTTTAATTTTTAAAAAATGGCTTCTCAAGAGTGCTCTGTAAAAGATAATTTAGAAAGAAAATTCCCCCCAAGCAAAATCTCTCCTTATGTTATTAAGACTAAGGCTAAATGGATTAAGATGATTTGTGTTGTTGTTGTTTTACCTTTCAAACACAGCTTTCCTAGAAAAGGCAGCCATCTCCCAGTGTAATAAGGAATGGAAAAGATGCTTGCCACCCACTCTAATTACTGCGTAGCATTAGGCTGCTTTATGCTGACGGAGCCAATCATCTCCCTCTAGCAGCGTGATTGCTAACAGTTTGGATGCAGATATCTAATCTATCTGATTTCTAATAAAACTCTTCAAGTTGTCAGGTGCATATAATGCGCTCATACTTTAATGAATTAGTTTTATGGGATTCACTACTGTTAGGGACAAATGCTTTCAACGTTCGCATCCTTATGGACAGAGAAGACTTTAAAAAATATGAGCTGTGTAAACAAGCTATGTTGCAAAAATCTAAGCTGACCCCTGAAGGGCATAGGAGAAGGGTTCAGGGAGTTCAGAAAACCTATGCGAGGTTTCACTTCAACTTAGGAGTTATATAAGAAAATGGGGAACTGGTTGGGGGGTTGCTCAGGCCTAGGAATTAATAGGTTTAGAACAATTTTGTAAACTGCCACCCTGACCTAAAATCAGGGTTAGCAGACAAAGATCCTAGGGATTTAATGATAATGAGGTAATTGGCAGACTGATATGTGCATAGTCAGCCAGGGTTTGATAGAAAACTAAATAGGGATGAAGTGGAATCAGAGGACAGGGATCGGGTCCATGCAGAAACCCATGACTGGAAGGAGGGAAAACACCTCCAAGAAGCTCAGGGGGTGGGGGAAGTGGTGTTCCGTATATGATTGGTGGGGTTACTTTGCCCGGGGTTGCCCTGTCCAGGCCTTGAGGCCCAGTGCAGTGCTGGAAAGGCCATTTTCCCCTGACCTCAAAGAGTTACCTGTGTGATTAAACCTCCGGAGGGAGGGAGCCACCCAGCCAGAGCAACCATGGCATATAATGTTCCTGCTGACGCATTCACACCCCAAATCACTGCCCACATGCCAGGCTGCACCCTCCTGGGTACAGATCCCTCAGATGGCCAGTGGGAGTGGAAGGTAGTGGTCAGTGGGGACATGTTTATTGGATGGAGGGATACTGGCACTGCTAAGACTATGGTTAAGTCCCATGTCAAAATGCCCATCAAATGCTCTGTATGTGAAACCTGGGTTATAGTTCCTTGTTTAAAAACCTTTGCTTTACCTACAGCAGGGCTTTCTATACAGACCCAGGAAGGATCAGAGGTGTTGGCTGTACGTGTATTGTCAGATATTCCATATTTTTTGCTATTATGGCTTTAAAAGCAGAATGGGTGAATCAATCCCCCTCAGCTCCAGAACAGCAAGGCACTGTGTCAGCCAAAATGCAGATGGGGTAGCTGACAGGGAGGAGGGGGTAGAAGGCTGGGGTGGATTCCCTGGCCAGTATCCAAAAGGAATCAAGTTACCTTACCGGAGTATGCAGACAAATACATGAGGAGAGAGGGGATGATACTGCCTCCTTCTCCAGGGAGGTGCCAAGAGCTACTGACTTAAAGGGAAATTCTCTTGAATCCTGAAGCACAGGCCAAGAATGTAACTCCTCTGCGTACCCTTCCCAGAGACCCAAAGGCAGTACAGAGCATGGTGAGGACAATGTCTCCAGCCAAAAGTAGGGATACTAAGGCAGTGCAGGGCACTGCCAAATCTATGACACCCACCCCATGGTGGGAAATGCCCTAGTGAAGGGTACAACAGCTGCTTGGCAGATGAGTAAGGTAACTACAGCCAGAAAGGAATGGGGACTTCTTCCCACCCTACAGTCTCTGACTGCCTGGTAGTCTGAGAAAATGTAAAAGACCCTAAACTGGGTCAAGCCACACACCTTAACTCAGTGTGTGTGGAGCAAAAGGCCACCATAGTGGGGTGGGTGATCAATACTCTTCTTCCCCCAGAGAAGATGGGGTTAGGCCATCCTCTATCTACTCTCTGCCCCCCCAAGCAGCTTTGAAGAACCCTCGTCAGGGTGGAGAGAGAAGCAGGTTTCCACCCAGGAGAGGTGACTGCTGAGGAGCCAAGGGAGGGTGCCATTGCTGGACCACAGAGGGGGAATTCTGGTGCCATTGCCCTGAACTATGACCACAACATCTATATTTAGGTGCCTAACACTTTCAGTTATAAAATCTGCTTGTAACCTTTCTTTGAGAAGCAGTAATAGCGCCATTGTTTGCAGCAGGCATTTGATATTTAGCAAGGAGACAGCCCTGAGCCAGAAAAGAACCTTTTCTTAATCAAGTGAAATTCCATTCAGGTTTGGCCAAGATATAAACTTTTAAAAATTACTATTTTCCCTTCTGTTGCTTCCTTTCCTCATGATAATTTTAGCAGCATGCCAAAATAATAGCTGAATGTGGACATGCTAATCTGGGCGCATGGTGTAACCATGACCACTATCACAGCAGCACGCACTTCTTGGTAAGGTAACATCCAGGAGCTGACAGCTTCTCCAGTAGGGGAGCAGTAAGAATTCAGCCAGGCTACCCCTCAATAAGCTCTCTCCAAGCCCATCACATGGTTGCAGTTGCCCATTCTCCACTGGAGGGGCACCACATGGAGAAGGAACTCTAGTCCCCTACCAGGGAGGAAAGAAAGAGAGCGAACGGAGCCAAGCTGCCCCGATGTCCTTCCAGATTCAGCATATATACCAGTACAGGGAATGGGATGCTGGGGGCCAACTGTCTTTGGCGTTCTGCCAACTAATGCTGCAGTGCTGAAGATTCATAATTCTGCTGATGGTGCACAATTTGGAGAATGGTGTGACAGTTGCACATAACAGAATTTGTTTTAAGAATGTAAGGAGCGAGAAGGGGAGTGGACAGAAATGAGAATAGAGATGTTGGCAGAAGAGAGATCATGTAACACCTTGAAGATGAAGACAAGAAGTTTAAATGTGATTTTACTTTGAAATGTATCTATGTAAAACAACTCTTTACTCAACGGAGCAGCTCACTCATATCTGCTGACTTCGGTGACAACGTGTTTTCACTGGTTTTTATTTCTACAAGTCCTGTAGAGCCAATACAGCTCTAGGAGATGGAAGTAGATTCTATTCTTTTTTGTGCATCATCAACAGCATTGTTTATTAAGTTCCAATCCATTCCACCTGTGCAAACTCAGTTAAAGCAATAGGATAGTAGAAGTACCATTGAGGGCATTATATGAAGAAAATGGAGTTGCACAGGTTTAACTGAAGACAGCTTGTATATACAGAATCTTTACTACTGGTGATAGTGCATGATAAAGAAAAATAATTCATCTTGATTCTCAGATCCCAGGGTAAATTTTCCAGGCTGGCAGCCTGACTTCTAAGCTGAGGAAATTTGATTAGGTGCCACTGAGAGACAATAAACAAAGCACCAAATAATGGTATTTTAACAGATCTGCTTTTCAGAATAGATCCCCATTTTAAAAAGTTAAGAGAAGGGCATGAGAAAACTTTTAAGAAATCTTTATCTATCTCATCCGTAATATTTTATGACCTTTTTAGGGAATTAATTGCAAAGGAAAGACAGTGATATATACTGGAGCTTATAGCTTACTGGTTTGCTTGCAGAAATGTAAATACTACATCAAATATATCTTTATTAAAAGCATAGATTAACAAAATTAGTAAGCACCACTCCAAATGTATTTGGTAAATCTACAGAACTGTTACTTCTTTCCCTTTTGCTCCTCAACTTTTGTAGCAATGTAAATGTGGGGCCTGATCATAAGAGGCATTGAGCAACCATCTATTCTATCATAGCCAAGTGGAATTGCAGGATGATAACCCCCACTCAGAATCAGGCTTTGCACTTCGCTACCTAGGAGGTAGAATTGCAAGCTAGGGCACTTAGCTGCAGTAGTGCAAAAGTATCACATTCTGTGGCAGATGAGTTAAACATCCAAACTGAAAAGAATTTACATGAATCTTTATTACCTTTGGATTGTTCATTCTGTTTTCTTTCTCAAAGCTTCTGGTTGCTAAGCCACCTCTGTGTGTTTAAAACCTCCCGTCTGTCATAGCTAATCTATGCTTTCTGTTTGTTCCAATAGTTAAAATAGTAAATGGTAATGATGGCAGAAATGGAAGTTTTAGGTTTCTGTATTAATTGCATGGAACTGCAAGAAGAGATTAGCTTTACAGATAGACTCCCACGTTCTTTCATACAAATTAAAAAAAATAAAAGGGCAGATCCCTATCACTTTTGGCTGTGATTGCATCAGCTCTCACAAACCTACGCGGGTTTGGGAATCAGAATGTAAGGTGGAAGATTTCCAAGGAAAACCCAGGTTTTCTAGGAAGAGATACTGGTGATTCAATGGGTAGCGTTCTTCTTAGTACTAAACTCGTGTCCTAGCATGAATGTGCCATCTTTTGCATATGGTGTCAAAATAAGGTCCTGACTTCATGTCATTGTGAAGGATTTCAGAGGTCTGTTTACCCGTATATCTTCACCAAATTCCAGTGTGAACAATTACCTATTGCTTCCCGAAGTTCCCCTGAAGTTTCAAATAACTTTAATGTTATTCTTCACTACCTATCCTAAAGTTTTATGGAGAGTGGCTGTGCTTGGTTAAAGTTATCACATTTTACCCCCGATAAAGGCATGTTTCTGTAAGTGTTTAAGTTTTTCTTTCATGCAAATACTGGCATTCGTGGGAGCAAGGAGGTTGAGGTAGAAATACCCAGATTCTGCACTGGGAGAAGTAAAGTAATATTTTAATTAACAAAATGCATGTGGTAAACAGAATCTTTTCTTTATAGCCCCAGCCTCTTCCTTCTCCACTCTGATGATCAATGATTCTGTAATCCATTGTTTACAACATCACAATTCACCAAGTGGTAAGCAATTATGATGCTCCAAGCATCAGTCCATAACATCACTAAATGAACCAGGCAGGAGGAGGCGAGATTGAGAGGGCTTTTATTTGACTACACATCCTGATGATAAGCAGTGACTGGAAAAGATATCCTGAAAAGGTACATAAACCTAAATAATATTTTTTTAAATTATTTAAAATCTTGCCTCCTCCTGCCTGGCTCATGTAGTGATGCTATGGCCTGATGCTAGGAGCATCATAATTGCTTACCACTTGGTGAATTGTGATGTTGTAAACAATATATACACACTTCTACCCCCTTATAACGCCATCCGACATAACACAAATTCAGATATAATTTGGTAAAGCGGTGCTCTTGTGGGGGCGAGTCTGCGCGCTCCAGTGGATCAAATCAAGTTCAATATAACATGGTTTCATCTATAATGTGGTAAGATTTTTTGGCTCCTGAGGACAGCGTTGTATCGAGGTAGAGGTGTATATAGTGCTGGCCCAAGTTAAGCGTGGATTCTGTAAGGACTTGATCCTGCTGCTGTTCAGGTCAATGGAAAGATTCCCATTGATTTGAATGGTGCAGGATCAAGAGCTAAGAAAGCAGGTTTTCTGTTGCATATGTAATTTAGAGATGACCTGGGATTTAGATTGAGTAGGTTTACAGAGGTGGGGAGGGAACCTTATTCTCCTACTTCGTCTCTTCTAGCTGCTGTAGTGATTGGCAAATGATGTGGAGTCAGAATTCCTACCTTCTACTCTCATCTCTGCCACTAATTCCTGGGAAATCTTGGGCAAATCACTTTACTTCCCTGTGCTTCATCTTACCCATTTAAAAATGGTTATAATAATGTTTATGTACCTCACAAGGATGTTGATGCTTAATTCATTTATGTTTGTAAATTGCTTGAGATCCTTGGTTTTAAAGAACGATCTAAGTGCATTCTCTCTTCTCCCTTCCCTTCTCCTGTCTCTTTACTTTCTGTTTGCCCCATTATCCACTTGTCCATGTCTTTTTCTGACTCTTGATATTTCTTTAGGTCTTTAAATATTGGTATCAGTTCCCGACTTGTCCACAGGTCCAAACTGTCTAATTTGTAGTTATTTGGTGGCTTGTAATTTTCCATTGGCTTTACTTCTCAGCACCAGATCACTGCTGTATACAGTAAGCTCCTTGGTGCCAAAGTACTGGGTGAACCCAGGTAAGTGCAGTTGATTAAACTGATTGAAATGTCCTCTAAGCAATTTTGGATGGTTTCCAACCAATCCATGTGTAGTGTAAACAAGAGACATAATCTGTCTGCATATGGAACAGGCCAACAACATTCCAGTGCAGGCTCACGCAAACACAGTGGATGAAACAGTATCTCATGTCACATACAAGAGAGCATATTTACAGATGTGACTTCCAATCACACATCAATATGAAGAGTTGCCTGTAAATATCTTTCCTTTAAAAAAAAAATATACATGGGTATATTTTGCAAATGTTAATACTGTTGAAAGATACAGGCTGAAAACAGTGTATACAGCGTGTCCTCATGCCATATATTCTAGATTAGTGTACATCAGTTCTAGTTAGCAACACTAGTCTTTTAGTAGCTGCAGATTAAAAAGGACGCTAACAGTGCAGAAGTTTTGTAATGTGAACAAATGTACATTATAGGTTAATTCAAGATATCAGCAAACTAATTTAACTTATGACCTCTTGTAAACCAGGCTTGAATTTAGGATTGCAGAGAAAGAAAGCAATTCCGTTTACCTGCTCTGACATCAAATATGGTGCCTTTTTCACTTAGTAGTAAATCGAGGACTCAGTTTTAATTTAGATTATGCATAGCAAGAAAATCAACTGTGTTTTTTAACTTCTTTTTCCTCCTCTAGCTATATCTCTAGTCTATAATTATCTGACTCATCATGTCTCACAGGGACATGTTGACAAAGGAGTTGTAACAATTTTTGTAACACTAACAGTGTTGCCAGTTGATATAAAAGGGAGTCAGGTTTAAAGAACAATTTTTGGCATTGTTATTGCAAAAAACAAGATTTCGTCCATAATAAAGAACATAAGCAGTTTGTGGTGAGAAACAGTATTCCCTTGAGTCCTCGAATTTAATACTGTACATTCATACTGACTTCCACCCATTTATGTCAAGGCATTTTTACAAATATTAAGAGTCATGCACTTGGGAGGAAAGGAGCGTGACATGAGAGGTATTATACCTTTTTTTACAGATGGGGAAACAGACATAAAAAGTTGTTTCTTGACTAAGATAAGACCCACAACCAAAAATTGTAGCTCATTTCCTGGGTCTAGTGCTGTAACATAAATCATCCCTCTTTGCACCAACACAACCATACTGGTGTTGGCCTTAGGACCTAATAATCTTCCTGCTGATGTTTGACTTCTTAGGGCCAGGTTTTCAAAAGAGCTCAGCATAATGGGAGATGCTGGGTATTTAAAAAAAAAAGCTAATCTCAGTTGTGTGTGCTGAGCACTTGAAAAACTGACCCTTAGTCTGTTTTGCTATCAAGGAAGCATCCAAGTAAGTCTTTATGTATTGGACCATAGGTGGCAATATATACCTCTTCCTTTTTTAATATCTTTCCTTTCATACAGTGCCACCAACCTTGTCTGAGTTAGCCTCTTGCTTCCTCCCCAAACATGAAAAGATCATAAGCCATGTGTGACTTTGGTTTAACATAGTGTTTGTATCACAAAGACAGTGCTTTCTAAAATGTGAGATCTCACAGTACAAAGCTGCATCTTATCTGCATTTCTTAGCTATGTGAATCACCAGGCTCGTCATGCCCACAAAATACAAATCTTTGAAGTGCCACACTGCATGAGCAGCTCTAGCACATTTACCATTTTCCTCTAGCCTCTGGCAGCAGTGGATAAAATCCCATGTAGGCAGATGATTTTAAAATCAGCCTCGGATTAAAAAGCTTGCCTAATGCATAGCATCTAGTTCAGGCTTCGTAAACATGTCCCGTAGTTACTTGGTCTTAACACCAACTTTGTGTGTGCGTGAAAGCAGGGTCTTGTTGTGTACACTTTCCATGACTTCTTGTCATTCAGCACAGAGGAGGAAGGCAGCAATTGGAAAACACGTTCGTGATAGGCATTTCAAAAACTAGAGCAAGTAAGTGCAGGTACTTCCCTCTGTGTGTGCACTGTACTATGGCAATGGCCCAGCAGGCTACAGACCACACAAATCCTTAATGCTGGCGTTCACTAACGCCAGCTGCCACTCCTGCCTCCATAGCACCCCACTACGACTTCCCCCAAGCCTCATCCTCTGCAGGGGTGCCCAGCTATCCCCCCCACCCCATACGCA
>NC_133771.1:161469511-161507903 GCF_003597395.2 Chelonoidis abingdonii
CCGAGCGGCGGGCGGGTGTGTTCCCCTCTCCCGGCGGCGGCGGTGGTGGTGGTGGTGCAGCCGCGAGCCCCGGGCTGGTGCGTGTGGGCGCAACGGGCGAGCGGGCGCGCTGGGGGCAATGGGGCTGCGTGTGGCAGGGCCTGCAGGTGTGGGAGGTCGGGTCCCTGCGGGTGCCGAGGGGAATTTACTTCTCGTGACAACAGTTCAGTGAGCAGCTGGGCAAGTGTCGCGGGGGCGGGGGCACGTCCAGTCTCCCCGGTCTCGGTAATTCCCTGCCCGCGTAGCTGGCAGCAGGTGCGGAACAGGACGGGACAGGCGCTGGACGTCGCTGTTCTCTGCTTGGGTCAAAGAGGGGGCAAGGTGGGTTTTCCTGACACTGCTCTGCTCTCTCCTCCTCCGCCTTCTGCTGCTGGGCTCTCTCGCCAATTAGGTTTATTGATGAATCGCTGACCCACGTGTTTTAAAAAGTACGCCCCAAGAATACTCTCCCCTTTCTTTGACCTCCCACCCTTTGGAAGAGGCGAGGCTGTGAAATGGGCTGTCCTGCGTGTGGCCGGTCACAGCCCCTCGGTCCCTGTGTAGTTCAGTTTCTGTAACTTTATTGGCATGCTGGGTAGAGTTGGGTGAAAGTTTTTGGGAAAATAATGTATTAAATGAAAAATTAAGTTTTGATCAATATGAAACTGTTCATGAGTTTCACACAAATAGTTTTGGCTGTTAAAATGCTGCTGTCACTTTCTAACAGTCTGACGTTTTAGTTGAGAGGTTAGGGCACACACCTGGGATGTTGGAGACCCAGGCTCAAATATCAGTTCTGGAACAGGCCCAAAACTTATTAATTGAAAATTGTGAAAAATTTCACATTTGATATGACTGAAACCAAACTTTTTTTTTGGAACAGCTACTAAACACAGAAACAAAAAAATCAGTTATTAATTTAGCTTTAATAATGAGGCATGCTGGTATTAATGTATTAAGTATCTTTCTCAGACAGGATTCACTCTGATAATGAGGTTTTATACAGTGTGTCTAGTCATATTGTTAGAGCAGCAGGTTATGTGTGGGCAACCCTGTCTCCTGTGGTTTCATTTTCGTTTGGTTGCAGGCTGTAAAACAGGTGAAGAAAAGCAGAACTTATTCTAATTTGATTGTAGAGTTGCCATTTATGAAGGGACACATACATGTTTGTGGGAGAGGTTGGTGGGAATTTAGTAAGGCAGAAAGTGTGGTATTAGAGTGATCTGGGTTTCATTACTTGGTGGTCTGTATTTCAGCTCCATTTTAGAGACCATCCAAGAAACTGTTTAATGAAACTAGTGACTTATTTCTAGGAGACAAATCAGGCGAACTCTTTTTCCTCTATAATTAATCTCCTTCCCTCATCCTAGCCTATCTCTTCTCTAGCTCTAAAGAGCCAATAACTTTCGACCTAAGGATACTGTTTCCCTTATCTAATGTGGCTTGCATTTTTGGCTAAATATATTACAACATGGTCTCTTTACATCAGTGTATGCATTTTGAGATCTTTGTGTAGCTTCCCCCAATTTATACAAATTTTACAAATTGCTAAAGTGAAGGAATTGGGGGAGTTTCAGGGAACCTGTCATACTGTAGGTAAAATAATAGGTTTAAAGCATCAGACTGGATTTCATATTAAAGAGGACACTTTTTTAATTTGAGAAAGTATTATTCTTTGCTACTTTATAAACACTTACAGGCTGCATAGATTTCACCTTCCCACGTTTATATTGTGTACTGTATGTAGTAATGTTACATAAGATACTACTATGTAATTCTTATACTTTATTGAATTTGATATGCACTTGGCTCTTAAACATTATCATGTGTCTGACTTCTGCTATGCAGAAAATGTTGGCTGCTGTTACTTAAAATATTTGCTGTGTACAATACTGTTATATAACTCTAGAGACCTATGTATAGCAGCATTTAAATATTACTTGTGTGCATTTTCTTTGCCCACCTGATTTCTGTTGGATTTTTGAGAGGAGGAGGTGAACGGCAGTTTAAAGCAACATCGTCAAGGTTGGCAGGCCCAAAGTTTCGCAACATTTTTCTGAACTTTTCAGGTACCCAAAATGAAATACTTAGATAATGTTTTCATCTCTCTTAGCCATGAACTACACTGCAAAAAAGCCCAGCTTCTTGACCTGGAAACCAGTTAACATCCAAAGTGTTGAGTTTTCACATGATGGCTTTCTGCATTGTACTTTTCCCTCTATACTTCAGGGAGCAGGCAGGATTTGCAAGAATCTTGCTCTCTGAAGTGCTTGGATATCCTACCTGCCAACAACAGAAGAGTTCTCAGGCAAAGGGATGGTTCATTATGTACATTTGCCATCACAAATAAAAGCACATGTAATAAGTTTTGCCTAAAAAATCTCTAGTACCATTTTAATGTATCGCTAACCAGCTTCCCCCTTATAAATGCTTTCAGTTACCCACCTTTTTAGAGGCCCTCATCCAACAAGTATGTTTGAACCTTTAGGATAAAAGGTTGCACCTAAAATCTCATCCTTCAGTGTAAAGACAAGGTCTTCTACCTGACCGTCCTTTGATGTGCAAAAACACTGTTCTTATTCTTAATCTCCAAAGGTTAAGAAATCCATGCTTGCTTTTCAGCATTCAGTTCTCTCCTATACCGACCTGATGACTCCTTCATGCTTCCTAACATACGCAATGACATTTCCCATTGTCATTTTAAAACTTTCTTCAGCCACAATTTACATTAGTTACATTACAATTCTTTCCTCACTTCCTCTAAATTTCCTCAACCATCCCTCTGCAGACCCCCAAATTTCTGATCCTACCACCATCTTCCATTCCAGGCTTTATAGGCCATCATGATGATTTGCTTTTCTATCATGTTCTTGATGTTATAAAGCAGGCTGCTTTTTAAAATGTGTTCTAACTTATTTTTCCCTTATTGGCTGATGATGAGTATCTTTAATGGCAAGTCCACTTCAGATCTAAGTTGATAACATGGCACTCAGCAGTGAGCTGTACTTGGTGCTGAAGGAAAAAAGGTTTTTACTTGATTTAAGGTCAACATCTTCAATCCATTTTTAAAACCTATGATTTAATATTTTAGAATCTAGGTTGGTCTGAGAACATTCTGGCACTGTGGGCCTCAAACAAGGCAGTGACTTGATTTAGGGAGTCATCAAAAGGAGCCCTATTAGCCTGATGCATGTGTAGTATACGTAAAACAACTTCAAATAAATTAATAAATAATAAATTGTCAAAAGTGACTCCCCATTCCTTCCCCATTCACTCAGGCAAAAGCCTAGATAAATAGATGAATCTTAATAATAACAGATGAGCCTGGAAGCTGAACAAATTCTAGTTCTGTCAGGCCAACTAAATAAGTGAATTTCTGAGTCAAGAGCGCTCTACAACCTGTCTTCATAGTAGAAATTTCATTAGAAGGTGCACAAACATCAGTGATGAATACATTATAAATAAGGCTATGATTTAATCACAGATATTTTTAGCAAAAGTCATGGACAGGTCATGGGCAAAAACCAAAAATTCACGGCCCATGACCTGTCCATGATTTATACCATAAATACCCCTGATTGAATCGTGGGAGGCGGGGAACCGGAAGGCCCCGCTATCATTCTGACTGCTGCCGGTGGGGGAGCCCTGGCTGCCACAGGACTGCTGCCCCAGGATTGCTGCTGGGAGCCACTGAGCTGCTCCTGCAACCCCCCAGGACTGTTGCTCAGGTGTTCGCTCAGGCGAGCTGCACCGGGCACTGCTTGGGTAGTCCCTGGGGCCAGCTGCCTGGGGCCACCAGAGCAGTGGTTGGTACAGCTGGCCCTGGGTCCAGCTGCTTGGGCAGTTCTGCAGCAGCCAGTTACCTCAGAAGTTACAGAGGTTGCAGGAAGTCAGAGAACCCATGACTTCCTCAATTTCTGTGACAAACATGGAGCCCTAATTATAGATTCCTGTGTAAGAGGTATACACATTGACTCCCAAAAATGCATGGGATACTCAAGGAGCTGACTGAGGAGATACCTGAGCCATTAGTGATTGTCTTCGAAAAGTCATGGGCGAGATTTCAGAGGACTGGCAAAGGGCAAATATAGTTCCAGTCTATATAAAAGGAAATAAGGACAACCTGGGGAATTACAGACCTACAGTACCCGCAAAAATAATGGAACAAATAATGAATCAGTTTGCAAACACCTGGAAGATAATAAGGTGATAATTAACAGTGTGGATTTGTCAAGAACAAATCATGTCAAACCAACCTAATAGCTTTCTTTGGGAGGGTAGCAAGCCTAGTGGATAGAGGGGAAGCAGAAGATGTGGTATATCTTGACTTTAGTAAGGCTTTTGATGCTGTCCTGCATGACCTCATAAACTCGGAAAATGCAACCTTGATGGAGCTACTATAAGAGGGTGCATAACTGGTTGGAAAACTGTTCTTAGAGAGTAGTTATCAGTGGTTCATAGTCAAGCTGGAAGGGCATATAAAGTGGAGTCCCACTGGGCTCAGTTTTGGGTCCAGTTCTGTTCAAATTTTCATCCGTGATTTAGATAATGTCATAGAGAGCACACTTAGAAAGTTTGCGGACGATACCAAGCAGGGAGGGGTTGCAAGTGCTTTGGAGGATAGGATTAAAAGTCAAAATAATCTGGACAAACTAGGTAAATGGTTTGAAGTAAACGGGTTGAAATTCAGTAAGGACAAATGCAAAGAAATGCAGTTAGGAAAGAACAGTCAGTTGCACTCATACAAAATGAGAACGGATTGCCTAAGAAGAAGTGCTGCAGAAAGCAGTCATAGTGGATCACAAGCTAAATATGAGTGAACAGTGTAACACTGTTGTAAAAAAGGCAAACATCATTCTGGGATGTATTAGCAGAATTGTAAGCAAGACATGAGAAGTAATTCTTCTACTCTACTGCGCACTGATACAACCCCAACTAGAGTATTGTGCCCTGTTCTGGGCATCACATTTTAAGAAAGATGTAGACAAATTGGAGAAAGTCTAAGTGCACCCTTGCACTGGTCGGCGGACAAGCATCTGCTGAGATGCCGCCGACGAGCTGCGTCGGTGGCATCTCTGTGGCAACACCTACTGATGTTGCCTCTTGTCTGCAGAATTTCGGCGGATTCTCGTCTGCCACCACAGTCCTCCGTGGCTCATCCAGACAGAAAAGGTTGGGGACCATTGGTATAGCTGATGATTATGTCAATCTTTCTGTGAATAGAAGTTTACAGAGTCACTAGCTAGATGGTTTTACTCAATAGCCAGAAATAAGCGTAGTGTTCCATAGGGATTGGATGTCTCTATGGTGTGTTTTTGTTTTTGGAGAAAACCCTTTGAAATTGTGGTATTCTAGTAGTATATCTAAGTTTTTAGGATGTAAACGTGATTGGAAACAATTTCATTTGCGTGAGAAGTTTAGGGAAGCAGAAAGTAGTAACCCCTGTGTTATGGCATCTCTATTGTAAAAAGTGTCATGATACCTTTTAAGTGTTAGTGCCCAGGACCTAGGTTTTCAATTTCTTATCCAAAAGACAGTATTTCCAATAACACAGTTACCCTAGCAGGATGATGGTGGTATTGATTCAGTTCTAACTAAGTGGTTCCGGCTTTTATGGTACTTGCTAAGGTGGGTGTTCTCTCTTACATTTACTGACCAAGTCTCATTTGATCCTGTTCAGTTTATAAGGTTGGACTAGATTGCAGCCTGGCTAATAGAAATGTAATTAATCATGCTGTTAAATATTTCTGTATAGCCATTTGATTTTAATTATTATTTTTACTAGGTTATTCTGTGGCTTAGAAAGTTGGCTGGAAGTACTGGAAGTTGCAGTACCACGGTAAGTACACTGTATTAAAATGTAGGGCAGGCAAGTTGGGAAGGGAACTGACATGGAGGCAGGCAGAGCAGGGTGGGGCATGGGGAAATTTAGGCAAGGCTCAGGAATGAATCAGCCCATGAGATTTGGGGCCATCCGTGGGAAGATTAACGTGGTGAGAACACTCTCCATCTTTGGGAAAGGGAGTGGGTAGATTGACTGACTGGTTTCTTGTTTGTGGGGGCAGGAAAGGGAGGTGAAGCTTGAGATGAGAATGCTGAAGATGAGTAATTGTTAGCACTTCACATTTTCATGAGGGTATACAGACATTAAACCTTACAGTATGACTGGGAATTATGGCAGCATCCCTTTCACCATTTCACAGATGGAGAAACTGAGAGAAGGATTTTAAATAAAGCAAATCCGTGACAGACAGGATTACAACTTGAGTGTTCCCAGCAGCATGCTCAAGCTACTAGTTTTTACTAATATAAGTACAGTTTATTATCACAAAACTTTCAGAATTACCGTCTTTTGCATGCTTCAAAAAGGAAAGAGATGAATGAACTTCAGTATAAATCACTGTTTATAGTTGTGTATTGTAATAAAATGTAGCCTACAGTATTTGGAGTGGGTTTTTTCTCCTTGTTTAAGGTGGCTTTCTAGAAGATGACCATAGAGGATCTCCCAGAACCTTCTCAAGAAGAAGATTCATTGATTGAAAGATACCAGTTTTTATTCCCAGGCTCTGAAACATCAGTTACCTTTTCAGTTGCAGCAGCACCAATGCCTTCAGACTGTGGTATGTATATTTACAGAAGGCAAGAGTTTGTGGACCTGCTTTGAGATCCTGTGCAGTGCCTGAGTTTGAGAGAGGGAAGTGAATTTAAAAGAATACCATCAATTTAAAAATTATGCTTCTGTCTGAAAATGTATCTACAGTTTATTACAAGTAATACCTGAAATTTCTATGAATGAAATTAGTGGAAAAAAACATTTTCTAGTTTGTGCATTTCAATTCACTTTTTCAGTCAGTTTTGCTATTTCTTCTGTACATTCAGTCACTGTGACCTTCCCCTGGTTTTTGTAGGCTCCTCACACATCAACACGGAAGTGAAAGTTGACTAAATTAAAAAAGAAAATAAAAGGTGCTGTAAATCCACAAAAATTGGCAGGTTGACTCAAATGCAGGTGCAGTGCCTGAAAATATTTTAAAATCACTTTTAAGAATTGACCAGATTTCCAGTGGGCGAGGCCCCATAAGTACTCCATTTTCGAAACATGCAGTGGGACTCTGGGAGGAAGAAAACTTCTGTTGGAAATGTGTTCATTACTAGGGAGAACAATATCACTTCCATTAAGATAGTGGAATTTACCTTTTTGAGATACTATTAAATTGTCTTTATATTCATCCTTTGAAAACAGTTATATAGTTGAAACAGTTTAGATCAAATGGGACAATATTTATTTAGTGGTTAATTGGAAATGTTTAAAAAAATCTCTACCCTCCCTTCAGATATCAAGGTTACTTGGAAGGAGTATTATACTTCCATGCTGCTGAACGCTGTAGTATTCTATGTTCAGGAGAATTAATGTTCTTGAGACCAACCTCTGTTGCTGGTGTGAGGATCTGGGATTTAAGGTTTTAAGGATTGAACATGCTGTAGTTTAATATGTGAATATGTATCTTTCACTGCTTAGTCCCACTCTTTTTGATAGATCTGCTTACTCAATGAGCCAATCATTTCTGCCAATGATGCTGGACTAGATTGTTTGTTTTTCCACTTCTCCCTCAAGCACCTCCCTGGTTTCTCCCGTTCTGCATCCTGTGTGTGTGGGGAAAACCTGCTATCTGAATATGTAAAGGCACCACCCTATTCTACATCTTTCCTTAAAATCTTTGTGTTATGGAGGCAGGCAGGGCAGGGAAGGGACACAAGTCACCAGTTAGGCACTAGTTAGGCAAGTGGTGAGACGGGACTTGCGTTGTTCTGCTGAACTTTGTTTAAATGCAGCAAAGAGTCTCTTTGTTTAAGTGTAACCTCATCTGATCTCCCATACCACCTTATTTCTGTTTTGTCTACCTGTTGAAGTCTGTCTGAAACCCAAATTGTGAGCTCTCTGGCTCAGGAACTGTCATCTTTGTTAGTTAGCACAATGGGGCTTGATCCGTGTTTGGGGTTCTGGGCAATTCCCTAACGTAAGTAATATGGGGGTTTGCTCTAATATTTATAGACTCTATATGAGACTTGGTGCTCAAAGTATTTTTTTTTATTGTTGTTTACAGTGCAGTTACATGCTGAAAGGACTCTGTAAAAATTGAGTCGTGAGGTTCATGTTTGTTCTCTAACTTTCCATAGCCAAGTTGCTCGGTTTACCAGTTAAAAAGATAGTTTCTTTTTAACTACCAGTACCCAAAATCAGGCAGGGATCTGAAAGTTTAACTGTACCCTTTCTGGTTTGTACATTATTTAACACTAATACTTCTCCATTCAGATAACAATTCTGTCACACTTCCAGAACTGTATGAAGCTATCAGGAACAAAAAGGAACAGCTGAACTTTATTTGTATCAAAATAATACACAGATTTTAATACACACAGTGAATCTGAACTCTACCTCACCAGCTTTATTCCAGCTTCACTCTGAAACACTGTTTTTAACCTATTATAACACTGTAAAGGAGAAGAGAATCAGGACTGGTGAGCAGAACTGTCAGTAATCTAATTATAACTTCTTCTGTCAGAGGATCTCAAAGCATTTAACAAATATTTATTTATTCCTCAACTCTATTGGAGATTTAAGTGTGGCATGTGGCATTTTCATTTTAGATTTTTTGGGAAACTGAGGCATGGGACCGTGAAGGGCATTATCCTCTTTTTCACTGAACTTGAAGAGACAAAAGTCTCACAGGGCATTAGTATAGTAGTAGTAAAAGCCCAGCCTGTTGACTTGCAATCCCATGCTTTAGCCATTAGATTATGTAGCCTCTGTGATGAGTACAGAGATGCCATTTTACAGTCACCTGTTTAACCATAACCATACCAAAATGGTCGTTATTGCTGATCAGCTTGGGTACTCTGTCTGATTACCTCTTTATGGTATCTAGAGCTCAGCTTCAGCAATGTGTGTGTGCCTTGAGAGAGCAGGTACTGGGTAAGAACCAGAGGTACTGGATCTGCTTTTTTAGACTCCTCTCAGATCCTTTCTGCCTGTGTATGGTGGTGGTTGTGCTGTTTATCTGTCAGGTTTATAAAACCTTTTACTGTTTACTAGTATGGATATCATAGTTGGTGAACTGGTATACGCTTTTTATTAGTTTCTCTCCTCAGTATTTGTTTAGGATACTATAGCTTTCTTACCCAAATGGTTGTTATGTTATATTAAAAAGTTGCCTTCCAGTACATAATAGAGAACCAACTTCCTAGCAGTTTAGAGATCTGGAGGAGATGCATGGGAGATAATCATGGCTAGCCCACTGTCTTCTTGTGACTTGCTGCAATAGCTTTCAGCATGAGATTTTCTTTGGCTTAGAAAGAGGATAAATGTAATGGGTACATTCTACTTATTCCCAAAGCTGTAAGATTTGTTGGTGCAGGGTGGCTTGAGTTAAGAAGCAAGGCTTGAGTGGTGCTGAGGGTTGAGATTTTTGACAGAATTTGGATTTGAATTAGAATTCCTAAGTGATAAATAGCTTTGAAGCTCTACTTTTTTTTCTGCCCTTTGGAGTCAAGGAGACGTGATGAAAGAAGCTTTAGAATACTGATGTGTATGCTCCTCATTTGCTTTCTCTCTTGACCCAGTTGAAGTTGTGGTGAGTCTCACTTTTTTGGGGAAAAGTCATGGTGATGCATCCAGAGGTAGTTTATACCATCTCAACTCCTCCAGTGTCATGCTCTCAGCCCTGTCCCAGAAGTCTGAGACCTATATTTACTCAATAATATCTCTGTCCAGCTCGCCCTATATCTGCAACTGATGCAAGACAAGTTGACATTTTGTGCATTCATTATAAACCTTTTAGAAGGCATCTGCCATAGTAGCCTTTGGGGTGATAAAAGTTCAGTGATTTCCAGTTTCTAATCACTGGCTGAGTAAGACACATCTAGCTTCCATTCCTCCTGCAAATAATCACAGCTATCCAAATTCTTATTTTCAGCGTTTAAAAATTTTCACTAATGCACAGCATACTACCTTGTGTGGGTAGGGGACATACATAGGTTTTTAATCTGGAAGGCTGTATCTTTGATGCCTGCATTTTGGGTTGTATTGTAAGTGAGTTTCAAGTTTTACAAAAGAGAATTCTTTCTGATGTTGGCGGTTGATGGCCAGATTTTTCAAAGGTGCTGAGTATCTGCAGCACCCATTGATTTCAGTAGAATTTCTGAACATCATGTAATGAATGCCTTTCCCTTATTAACCTGATTATTTTTTATTTTTGTTCTCCTGGATGTCATGTATAAGTGTGCATGGTCTTTCTGTGATACTGTTTTTTTGGGGAGGAAAGGGCAGGTTCATAATGTTGAGTAAGCAAGTCCAAGTTCCATCACTGTAGTTGAATCTACTAAGGGCTTGTCTGCGCTCAAGAATAGCTTTGGTTCAGCAGTTTGTGACCAGCCTAAAGCATGGGTAAATGTCTGTTAGCATAATTGTTGCAAACACTTGCATGTCCTTGTCTAAACTTAAAACTCAGCCTCAGAGCACCAATACAGCTATACTGATTGCTGAATCATGGCTTTCACAAAGTGTAGATAAGGCCTCAATGAGAAGAAAAGATGAAAAGTTAAGGGAAGAGGCTGAATTTGCTTGTGATGCTGAATTTCAAATCTGTGCATCTCCTCCCTACTTCTGTCTCAAAAAAGTTTTGAAAAGTAGATGCGTTGTTGAAGCATTTTAATACCTAAATTTGCATATAATGTTCCAAATCTTTTATTACAAAACAGAGTTCTCCTTCTTCGATCCTAATGATGCAGCATGCCAAGAAATTCTTTTCAATCCTAAAACATCAGTTTCTGAATTGTTCGCCATCTTACGGCAATGGGTCCCACAGGTCCAGCAGAACATCGATATCATTGGAAATGAGGTGAGGAATGAAGGAGGATTCCTGGGCAGTTTCAGTGTTTAAAGAAAAATGGTATAGTGTTGATAATGATCAGAACTGATCTTATTCAACAGCTGAAATAATAGGTTCAAGAGATTGTTTTTGCCTTATAACAGTATAACAGTGATATAGGCACCAATCACAGTAGAGGTGTCATTCAGCTGTCTTTGCGAAAGAGAAGGAAGATCAGTATATAACTATTCAAAAAAATTGTGAGAAGGAAGCAAGGGTGGATTGAAGAAACAAACAGAGAAGTTCTTTTTGGAACTAAAATGACTGGGATTTCCCATCTTCCACTTTTTTGTTTACAATTACTTTTAAAATTCCGACAAACTAAATTAAAACTAAGTCAGAATTTAAAGGTGGGACTTGCAAAAGCAACTAAGTCACTTGGAAGCTGAAGCCTTTTTCTTTATTTCATCAGTTTGTGTAGGCTTTTCCAGATAGTCCAGCATGCATTCTTCTTACATCATCATAACTACAGGTTTTATCAGGGTAATGGGGGACCAAAGGATTAAAATGTGGGTGAGGAAGCAAAATTAGTGTTTTGAAACAGATTTAGTTTCCTGGGATGCACTGCATCAGAACTGGAACAGTTAACTCTTCAACACATTGGAGCCAAGCTGGTGCGGATGATGGAAAAATGATATAAAACTTGTAAGCACTGAAAGTTAATAATGAAGGATAGCTCAGTGGTTTGAGCATTGGCCTACTAAACCCAGGGTTGTGAGTTCAATCCTTGAGCAGGCCATTTAGGGAACAGGGGTTTTTAAAAAAAAAAAAAAAAAACAAAACTGTCTGAGGATTTGTCCTGCTTTGAGCAGGGGGTTGGACTAGATGATCTCCTGATATCCCTTCCAACTCTGATATTCTATGACTAAATATCCATTTTGCTGAGTTATGTATAACTACAGTAGAATCTCAGAGTTACGAACACCTTGGGCATGGAGGTTGTTTGTAACTTTGAACAAAATGTTATGATTGTTCTTTCAAAAGTTTACAACTGAATGCTGACTTAGAGTTTTGAAACTTTATCATGCAGAGGAAAAATGCTGCTTTTAATGGTCTTAATTTAAATGAAACAAGCACAGAAAGTTTCCTTACCTTGTCAAATCTTTTTTTAAACTTTCCTTGTATCTTTTCAGTAGTTTACATTTAAGACAGTACTGTGGTGTATAGTATTTACTCTTTTTTTTTTTTTTTTTTTTTTTTGGATCTATGCTGCCTGATTGCGTACTTGCGGTTCCAAATGAGATGTGTGGTTGACTCTTCAATTTGTAACTCTAGTATTTGTAACTCTGAGGGTCTACTGTACTCGTTGCACTGATAATGTTCTTCAGCAAACTGCTTTGCTAGTCTCCACTGCAACAAATGCATAAGTCTGTGCGAAAACAGAATTTATTCAATAATTTCATCAGTCGTGCTGTTTTTCTGCAGATCATTAAGAGAGGCTGCAGTGTGAATGATAGAGATGGACTGACTGATATGACTCTCTTACATTACACCTGCAAGTCAGGGGCTCATGGTATTGGTGAGTAAAGAAAAGTAGAAATTGGAAATGGAATCATTTGCCTCGATAAATCAGAGGCTACCCCTCTTCCGTTTGAAAATTGTTCCTTATAGTAAATTTGCTAGTGCTTAGCCTTAACTCTTGTAAACATTTTATTTGTATAATGCCTTAATGGCTGTTAGAAGGGATGATACAGAAATTATTTTATGTATTAATACCAATTAAAAAAACTAAACATAACTGAGAGGTTTCTTGCTTGGTAATATTAAAATCTCAGGCTCCTTGGGAGAGAAAAGGAATTTTTGGTTGCATTTAATGTACATTTATAGGAAATAAGAGTGCATTTAGCCCTCTCTTTCTTGATGATTCCTATTGGCTTCTATCAAAGTATCTTTTTACACGGATACTGAACCCAGCAAAAGCGGGTGGGGTGGCTGATGGAGCTTTAACTTTGCTAGCAGAAGGTCTGATAATTAGGCATTGTGGAGCCTCACTCCACCACCTTCCTGACCTGTCTCTGATGCCTATGACTCCTTTCATGCTTAATCCTCAAGAGATCCTTTCTGTAGCAAAATGTCTTTCTATAGGCTTTGCTCTGTGTAGCCATAATTTGGAATACAAAGGTTTTCTAATGCATTATATGTGATATCTAGGCTGGTATATTTATACCACACTATTAAACTCTTAACTAACATTTAAAATGACTTTTAAAAAAAATCTGCTTTGCAGGTGATGTTGAGACTGCTGCCAAATTTGCCTCTCACCTTATCGATCTGGGTGCAGATACCAGTTTGCGTAGTCGCTGGACAAATATGAATGCTTTGCATTATGCTGCCTACTTTGATGTTCCGGAACTTATTAGAGTTATTTTGAAAAATGCAAAGCCCAAAGGTAGGTATTATCAAGTATCAGTTTTCTTAGGTAATATACCATGCTGCCCTTCAGTTAACTGACCCATGCAGTAAATGGGGTTGTGTAGGCATAGATGAAAGCTGTACTTTCGCATAATTTTTTTTAAGTAACTTCTCATTCTCTTTAGTTTGCTTTTTTGGTCCATTTTCTCTGAACTGAGTTTATGCTGTAGTGCATAGACCAGGTTTTTTTAAAAAAAGAAGAGAGAGTATGATGGGATCAGACTTCATAAACAGTGAATGGGAAGTGAGGGAGTGCAGTGGGGAAGGGTAATATAGCATTAGTTTACTTACCTCTAAATTTTTGCTGACAGAGTGAGAGAGCAGATGTGAAGAAACAAGTACAACTGTTCTATTTGTGAAATCTCAGGCTTTCTGAGGTGCCCTTATGATCAAGAGGCAGACTCAGAAAGGAAGAAGCAGGCTATGGGGTAGATCAGTTCTGAAGAACATAACAGAAGGTGAAAAAGATGCATGCTGCTAGCAACTGGAGCTGCTATTGACATGTTCATATGTCTCACTTCTGCTGCCCATTTAAAAATGAAGAAACTAAATTGTCATATCCTACATAGTAGAATGGGTACAGATTGGGATAGGAGACCATACTGGTAGTTATAAATGCATTTAAAATTCTGCAAGTAATAGTATAAATGAATAATCAAAATCTAACCCAGTATATTAATGCACAAAGAAAATGACACTGGTTTCTGAAGAGAAGCCAATATTAGTGTTCCTAATCTGCATGAATATCTATACCAATAAAAAGTTTGTGCATTGTACTAAATAAACATCCTTCTGGTTATGCTGTCTTGTAGAGTTCTCAGATGCCTTTTTTTAACTAGCAGTAATTAAAAAGACTTCATTTTAAAAACTGAAAAGATGTTTTTTTATAAATATTGACAGCTTAATACCCCATTTCATGTCTAAAAATGTCATGTAGACGCACGGGGTTTATTTACCAGATCTTGCATAAGGAATTGTCAGGGTATTCATCCATAAGCATAGGTGCTAGTGACTGCTTTAGCATCTCTCAAAAACAAATGCAGGGTGGGTGGGCGCTCATATCTAGGGGTACAATTAAAAGGCAAAGTCCTGGATTCTGGTGTAGTAGCGAGCTCCTTTCCCTTTGAATCCCTGTTACCGCTTGAGGAGAGCCTGGATCTTTCCACAGTGCTCGAACACTAGCCAGAATTCTCCCTTCTAATGCACCATATTTCCTGAGAGTGTAGGAGCAACAAATTCTAGCCAGCAACAAGAGACAAACCACTATTGCTCATGTTCAGAAGAGCAGCCAACATCATGTTGCAACAGCCACCCTCCCCCTCTCTCTCCATGACCTGCAGCAGCAGAATGGCTCTTGAGCCAAACACCTGGCCTTGTACTTGTTCAGTTCTCCTGCACAGCTGCTCCAGGGAAGGGCAGGGTTTTGTCCAGTCATCAAAGAAAATGTATCTGGGCAAATGACATGCCCGTCATCAGCTCCCACATGTGTAACACCCACAGCCTAAGAAAAATGTGATTGCCCTAAGATGTTTATAAAACAACCTGCCTGACACAGTTGCTATTAGTTGACTTAATGTGTTAAGAGGTTTGGATTAGTGTAAGAGATACTTGTAACATTTGGGGAACAAGACTTAATTGGGCAGACAGTTCCATAAGAATGTAGTTGCTGTTTCATTTCAGATCTTGGGGAGAAACAGGTATGCATGTACAAACAAAATATAGTTTTTTTTGGTTTGCAGTGAGCTATGTGGAGGGACCCAAGTGTACCTTGGAGGGGTCCATACTGTTCTGGGGGGAAAAAGTCATAAGATTTACATAACCTTTCAAGCAAAAGGTATAATGAGTATGGCATGAATTTAGAGACATTCCAAAGAAGAACCAGTTACCACATGAGCTTGATTTACTGCAGCAGTAAAATGCCCTGCATGCCTTCATATAATATTTTCAATTCTAAGAATTTTAGAGATAACCTATATAGAGAACTGGTTTATCCCCAAATTGGCGAACATATTCACATAGGGAACTTTCATTCCTTGGGAATGAAATAATGTTTTTGTGTGTCATGCTTCTGATGTATAATCTCATATACATCATTCACAACAAACTGTATTGCTGCATATTTCTTTCCCTTCAGATAGTTCTCAAGTAATTATACAGGCCACCTAGTTAAGCTGGAAATGTGTGTAAACATGCCTTCAGGTTTTGTCTATGTACTTTTGCTTTCATATGTGTTGTGCAAATTTACAAAGTCAGTGTAATGCAATAAAGAGGTAATGCTAATAACCTCAAAGGGTGTGACTAAGTTTTGAAGACATGATGGTGGTCTGATAGATATATTTGAAGGCTTTCATTTATAAAACAAAAACAAAACAAACACTGGATTTTCAGAGGCACCGAACGCTTGTAGCTCTCATTGACTTTAGTTGGTGATATCTGTATTCAGCACTTCCGAAAATCAGGCCATATACGGACGTAGAAATGTCTGGTTGATAGCCTAACAAGCATGCAAATTTGCCTGGTCTTATAAATGGATTATCTTAGATATTTTACTGATAATAGTAATTTCAAGTTTTATATATAAAAGTACCTAGTTCACATTGGTGTAGTCCCATTTCAAACAGGATTATGTTAACGCAAAATAGATACCTTTTAAAGTATGCCAGCAGGGTCTACATGGGGCAGTAGGAATGCAACACATTAGAGCACTGGGGTGCTTTGGTGTGCCATGTAGACAACCTTCTGATGTTAGCTCAGAGTTGAAAGGTTCTATGTCCGTTTTCATGGCCACTGGTTCAAATTAGAACTAGGTTAGTAACATCTGAAAGTCATATGAAGGTTGCTTGATACCCTATGTGAAATGAGTTGGAGTTGTGGACAAATGTTCACATCCTCAACTGGCACCCATTTTGTTAGCTTCAGTGTTGATGCCAAAGATTGATTGGATATTGAGACTGAATTCTTTTCTATCAGCTAAAAGTAATTGCTCCAAAAGGAGGTTGAGATTCATTAGGATAATCTGGGGGAATTTGTATTATACTGTACCTGTTCTTGATTGGATTATAACATTTCATTCTGTAAACTGTCAATCTAAGACCCTTTACTATCACTAATTCATTTGCTTTTTATGAAGTAAATACAGGAAGCGGGGGTGCAATCGGTGTTTGCCCAATAAAAAAGAACACAGTTGTATGGAAAATACACCCTTTTCAAAGTTTCTACATGTTTAAACAACAAATAGAAATATAAATGTACAAGCATCTTGTTACTTACCCAGAATGCTCTGTTTTATATGCTATCTGCTATTTAGCTATTAGCAGTTAGCGTTGTGCAGTGACAGGAGTTAACTGAGGTAGAAGATGGGATTTTGTAAAGAATGTGTGTGTATATATATATATGTGTGTGTGTGTATATATATATATATATGTGGTTAAGGAGGGGTGCTACATAAAATCACCTTTCATCAGCATCTGGGTTACAGATAATAGTGGTTATTTATATGTTGAAATGTTTCAAGTAACACCTCTTCCATTCTCACTCATGTGATGTTTAATTGCAGATGTGGATGCCACCTGCAGTGACTTTGATTTTGGAACAGCTTTGCATATTGCTGCATTTAATTTGTGTACTGCAGCAGTGAAGTGTTTATTGGAACATGGAGCGAATCCTGCCTTTAGGGTAAGGTGTAAGATTTTAGATGAACCAAAAGGATGAAAAGTAATTATTTTGACTGTTTAGTGTTGCTGTAGCCAGGTTGGTCTCAGGATATGAGAGACACAAGGTAACAAAGATATCTTTTATTGGACCAACTTCTGTTGGTGAAAGGTTCAAGCTTTCAGACTACCCAGAGTTCTTCATGTCTGGGGAAAGAAATCAGCGTTTCTGTGCTAAATACAAGTTGGGACACAGTTAAGCATAGTGGGTAACATTAGGGCGTCCCTTGAAGTAGGCCTGGTGTACACTGGGGTGGAGGGAATCAATCTAAGTTACGCAACTTCAGCTACGTGAATAATGTAGCTGAAGTCAGCGTACTTGGATCTACTTACCGCAATGTCTTCACTGCAGTAAGTTGACGGCTGATGCTCTCCCTTCAACTCCGGTACACTACCAAGGCAAGAGGTGCAGGCGGAGTCAACAGGAGAGCACTCGGTGGTTGATTTATCGTGGCTAGACTAGACGCGATAAATCGACCTCTGCTGGATCGATCGCTGCCCATCGATCCAACTGGTTATGTAGACAAGCCCATAGAGTGGGCAATAAGGGTTAGATTGTTTATGCAAAAAGGGTTTAATGTAGGCTATTGAGCGTTAGCAGGCTGGTGTGTGTTAGGTTGTTGTAATGAGCTATGTCCTTGGTTTTAGTGTCTAGCAGTGTTATGAATTTAAGTTTCCAGGCTTACCTTTTGAAGGTATTGGATAGGTTTTATTTAAGGATGAGTGTTGAAAGATCAGATATACAGTGATCACTTGTGAAAAGTGGTAGTCCATAGGTGTTAAGGATTTTTTGTCTTTTATGATTTTCCTGTGTGAGGTTCATTTGAGAGTGTAGTGATTAATTTGACTGTCATTTAAGAAAACTTGTGTGCAGTGGTGGTGTTACCGTGTTGGTCCCAGGATGTAAGAGACACACAAGAGGATGTAAGAGGTGGTTGGTGAGAGAGTCAAGCTTAAACAGAGCACTCCTCCAGGGCTGGGCAGTGTATTTTGCTGTGACACTCTGAATACAAGGCTGAACAGATTGTTTAGCATAAGTAGTTAACACAGTTCAATGGACTATTCAAGGTGAAGTGTCCATTTAAAACCTCTCCAATCATAAGGAGGAAATGAGGGATGGGGAAAAGCTGGGATATGTGATTAGCTGAGTTCTCTGTCCTCATCCTCAAAGGAAGCCTGCATGACACCTTCAAAGGATGAGTCTGGGAACTTAAATTTGTAATTTTGCTAGATACAAAAATTCATGAACTGAATACATACATTGAATTCATGGCTTTTTACAACAATCTATAACAGCCTCCTCTCCCCACTGCTTTTCTTTTTCTTCCTTTCCCACTGTGATTGGAGAGATGTTAACTGGCCACCTCATCTTGAATTGTCCCTTGAAAGGTTCTTTGTAAGATGTGTATAACTACTTAGCTGTGAAAGATTATTTAGCATAAGTACAAAGTGACACTCTGCATATGTCTACACTGCAATTAAAAAACCCATGTCTGGCCCATATCACCTGACTTGGCTTGCAGGGGCTCAGGTAACTGTGTACCCCAATGTCTATACTACACCATAATTGAACAGCCCCTTAGCCTGTGCCCCGTGAGCCTGAGTCAACTAACATGGGTCAGCCATGAGTTTTTAATTGCAGCATAGACATTCCCACTGAATACATTTACCAGACCTGAAGAAGAGCTCTCTGTAAGCTCAAAAGTTTGTGTCTCTCACCAGCAGACCTACCTTGTCTCTATTTTAAGAAAGAGAGGACAATTCCCCCAGATTACCCCAACATTTAAGAAAAATAGCCCCACACAAGAGTAACAACCAGTCCTGGGTTTTGGTGAGGTGAGAATGTATTCTATTGAGTGGTACTGCCTGAAAATCATTGGTAATTAGTTTTGGAAGTTCCTTATCTCCTTGTCAAGTGCTGGAAATGGACCATTTTCATTACCACTACAAACAGTTCTTTTTCTCTCCTGCTGACAGCAGCTTACCTTAACTGATCACTCTCCTTATAATGTGTATGGTAACACACATTGTTTCATGTTCCGTGTGTGTGTATATATATATCTTCCTTCTGTATTTTCGACTACATGCATCCGATGAAGTGAGCTGTAGCCCACAAAAACTTATGCTACAATAAATTTGTTAGTCTCTAAGGTGCCACAAGTACTCCTATTAATTTTGAAAGATTTTCCTTTTGGGGCAGTTGTAATCTGTTATCCAACCCTAGATTTCTGTCAAGATCCAGTTCTCTCTAAAAGTCAGTTTAGCGACATTCCTCAGATTTTCCCGTTATTGTATGTATGCCTGTCTCTTTATTAGTTAGTGGTCCTTTGTCTCCTAAAGTAGCCATTATCACACAGCTGTACCTCTGTTCATAAACATAGGAATGCAACCTAAGATCATCACAAATGCTGGGTATTAATAGTCTTGCCCTAATCACATGAGCCCAAACACAGTCTCTCTGACAGATCTGAATGCCACTTGTGCCGGGGGAAAGAGTCTAGTGGTGGCTGCTGAACCTGAATCTCCCATATTGCAGATTAGTAACTTTGTTCTGAAGGAAACCAGGCTGGCTTCTGCTATAGAGGCTCCTAAGAAAGAAAAGATTTGGAGTTATGGAAATATTAGTGTGTGGGATTTTGGTTATAATTATAAATGTGTTCATTAAGAATAGTGCCTTGTTTGCCTTTATACATCCAGTTGTATGGCTTCAAAACAGTTTAATGGGTACTTCCTCAACTAGTGATCCCTGGAAAAAAGGAGAGATTTTGGCCACACCTGTCATAGTTAATGACCTTCCACAAGCTCTTGCATGTTTTCCTCCTACAGCTGTTCTGCTAAAAACAATAGATCTGTGGCAAATTATGGGTGTGCCTGGACCATGTTACTAAAGAGAGAAAATGAAAGAGCTAATGTATTATTTTAAAATAATTCCATAAGATCTTCCATCACAGTATCCACAAACTTACATGTTTCTTGTAGCTGCCATTTGGACTTCTGCTGAGACCGAGTGAAAGAACCAGTTTTAAACCTTCAGAAAGTCTGAATTGTAAATGCTTCTAGATGTGTTTGATTTGTTCGTCTTAAAAAATGCATTGTGGATCAATCTTCATGCTCCCATCCGTTGTTAGAGTATGTACTTAGATTGCATTGTCCATTAGGAACTAGACTAAGAACATCAATGTTTTTCCACACATAGAATGTCTGCCTTCTAAGGCCTGTCAGTACGAAAGTACAACTCTCATTTGCACTTGGGGCATGGACTGTCATTTATTGTGTTTTTTGCAGTAGGACTCAGTATCTAAAGGATAACAGGTTGAGATCCAGGTTATCATAATATAAATGCTAAGTAATAATCTGACCTTGGTTACAACAAGCATAGCTAAGTTGTCCATGGGGCAGTTGTTTTCACATACAGCCATTGTAACCTTGTTTGTGTCTGCTGCAGCTACTGTGCTAAGTCTTTGCATCCTGTCTTCTGGGGAAATCTAGATAGCTTTTTTTTATATTGTCTTGAAATAAAGTTTCCAGGATGAATGCATGCAGCATCTGGACAGTGTACTTTGGGATGCACTAGCACAGAAGGGGGAGATAGGACCAGTAAACTGGGCTATGAGTATGTGGTAACTTAGGCACTGAGAATGAAGCATTGTTAGCTCCCTACTTTCTAATGAAATACTAAGCATCTGGTGTTGTGAGCAGACACAAGCCATGTTAGAGCCAAGCATAGCACAACCTAGTTAAAAACCTTGTCAAAAATTGTAACATGCACCAAGTTTGATATGGTGAGCCAAACCATGGTCTAAGTTGGTAATGATGGAAAGCCATTGCCAGCTAGTAGCTTTTCAGTGGGCTGCTCTGAGTCAGCTAGTTCCAGAGTCTATATATAATAATCTTTTTTAACAAGCAAATATAAATTGTATTAAGGCCACTTGGAGAATCCTTAGTTTGTGCACCAGTGATGATATAGAAACTGTCAGAACATCATTGTTTTAGTCCTTCATAACGTGCACTTTAAAATGCAGTATTTTGTCTCAGTCAGATGCCTGTTTTATATTGTTATATATACTGTGACAAAGTTCCTCCTCTACCTTGGTGGGTCCTGCGCTTCTTGGCAGATTTGCTCACCTCAGTGATCTTCCCCACAGTCTGCGTCAACTCTTCCTGTGTCTGATCAGGAGTTGGGAGGTTTGGGGGGAACCCAGGCCCGCCCTCTACTCCGGGTTCCAGCCCAGGGCCCTGTGGATTGCAGCTGTCTATAGTGCCTCTTGTAACAGCTGCATGACAGCTACAACTCCCTGGGCTACTTCCCCATGGCCTCCTCCAAACACCTTCTTTATCCTCACCACAGACCTCCTCCTGGTGGTCGTGGATAACACTTGCTACTCCTTAGTCTTTCACCAGCACATAGCCTGCTCACTGTCAGCGTCCTGGGCATCTGGCTCCCCGCTCCCTGACTGGAGTTGAGCTCGGTTTTTAAAACCCAGGTGCCTGATTAGCCTGGCCTTATTTGGGCTCAGTGTCTCTTAATTAGCCTGTCCCTTAAGTTGTTCTAGCAGTTCCTGATTACTTTAGTGCGCCCCCTGGCTCTGGTCATTAGGCACAGAAAACTACTCAGCCGGTGGACCAGTATATTTGCCTTCTTTATACGCAGATCTCTCTACCCCGGTGGGCCAGCTGTTAGCTCTGCCCTGGTCCCGTGGCTCGCCGGGTGATGTCATTGTTGGTCGGCTCCGGTTCATGTGGGCCGTGAGCACAGGGCGTTACTTGGCGCGAGCGTCACCCTGTCTCCCAAGATCACCCGCCTTTTCGTGTGCGAAGAAGGAGACCTTGGCGGCAATTTACTTGAGTGCGCCAGGTTGCCAGCCCTGTTCCAGCTCCTCCTTATATGTTCTTCTGTTTCTGGTTGCACTTTTCCGTACCCTTGGTTTATCTACACGCTCCCCTTCCGTTAGCCGCCCACCAAAGTCGTGGTGCTGCCTCTCTCCCACCTCTCTTTGGCCTTGGCCAAACTAGCCATTACCAGCACCAGCGTGACGAGGAGGTTGGCCTGATGGGATTTTTTCCTGGGAACTTTGGTGGGGCCTATTTCCGCTCCTCTGTCCGTTCCCGCATCCAGGCGGAGGTTCCATAGGGGCGTCCACTGCGCTCCTTGACGCTCTTGGAGGAGCAGTGGGCGTTGTCTGGGGTTCTCTGCTCGGTGTCCCCATCGGGTTCCCTTCGTTTAGCCCTGTGACCTCACTCCCGCTCCTGCTTTTTTTCATTAGTTGTCCCCCGGAATTGCTTGATGTTCTAGACCTGTGGATCCTCCCGTTAGGCTGGGGGGAGGTCCTTGAGAAGTGGGCGGGCTTCGCCCACCCACCCCTGGGATGCCAATAGGACCAGACTCCTCTACCCCACTGGCCTGGGTCTGTCACAATACATGTTTGAAAATTTTGGCTGCTGGTTATTAACAACAACAAAAAAGGTAGCAGGGGGATTTTAAATCTTATAAATGGACACTACTGCACAACCAAGTTTTGGCCTATCTTTATGTTAAGTCTTTTCATTATTCTATCTTGTTTATGTAGAATGACAGAGGACAGATTCCAGCAGATGTAGTTCCTGATCCAGTAGATATGCCATTGGAGATGGCAGATGCTGCAGCAAGTGCAAAAGAAATCAAGCAGATGCTGTTGGATGCAGTGCCTCTGTCATGTGACATCTCAAAGGCCATGCTTCCAAACTATGATCATGTCACTGGCAAGGCCATGCTTCTGTCACTTGGCTTGAAACTGGGAGATCGTGTTGTCATCGCAGGACAGAAGGTGAGTAAATTTGAAACTGCACAAGTAATCTCCTGTGAATTGGGCATTTATAGTACGTTTGAAACTGATTTCTTATCTGTAAATGTAAAATAACTTCTGGAAGGTATGAAATACGGATGGCAGTAGAGATGCAAAGATATTTCTATTGCTGGAAAACAGGTGGAAAGGAAAATCCCCTCATGAGAAGCTGAAAGCTTGTGTAGTAGTGAAACTTTTTCACTGTTGTGAAAAACAGATTTTGCCTGACAAAACCTGCATTTTGTACCTGCAAACCTTTCCTTAACAGTCCATCATAATAAATAAATGAATCTTAGTCTTTGTGGAGTATGGATCCAAAATGCTGCCAGGGCTCACAAGTAACATTTGCAGTATCTTGTGACAGGAATTTATATTCTGTAGAATTAATCTAGTTTCCATTCCAGAAACTGGTAAAAGGTACATTTAATTCTGCTTAGCCATTAGTTATTTAATTTCATTGGTGCAATGCAGCTAACATCTCTTTTGATGAAACACTGCTGTGGTATAGAAGAAGCAATATAATATAAGGAGCAATGAGTACTTTAGTTAAATAACCAGCTCAAATTTTAATAGCTTTAAACTAGATAAGTTTGGAAAACTGTTCTATTGGTAACTATATTGGTATATATCGGGTCGGCAACATTTCAGAAATGGTGTGCTGAGGTCATTTATTCACTCTAATTTAAGGTTTCGCGTGCCAGTAATGCATTTTAATGTTTTTAGAAGATCTTTCTATAAGTCTATAATATATAACTAAACTATTGTATGTAAAGTAAAAAAGGTTTTAAAAATGTTTAAGAAGCTTCATTTAAAAGTAGATTAAAATGCAGAGCCCCCCTGGACCAGTGGCCAGGACCTGGGCAGTGTGAGTGCCGCTGAAAATCAGCTCGCATGCCATAGGTTGCCTACCCCTGGTATATACAAAGTCATATACTTTTTTCCTCTTCTTGTAGGTAGCAAGGACTTAGAAATGATTTTAAAGCTATAGAATTTTTTTAGAGATTGCCATAATCACACATGCAAACTTTGCAGAAATATCTATTTATAAGAGCAGAATTCTGCATTTGGGTTTTCATGCACCTGTGACAACAGTACTTGCATATTTGATTTTTCTAATTTTTATTATATTAACTTTAGATTTATAATTTGTTCTTTTCAATTCAAAAACTTTTCCTCACAGTGTATGAAGCAGCTTCCATTTTGAATTTGAAATGTTATTGAAATTGGGTCAGGAAGGGTGACACAATCATTAGCTATACAAAAAGCATGCTAACTGAAATATATACAAGAAACTGCTTGTTCTGACGAGATGATTAACATCTGAAAGTTGTTTAGCCAGAAACCATTACACAATGAAAGCGAAGAAGAAAATAACAGCCATCAAAAATACTCGAGCTCCAAGTCAATAAAAGCTCAGAACAAGAAGAAGGAAATTTTTACGTATTTCAGTTACATACATAGAATGCTAGTTTTTATTTTGACATTGCACTAGAGCACTGAACATCTTCTGTAAACTGTAACACTTTCACTCTCTATGTGGATGGAGTTTTCTAGACATGGAGAACTTTAATCTGAAAAGATGCGACTAAAGAGCTGCACTTCCGATAGACTTCCAGAGGCCAGAGTTTATAGATATAGATTGTCAATGGTTCCCAAACTTTTTATTTCACACCCCCCATTTGCCCCTGTCAGGCCCACAGCCGGGGCCAGGAGTGGGGTCGTGGCTCTGGGAGAGGGGGACACGGACAAAAGTAAGGAGGCTGAGGCTGGGGCCACAGCTGGGGGCAGGGGTGGGGTGGGGGGCAGCTGCTGTGTGTCCCTCCCTCCCCACCTCCCTGTGAGGGTGGGTCTGGGACTCAGTCATGCCCCCCAAGCATTCCTCCACATCCCTCTAAGGGGGCATGCCCCACAGTTTGGGGACCTCTGGATTAAGTAATCCTATAATAGTCAAATTTAAAAGGGACAGATAAAACGGGGGGAGGGAGGAAGGAGGCTCTGCCCTTTCATTGCTGCTTTCTGATATATAAAGAAGGTTGGTCTGAAAGGTTCTGTTTAAGTATGTTTTAGAAAAACGGGGTGAGGGAAGCTTCTGTTTGTTGAATTTCTAATTTTAACACTCCCTTCCCCTCCAACCCAACGCCATATCTGCCCTTGAAATTACAGTGATAAACGAGCACCACAAAAGACTGAAAGCTGAGTAATTGAAAGAGGGAGATTTTTTTATTTTTAGTAAGACTAAAAACCCTAAGTCTTAAAACTGATTTAAATCCACTGTCTAAAACTGTTGGGAGAAAGAACATCTTTGCTAATGATTCTGCACTCCACCCCTTAAATTAAGGCATGTGAGCTTGTAATACACATCCTCTGAGACCAGAAGAAGTCCATTGGCAAAATCAGAGAAGACCGTCTCAGTGCTCCTGATCTTTTTAAAAAAAAAACAGGATCTAGATAAACATTTAAAAAGAAAACAGAACTTTTCAGGCTTTATTTTTGCATCGGCAAGAAGGAATAAAGCTCATGGACTCTTTGAGAATAAATTCCTTTGCAGATTCTTTAAATTTTAGGGGTAGTCTGAATGTGGTGTGTTTTATTTTATAATCTTCCCTTCCTCATCTGGCAGAGGCCTGTATTCTTCAGGGTACTTAAGTATGTGCCAACTTTAAGCAGGTGAGTTACCCTTTGCAGTCATAATGAATGAACCTGCTTAGTAAGACGTGCACTGAAGTACTTTGTTGAAGTGATGTCATTGTCTAATGGTACGTGTTGTTTGTGACGTCTTTCTATTGTGATAACTGCCAATAAATGCTGCTTTTGTTCAATCTCAGGTGACTTAGTCCTGTCTCTTATATCTTAGAACACTTACAGGCTGGCATTTTTGAAGGAAAAGGATCTCTGCCCTCAAGGAAGGCAGAGGAATGTGAAAGTGGCAATCTGTATAGTGATCATGGATCTGGAGATGACTTACTATCTTACATCGTATCTAAGGGACATGGTATTTATTTATTATTCACAAAGTCATTCTGTGTTAATTCTTTTCTTTAGGTTGGTACATTAAGATTTTGTGGCACAACAGAATTTGCCAGTGGGCAGTGGGCTGGTGTAGAACTGGATGAACCAGAAGGAAAGAATGATGGAAGTGTTGGAAAAGTCCAGTACTTCAAGTGTGCACCAAGATGTGGTAAAACTTTATTTTCTAGATGTTTTACAGATACTTTGAAATCTTAATTTTTTTTTTAAAAAAAGAAAAATTCTGGTTTGATTAGATGAGGTGTCTTGGGTCAATAAATACAAATTGATTGTCCTGGATTTTTCTATTTTATAAATTTCTTTAACTGCTCCTAACTTTATCAGTTCTAAATGTTGCAGAAGAATCCATTTCTGATTACTTCCTTGAAACTGCAATGTAGTATCTTTCCAGTTTTGCTATCTTTATTGGTTATAGGCTTTTCTCACAGCCATAGTGTAATTGTTTCTTTTCTATTTGACATTTTCTCTCATAGTTTACTCGGTCTTCCACTTTGAAAGAGATTCGTTTGAGCATTCATATATTCTTCTTAAAAATTCTCTCCATCAAAGGAATGTGATGTAGTCTCCCTTCTTTGTTTGTCAAATTGAGGTGTCTGTGTTGTAAATTTGCTTGGCATTTCATTTCCATCTGTGAGATGATGCAGGAGCTTGTGCTGAGGGATGTTCTACCTCAGTTTCCAGCTTAGCCACAAGCATTCTTTGTGATGCTGGGCAGAGCACTGAGGCACAGGATAGAGTAAGTGACTTTCCCATCTATAAAAGAGGAATATTACTTCCCCACCTCACCAACTATAACAATACATTAATTGAGATACTTTTGTTAAGCAGAGTAACCTAAGAGAGAATAGCTAGATTTTTTTGCTGCATTACTGCTTCTCCTGGTTGACATACTGCATACAGAAAGAGATGCATCTCTCTCTCTTTTTTTTTTATTCTCCAGGTATCTTTGCACCTCTTTCTAAAATAAGTAAAGCTTCAGATCACAAGAAGAATTTTGTCAGAAGTCCTTCCACACGATCTACTTTGGTCAAGTCCAAGAAAATTGATGTAACACACATAACTTCAAAAGTGAATACTGGTAAATATTTCTTTTTTTATAAAGCTAGTCTCTCCAAAAATCAGACGGTAATTTTGCATATCTTTATATTAAAATCCTAGCTTATAGTTAATTCATCCTCTTGGAATAAGAAATTAGTATGACATTTATTAATTATTCCTTCTCATTAACTGAAGTTGTTGGTGCTGAGAGGTGTTGAGCATCTGTCACTCCCATTGAAATAACTTTAAACTGCAGGTGCTTATTGCTCAGGATCAGGCCCTGTGGCTCAATCACAGTAAAAATTAATGTTCTACCATATGGTATGTCATTGTACTATAACACTGGTGTGTGAGGCCTTTTTACAATCCCCTGCAGCACTATGTAAAATTGATTGCTGGAAGGTAAGATATGGGACTAGTTACACCGTTGCCTGATTCTGGTAAGACAATTGCTATGTCTTTTTCTAGGGCTGAGCCAGGGGAATCTGTAGAGTGACTAAAGGTTCTATTCTCAGTGAATGGTCATTTTGGTGATATAATATGCCCAGGGGATCTAACATTACATATTGATATACTGTTTGGGAAAGGCTTACTATAGCAGACACTCTGAAGCTTCTAAAGCTGTTTCTGATTGGAGATGATGTCTGTAAATGTCTAAAATCGCTTTGCTTTAATTACGTAGATTTTATTTGACCAGCAGGATGTCAAACTGTTGAGGAAAACAAATTTAAATGCTAATTTATATGCAGCTGTATGTAAGTGTTAAAATATTATAAGAAGTATTTAAACCAGTTTCTTCAATAAAACCCTTCTGGCAAAAATAATTAGAAGCTATTTTAATAACTACATTATGTGTCAAGGCAATGAATTAGTTCACCTGAGAAACGAAGAATACATCTGGAGGGGATAGATATTCTTGTGTTTAAGTCCATGGGTGGAGGCTTAGGAGATCTGGGTTTAATTCCTGGCTCTGCCACAGACCTCCTGTGTGACCTTAGTTTAGGCAAATCACTTACTCTGTCTGTGCCTCAGGTCCCCATCTGTAAAGTCAAGATAATATTCCTTTTCCTCCACCCTTTGCCTTTCTTGTCAATTTAGCTTTTATGCTCTCTGGAGCAGGGTCACTCTCATGTGTGTACAGTGCCGAGCATATACAAATGGGCCCCGATCTTGATTAAATGATGTAAAAATAATGCTATTATATGTGTTGTTTTATAATTTCCCCTCTCAGTCCTGCCAGTTGGACCCTTTATAATAAAGCAGCATGACTTTACAGGTGGAGGGGTGTACATATATGCCTACAAAATTATTTAAATCCTCTAAAACATTCCTTTTTTAACTGTAAAATATGCAGCATATACAGACTACATGATGGGATTCTGGAATATGGTTTTTTAGCAGTGATTTTGGGATAACTTGCAAAAGTCATTTGACTCTCGCTGTCATGTCTATGTGGTAGACATGTGCTGCTCTGTGACCTTTAAAAATAATTGAACATCTACAGTTTTCTACACAATGACATACTTGAAATTCTCTGTGACCTTTGCTAGAAATGGGGCATTTGTATAGTATAAGTTGCATGGTTACAATTTGATCTGGAAAATGACATGCTCCACAAAGCTCATCTTTTTTTTGAAATGTCTTGTCCTAATCATATCAACTTAGACAATTAACTTAACATCCAGGCAGTTTAACATGATGTGGAAAAACTGACACCTTGCATAAAATGCTACACTTAAGTAAAATGATTACATTTGTTTGCAAAACTGTAAAGTGGGGGCCTAAGCTATCTCTTTCTATAAAACATTCTTCATTTTGGCTGTTTGGTCCACTCATAGTATTATGAGCTGTAAGACAGCTGTTTGTTAAGATTGAGCTACGATTTATTTTCAAAAGATCTTGATTCAAATGGAAAAGGATTGTTTTCCTCTGAGGCAATGCATTCGTGACAACAGTTTGTGATGAACTTGTTTTTTGACATAGCTGTGCCTAGCCATCTTTATAAATCCCAAAATTTGACATTTGCTTTAAGTAAAAATCAGAGTAAGTTTTATATGGTACGCCCATTAGGGCTTACATGTGTAAGCGGTATGCGGTGAACTGCTATTGTAAGATATTCTTATGCCAAAGGGCCCATTTATCTTAATGTGCCTGGTGGATTCACTTGCTAGAGTGGAAGGATAAAATTGCAAATACAGAGCTTTCTTCTGATACATTTACTTGCATTACTGGAGTAAATTTCTTCAGTGTCTTAACCACTAGTAAATTATTTGTGTTATAGACCATGAAAAATCATTAGTTCATCTTCTATAAACATTGTAGATAGGTTTGACAGAATTTTGCAGTCTTACTTTTAATATTGTATTTAGATATTTTTAATGCTTTTTTTATTTGTATTTTTGATATTTGTGGTAAAAAATATTTCCTCTTTAAATAGTTCATTAGATTTCATCAATGATGGTCACCTGATCACATTAAGTACTGGGACTAATCAAGAATTTTCTGTTATAAAACATATCCCCGGCCATGAACAAAGTTCTCACATATCTGACTCTTAAGGCTGAAATATAAGACACCTTAAATAGAATACAGTTATAAATAAGTACCAAAATAATATGCCATCTGGGCTAAGCCAATAAATATAATTAAATGAAAAGTCTGCTTTGCCCATCACTAGTACCAGCAAAATCACCCGGAAGGTTTTGTTCTCTTTGCCTAGTCGTGGCAGACAACCACTTATGAATACAAAATAACTTGTCCATGAAGCATGTTGCTATGTAGCGTAGTAGGCTCTTTAATTAGATTAATATTGGCATATTCAATCCATTTTTGTAGGCTTGAAACCAAAAGTTATGGGGTTAAAGCTCAGATTTGTGTAAATACATGCAGCCACAGAAATTATATTTTTAACAGTTGGTAGTCTTATTCCAATAGTAAAAGCAAAAATTTTCAGTTTTGGATATGTTTAAGAATCAGAAGCTTGTGATTTTAAAGGATTTTTTGTTCACTTGTGTTAACTCAGATTGTTTCAATATAAACATTTGGCAAGCAATTTGTTTATAACATGGCTTGATTGCTTTGGAGCGTTTTTAAGTGTCAGTGGTTTAACATGTTTGGTAAATTATTTTACAACTAGAAGTTTTATATAAAAATACTGTGGTTTTTTAGTACTCATATTTGAAGAATCGCATTTTCCAAGTACTAAATAAGCATCCAGAAGCCTGTAAATTAGGCAGACCTTGGCCTCATTTCACAGATGGGTGAAGAGAGGGACGGGAGAGAGCACAGAGAAGTTGCAGCTTGCCAGTGGTGACACAGGAAACTAGTATCAGTCAGGATTAGAACATAAATCCTTATTTTCTCAGTACTGTGTTCTAAATACTAGATATCACACTCTTCTGTAAAGATTACTAGTTTCTATAGTATGTATGTGGAACAGTTGGATTGAAATGATGGACTTGGAGGTTTCATCGTTCAGTGATCTACGAGCCCAGTGCTGTATCTGTTTGCATATGTGGATTTTTCTGTGTAACGATTAATTGTTAATTGCCAGGATATTTGTTGACCCTATTTGTGTTTTTGTCTTTTTTTGTATCCTAGGCTTAGCTGCATTAAAAAAAGACACTAGTTCTGAATCCACCTTTCTGGCTACTGAAGAAGGAATGAAAATTATGCCTGGTAAAGAAGATAACTAAATTCCCCTTGTTGATTCCTTTTGGGCCAATTCTGGGTAGGGCAAAGGAAGTATCGCATATCTCTTCGTTCCCTTACCCCTCTTCACAGGCACTAAAATATGCTGCAAAAGCAGTGCTAATGTAGACCTGTATTCTAGTTCCAAACAGCCCTGTACACCAGTCTGCTAGGAGCAGGATTAATCTGAATGGGACCAATGTGATGCCGTTGTGAAAAAGGCTAATGCAGTCCTAGGATGAGTCAAGCGTGCTATTCCCAGTAGAACTAGGGAAGAGTTAGTACCATTATATGAGGCAATGGTGAGACCTCATCTGGAATAGTGAATGCATTTCTGATCTCCCATGTTCAAGAAAGATGAATTCAAACTGGAACAGGTGCAGAGAAGGACTACTAGGGTGATCAGAGGAATGGAAAACCTACCTTACAAGAAGAGACAAGGAGGTTGGCTTGTTAGGCTTAACAAAACAAAGGCTGAAGGGAGATATGGTTCCTGTCTATAAATACACCAAGCGGATAAACACTAGCAAGAGGCAGACTTGTTTTATGTTAAGAGCTGATACTGGCACAAGAACAAGTCGATATAAACTGGCAATCAGTAAGTTTAGGCTTAAAATTAAGCAAAGGTTTCTAACCATCAGAGGAGTGAAGTTCTCGAACAGTCTTTCAAAGGGAGTACCGGGGGCAAAAAACCTAACTTTTTTGGAGGCTGAGCTTGATGAGTTTGCTTACAATGGCATGGCCCATTATGACTGCTAGTAGCAAATATCTCCAGTTGTTGGAGATCGGACTCTAGATAGGGAGGGTTCTGAATTACTACAGAGAATTATCTCCCACCTGTCTGGCTGGTGAGTCTTGCCCATGCTTGGGGTCTAATCGCCATATTGGACATCAGGAAGGAATTGTACTCCCAGTCAGGTTGTCAGAGACCCTGGGTTGATTTGTTCATTTTTATTTTATTTTTTTTGCCTGCTTCTGCAGTGTGGGGTCTCGGTCATTTGCTTGTTTGAACTAGAGCGAATGGTGGATTCTCTATAACTTGATGTCTTCAAATCAATATTTGAGGCCTTCAGTAACTCAGCCAGAGGCTATGGGCCTATTACTGAAGTGAGTGAGGCAGGCTATGGCCTGTGATGTGAATGAGGTCAGACTAGATCATCATGACTAAGACTGTGTCCCCATCATGGAAGTCACGGATTCTGGGGGCCAGCTGCACGGGCTGCTGCTGGGGCAGTCTCGGGCCACGGCCTCCCACCCCCCAGCAGCAGCAGTAGTAGTTTGGGTATGGGAGGAAGCTCAGGGTGGCAGGCACCACCTCCACAGCTCCCATTGGCTGCTGTTCTTGGCCAATGGGAGCTGCAGAGTCAGGGTTCATGGCAGGAACAGCGCGCAGTAACTCCCTGGCTTTCCCTCCCCTTAGGAGCTGCAGGGACATGCCAGCCGCTTTGGGGGACCCGTGTGGGGCCGGGTAAGGAGCCTGCCAGCTCTGCCAACCCTCAACCCACAGCACTAGTGGGAGTCCTGGGCTGCACACAGCCTCCCCCAGCACCCGCAGTACCCACTGGGCCACCACACGCCCCCTCCACCCACACCTGCAGCCTCCTGGCTCAAATTTTAGTTAGGGGTATATAGGACAAGTCATGGACAGGTCACAGGCTGTGAATTTTTTATTTACCGCCTGTGACTTGTCCATGACTTTTACTAAAAATACCAATGACTAAAATGTAGCTTTAATCATGATGGTCCCTTCAGATCTTAGTCTGAGTCATATGGCCTGCTGCCAGGGCAGCATGGCCTGGCAGATACATGTATAACCCTGGAGCCCAGCCCCCTGAGCCTTAGGTGCTATCTAAGAAAATCCCGTCATGGTGCAGATCGTCTGTAGAACAGCCTTTTGTAGGTTTTGGTGGCTCTTTCTCCCTGTGTTCCTGCTGCTGGCTGCATGTATTCCAATTGGGACTAAGTTCAACAAGTATCAGAATTTTGACCCTTTTATTACTTGTATGTTTGAGTGTTGAGTAGCAAATTATAATGGTGTAGCAGCATTTTTAGATTAGTCTTCTGTAAGGTAATCATTTCAAAAACATTTTAAGTCTTCAAAAATATTATTTTAACTTTTTAAATTGGAATCCAATCTCTAATGATCTATAGGTTTATAATTGGCTAGTGACTTCTGATGCTTCAGTTTTTGGGTGCTCAACTTGACAACGCTAAGGGGTCTGATTCTCAGAGAGTGGATGCTCAGCACTTTATAAAAATCCAGCGCCCTCTAAGGTTTCTCAAGTTGAACATGTACACTTCTACCCTGATAGAACGCAACCTGATATAACATAAATTTGGATATAACACGGTAAAGCAGCGGGGAGCCCCGGGCCCTTTAAAGCACCACCCGAGCCCTGCTGCTTTACCGCGTTATAGCCGAATTCACCTGGAGCCCCGGGCCGTTTAAATCACTGCTGGAGTCCCACTGCCAGAGCTCCGGTGGTGATTTAAAGGGCCTGGGGCTCCCCACAGCAGCTGGAGCCCCGGGCCCTTTAAATCCCTGCCGGGGCTCTGGCAGCCAGGCTTGGGCGGTGATTTAAAGGGCCAGAGGCTCCGGCTGCTGCAGGAAGCCCCGGTCTGCGCTGCTGGAGCTCCAGCAATGATTTAAAGGGCCCAGGTCTCCCTGCAGCAGCTGGAGCACTGGGCCCTTTAAATCACCTCCGGGGAAGCCGGTCCAGTCCGCCACAGCGTACCAGTATGCCATACCAGACCAAACCCGATAAAACGCAGTCTCACCTATAAGGCAGTGAGATTTTTTGGCTCCCGAGGGTCGCGTTATATCGGGGTAGAGGTGTATTATATTACTGTTTGGCTTTGAAGATTTTGAGTATGTACAGTTATTTAAAACAAAACAGAAACACACCCTTCATCTGACTGAGTGTATTTTTTCTTGAGAAAAACGTCCTTTTTTATCCCAAAAGTTTCAGTTCATGAACAGTTTCTAGTCAGATACCAGGTTTCAAGATGTAGGAGCCTAACTTTAGGCATCCATATCCCCAGTGAGGCACCTAAATAACTGGCTTAATTTTCAAAAAGTGCTGAAAACCCAGCCACTTCTGACTTCAGTCAGAGGTGCTTGGTGCTCAGCATTTTTGAAAATTGGGCTACCTAATTGGGTCCCTAAATATGGACTTTAGGCTTCCACTTTTTAAAATCTTGGGTTTGGAATGTTACTTTTGGGGTGGGGCGAGGCTGCGCACTCCGGTGGATCAAAGCAAGTTCAATATAACACGGTTTCACCTATAATGCAGTAAGATTTTTTGACTCCCAAGGACAGCGTTATATCGAGGTAGAGGTGTACTTTTTTAGTTCATGTTGAGACCACCAGTATCTTAACTTTGGAGCCTTTGGGTTCTTGTACTCGTTCCTTAAGTACCCCCTTCTTTAATCTGTGCTCTGACTCACAACAGGTACACTTCATATTTTTTACTTACCCGTGGCCCCCCCCCCGAAGATAGAGGATTTAGTAATATGAATACTGAATCTGTCCTAGCTCCATCCATGTGGGGATCTCCAACACTGAATGAGCAGAGCCTCACAACAGCCCTGAGAGTCAGATAAGCAGCATTATCTCTAACTTCATAGGTAGGAAAACTGAGGCACAAAGAGGGTAAAGTCTTGCTCCACAGTCAGTTGGTACATGTACACCTTGAGCTCATGGGATCATTTCCAGTTTGAGGAGACATACCCAGGCTAGCTCTGATCAAACTAACATACTAAAAATAGTGTGTAGCCTCAGTGTCAGGAGCTGCCCCCACGTATGATCAGAGCTAGCATGGGTTTGCCTCCATGAGCTGGGAATTATATCTCCAGCTTGAGCTGCAGACATACCTGGTGTTACTTTTGAGCAGAAAAGAAGAGAAAGAGAAATGCAAAAGTTAAAACGAGACCAATTTTAGTGAATATGTTCACAAACAGAGATAAGTGTATTTTTGCTCCAGATCCCTAAATGGCCCCCTCAAGGATTGAACTCTCAACCTTGTGTTTAGCAGACCAGTGCTCAAACCACTGAGCTATCCCTTCTTCCATTCTTCTTTGATCGTAAAGATTTGAATATTAATACAGTATATAATGCATAATTAGTCACTAGTCCACACACCATTACTTGCCCACAAAAATGTCACTTTCCCTACTTCTCATCCACCATTTAATAAACTGGGTATTGAGAGTGAGGTGATGAGGGCTCATATTACTAATTCTTCATTTGTTTAACAACTGTATGCTAGAGTATTTACCAGCACATCAAGTAGTATTCTAAATACCTAAAAATAATCTACTGGTGTGAAAATAAATGGATGAAGTTTGTGCTGCGAAGTGTCAACTTTGCTTTTTAATTGGTTGCTCCCTTGCTTGCTTTGTAAATTATTGAGGTTCTTCTGTATCATACATGCTTGTTTGCTTCAGCTGACTTGTCCTTTCCTGCATACCATCTTTGGATAATTCTTTGCATTACCTCCGTCCGCTTTCCTTCAATCCAGCAGTTCTTTCTCTTCCACTGCCTCTTTAGAGAGCAAATAGAATCATCCCAAGAAATGAGCAGCTATACACTAACAGCATATAAACTAACAGCAATAAAAAGGCAGTCCCTAAAGTAGCTCCTACCTCATTTAAAAGCAGTGCTGGTACTGTATCTGTTGTATTTTTAAAGAACACCTTCACAGGCTGGAAATAGGGATGGCAGGTCAGTTAACTGTTTGGTCAAATATTCGTATAAATGTACTTGCTTTTACTTTGTCACTACTTGGGATGATAACTTAGAGGAGGCACTTGTCAGATAGTTAGTCTTTAAACTTAAGTTTTCTATTTTTGTAACATTTTTACTATTAGAAAATTTGCGGAAGAAGGTGTTGTTCTTAGTCTCACTTACAGATGAACTGCACTTCAGACTTTTACTGCAACTTCTAACGACCAAGTAAACCTTAAATCCAGCATTTTTTAATTAGACTGAATACCCACTGAAGCAAAGGAATGTTTTATCTAAGCAGTGTGTGTGGAACGGCGCCTTATGTTAAGAGCATATGTGAATATTTGACTGGTTGGTTGGCTGACTCTGTGCTGAGACCTCATGATGTACTCCTCTTTGCATTTCAGAACTGCTACTGTCCTAATTTCAGTTTTTCCCTTCGTTAAACAGGATTGAATAATGCTTCTCCATCTACAAGAAAAAACCCTTTTGATGAAGGAGAAATTCAGCTCGGAGACAAAGTGCTAGTGGTAGGGCAGAGAACTGGCACTGTTAGATTCTATGGGACAACAAAGTTTGCACCAGGTATTTTATCTTCTTAAAAGACATTGTAGAATCAGAGTAATGTCCTCGGAACAATATAAATGTTTGGACCTTATTATTTAAAATAGAAATCCAACAATTTAAGAGTTCTAGCTCAATTTCACTTTATTATAATTGAATATTTGACTTTGACGTGGAGCTGCCTAGAGTAATGGAGAAGATGGTACAGTACTTTACCTTGTAACTGCCACTTGACATTGTAATCTTTCTCAGAAAGTACAGTAATAATAACATTCATTTTCTTAAGGCGGCTATAGCCTGATTTGGGGTGTGTTAGTAGTGTTGATGTAATTTATCCACTTAATTTAATTTTATTTGATTAATTTTTAATTAATACCAAATAATTATTATAATATTAATTAGTATGGGTTTGGCTCACCAATATGTTTGATCAGAAGATAAAGTTCTTCCTGAATCAGACTTCACAGAGTTTATAAAAGAAACTTCGGGGTTATGACAGGAGCTTACACTGAGACAAATATAGTCATAAAGACCTTTTATTAAAATCAGTGAAGTGGTAAGCAAATGTTAAAACAGTTCAGGATTACAGAGTTACAAATATCACAGTTCTTTGAGAGAGATTTATGATAATACACTGTTTGATAAGCTGCAGACTTAATTGATACACTCTGGTGCAGCAGCACCTTGGTCGTTTTCACACCTCTGGCAGAGGGAGTTACTACAAAGTTGTTTGCGTTCTAATTTAACTCTATATATGCTAAATGCTTTAACTAACATAAAAATATAAGGGAGATTAAATCCCTTTTCACTTACAGTTTTGAAAAGAAATACTACGGCCTATTAATAGTTAATAGCTGTCATAGACTGGTAACATCGATACGTAGATGAAGGTGGAGGCAATGGAGAGTAGACAGGAGCAGATAAATGGGTAGAATTGCTTGTCTAATGGTGAGCTGTCTCACCTTTTTATAGAGCATTAGTTGGAAATCATTCCTCCTATGCCCAAATTTCATCTTTTCCCAGTGGAAATATAAGGGTACATTTGCCCCATAGGCCAGGATGTATGTGCGTATGAATGACAAGTATGTACGCATTTGTGGTGTACTTGTTAGATTTGTGGGCAAAAATCCCCTTTTTCCATCCTTTACTGTTATTGGTTCAGTTAAAGGTCTCCAGACATCTGCGTAGGTATTTTGTCTATTATCACTTTTCTGAGTAAGGGTCCCAAAATGTGCTAAAGTTGCCTTAGCGTCATACAGGATGTTTGACCTGTAGGTCTCTTGCATTATAGCCACTTATTCTTAATATAAATCTATAAGCCTATTCCATCAAATACTTAAATTCATAAGAAAGATGTTTATACAGACCAGCAGATTAATCCGGAGGGCTACACGGCACACCTTTCTTTCCCTGGGCTTTTATATGCAGCTGTTTTTGACCACACTGATGTCTTGCGTTACTGAAGCTCTGCTAGAACATTTAGTGCTCTTCACTTTTTAGATGTGTCATGGTGACATATTGAGCTTTTTCAGTGTTTTTGTTTGATTTCAGTTACTTCTCAGGACCGGTTTTTGTATTTTTATGCCCGATGAGGTTACCGATAACTAGAGAACTTACGTGCTGGAAGTTCCCCCCAGTATTACATAGTTAGGTGTCTTCAGAGGGAGGTGGGTGGTTCTGAAACCATAGGAACTATAACTTCTGAAAATGTATCCTTTCTAGCCAAATTAGTCTTATGCTCTCCTGTCAGTTTTGAGCTCTTTCATAAACCAAACCGCTGCCTAGAACATAACCATATGGTTGAGGCAAAAAAGGTTCCATTATCCAGTGTCTGCACTTAGTGACTGGTATATTTGTACCTCCAGTAGTTTAAATCTCAAGCAAGTGGGCTTCCATTTAAAGTGGCAATACCCTGTCTTGGCACTTGGTGGTATCAATATTTAAAAAAAATTGCTTAAGATAAAATGTCAGAATGAAATATCAGCAGGCACAAGCCACATTCATCATCTCAAGGAGTATGTTATGTGAAGCAATCCCCATTTAAGATGTCATTATTCTCTAACTTGATAGAGTAATATAGATTCGATAGAACCTAATGGAAAAGCCAAAATAGTCTATTAACCTCAAATGGTTATGTTCCTGTATTTAACTTGTATGATGGGAATGGATTTCCTGACCTAGCTGCGTGGTCACCATGTAAGGTTTTTTTGTTTTTGTTTTTTGTTTTGTTTTTTAAAGAAAACTTCACCATTTCAACTCTTCGCCTTTGAAACAGCCATATTTTAAAATGGTGTCAAAGTTAGACTCAGGACTCTCAGTTCGTCAGACCACTCTGTTTTATTAGCACAGCGCTCTGCTAATATACCCAGATAATGTGAGCACCATGAAAGACACAAACTATCTTATTTATACAGATAAAAGAGCGGGAATTAGACAAAGGGACAAAGAAAGCAAAAC
>NC_133771.1:161522989-161541578 GCF_003597395.2 Chelonoidis abingdonii
AGCACAGCGCTCTGCTAATACACCCAGATAATGTGAGCACCATGAAAGACACAAACTATCTTATTTATACAGATAAAAGAGCGGGAATTAGACAAAGGGACAAAGAAAGCAAAACCATAAAATTCACCTGGGGCACAGCATGCATATCCTACTTCCTTACTAACTCTTATCTATCTAAGGCTAATACTTCACCAATTGCCCTTAAATGGTGCAGTTGTTCTATGTTAATGTCTGTATTCCTGACACCTGGATTGCAGCATTCCACCAATTTTGCTTAAAGGTACAGACAGCATTTCTTTAATCTTTTCTATTTTTACAATATAATTAATTTTCCTTTCACAATGGCAAAAAGTAGGCAACGATATAGAACTCTTTCTGAGCAATTGTCAAAAACGTGACGCCCTCCCTGCCCCCCTGGTTTATTTTTGGTGGCAGTGCAGATCTTTTTCATATAGTTTTCTCTCTCCTGCCTTTGGTGGACAGGAAAGAAGGAACTTTTGATATATTGATCACTTCTAATTCATAGGTCACTGTTCTTATTTCTTCATCTGATAATTAGTATTGCTCTTAAACCTGTAGCCTCATCACCAAATTACTTGAATTTAATTTTGAGTCTTTTGGGACCGGACAGCATAAGGATTGCTAATAGGATGCAGAATTTCTCAGCTTTGCATAATCAGCTGACACTCATCACAGGTTGGTAGTGATCAAACTTATTACCATCTGATGGCTGTTCAGTAGCCTGTGTAAAATGAATTGCTGGCCAATCCCAGTTCCTTAGACACTTGTATTTGCATCATAAAATCTACCTTGCAGTTGGTAATAATTACTTCTGATTTTAGAGAGGGAAGAGGACTGAATGAGCATTGAGTGACATTTGAATCTTAGTAGTGATCATTTGAAATCAGGATTGAGGCATAAGTGCAGAGAAATTGCCAGTACAGCTTTGTCAATCTGCTGTTTTCAGTAGCCTTAAAAAGCTTTGCATCTTATTTAAGTGAATTTATCTTTTCTGTTTTTTGCTAAAAATAGGCCATTATTCTTAAAATAGATGTAAGTTTTGAGTAATCAACAGTATTTCTAGGGCTATTTTGAATAGAGCATTTGTATCTCAGTGTTTTTTAATATAATTTAGTTAACTGTTCTTATTTTTCTTCTGTATGTTGGTGATGGCATACATTTTGATTTGACATAATGCGATCACTTCTGGGTCAGGGAAATCCTGTCTTGGGTTTGGTTAATACACAGATTGTTATGTATAAATTAATCATATGCACAACAACTTGAGCATCTGTTAACTATTTTAAACACAAAATTTTAATATTAACCCTGGGTGAAAGTAATATTGAAATTCCAAATTCCAACTGTAGGCTTTTGGTGTGGCATTGAACTGAACAAACCTCACGGCAAGAATGATGGTTCAGTTGGAGGGGTCCAGTACTTCAGTTGTCTCCCCAGATATGGCATATTTGCCCCACCAAGCAGAGTGCAGAGGTGAGTATGATATTGTTTTATGTCTGTGTCACAAAACGTTTTCTCACTTCCTCTTCAATGAGAAATAAAATTCTGAACGAACTAAAGAGGAAAAACAATTATTCCTGCTGCTGGGGAGGTGGTAGATTCCCTTGGTTCTGAGACTAGGTTGCTGAAAGAGTACTATATGTCTCAGTACCAGTGCTATATAAACAGGAAGCATACCCAGGTGGCTGTTTCAGCAACCTCACAAATCTAAAAATATTTCATTCCATCCCACTGCCTCTATATCAAGTGATTAAATTTAGAGATGTAACTAATTCAGTAGGTGCTTTTGAAAGCTCTCATTTTTAGGGCCAAATCCTGATACTGTGAGCAGAATTCAAGTACAAGGATTCTGCCTGTGAATGCTACATAGCTTCCTGGTGGATATAGCTCTCACCAGTTGGATCACAGCCACTACCATTGGGCTTGGGGTAAGGAATACCAGAGATAACCCTGTGCTCTCTAGCCATGTGTGCTTTTGATCGGTGGATGAGTACAATGCCTGTGTCTAGTTACCATGACTGACATACCTATGCTCTTCTCCATTTCCCCTTTTTCTCCTCCTCCAGTCTTCTAGTATGGCAAACAATCACAGGACAATGCCCCCAGCATAAAAGATGATATATAGTTTCCCCATTGCTACCATTGGGTTATAACACGCAGAGGAATCAGCACTCTATCTTTAGCCTTTAGATGTTTGTGTGTGTGTGTATGAATGTGTATATATATCTATACATCATTTTCTGTTGCTGCATATGCTCTCAGGCAAACTTTCATTGTGCACCTTCAGTAAGACTAAAGATGTCTCCTCTGAGTTTTCTTTATCTTGAGCATACTGCCCCTTTTCTGTATCCGTAGATACACACATGCAACATTTTATATTACTAACTGTCTGTTGACAAAAGACTTTCTGTAGTAATGTATACAAGGCAGAAGAAAGGCCTCTGTGGGACTCTGAACTCTGCATTTAGTGACTTATGGACAACTAAAAGTTCAGTCTATTTAGGATGAAAATTTAACCAGGATGGTGGGGAGGATTCAACCCTAAATTAATCCAACATATTAAGCCTTTTGGAAAACCTTGCAACCGATCTTTAGCCAAAATAGCCCAGCAATATATTTCTTAAAGTTGAAATTAAACAATTTTAATTTGTGAGACTTAACCTATTATCTCACTTTAGGTTAACAGGTTCCTTAGACTCCCTCACAGAAGTTTCAACAGGTAAAATGAATCATTCTTTCCCAGGTAAGAATCTGAGATGTGGGTCTGGTTTTGTTTGGATAGCCTGTAGAATATTTCCAGAAATTGCAGCTTCCTGGACATGTCACCCAGGTTCTTTGAATGGCCAAAGCAAAACAGATTTTAGAGCAACCCAGATGCCTCAAGATGCATTGCTATTTGACTTCGCCCTCCTTTACTGACATTGACTGTCCAATCACTGTTTGCAAGCAGGATTGACGTTAGGAGACTGACATGCTGTCAGTTCCTTCAATTGCAGAAATGGAGGAAATAATTGCATCAGGTATTGGAATGTAACCCATCAATCCAGTGAATAAAAATGAATTTACTTCCTTGAACACTTCCTTTGGTCCCTGTTTATACATACTGAGATTTTATCTTGTACTAAAAACCCAGACAAAACCCTGGCTTCGGAATGGACTTACTGCAATAAATGGATATTTCCCCCTTTGTCTACTGTTGACTTAAAAAGTTGTTTTGTAAAGCTCTGTGTACTCTTTATGCACTCAGTTTTATTATCTAAAATACAAGGCACCTTGGCCCAACGGATAGGGTGCTAGGCTGGGACTCAGGAGCCAGGAGTTATTTTGCTGTCATGGCCCCAGACCTGCTGTGTGCCCTTGGGCAAGTAAACTTCCCCTCTTTCTGCATCTGTTTACGCTGTAAGCTCTTTGGGGCAGGAACTGTGCCGTAATATGTATTTCTACAGTGCTTGGCATGATAGGGCCCTGCGCTCAATTGCTACCATAGTACTTTTTACTGATGATGATTAAATTTCTTACCAAAAATTTTACCATCTAATACAAAAAAAACAAAACACTGGGCAGTGGTTCAGGCACAGAAGGAATTTTTGAGGAGATCAGAATAGGGATGATTCACAGATAATTTGGGTTTGATACAGAGCTAGCGAATTATTTATGAAAAATTGGCATTTTTTCTAAACATTTTTTGTGGAAGTTGTTTCAAAATTTTGAAATATTTATTTTTACCTACCCCTTGTTCCTCTTCCTTCTCAAAATTTTTGAACATTTCTTGATTCTTAGGGAATTTTTCACAACAAAATACTTACCATTTCCCATGCAGCTGTAGTTTGGAGTGGTGGGGAGGGTGCTTAGCAAACGAGATGGGAGCAAAGAAAGCGGTTGTGCACATTTTATTTTTAAATCAAGTAGCTTAGTCACCTTATTTGTTCACTTTCTCCTGTAGGTTTTAGACGAAGTTTAAGTACAACTTCTGCATCTTCACAGAAGGAGATAAACAGGAGAAACTCCTTTGTCAAGTGAGTGTTTGTTTAAATATGTATTAAAACTGGGCAGCTGTAGTTTAGAATCACTGGAAGAAAGCCCAGAACTTCCTTCTCTTGACACATGCTGGTAACTGCATTGAATGGTGTAGGTTCCTTTCGACTGACTTGTGTAATTTCCATTAATGCACAGAACCAGTTCATGCAGTCTTCTCTCAGACAAAACTCCCTCTGAGTTCTGGCTGAGAGGGAACAACTGCAGGGCCAGTCCTAGACGAAGTGAACCACTTGTGCATGTCCTTGAATCTTGTGCCACCAAAATAGAACAGGGAGTGAAAGTTTCAACTGTGAACTCTTCCAGCTCCGGTTGACAAACTATAGCTTAAAAGAAATATACCTAACGTGGAAAAAAATTGCATTCTGTCCTCTTTCCCTGGCGGCGTTTCACATTTTTGCTTGACTTGTTACTTTAGATTAACCTGGTATATTTGAAGCAATCTGATATTTTTAACATGGAATCTATTTTCTTCTTGGCTGTATATAATTAGATACATTGACACTTAGATTATGGATTTTAACAGTGGATTTTATTATCTTTCATTGTGTGTCTGTCCAGCATCCAAATGAAAATGATCTGTTTCTCATGTGGAGGTATAAATGAAGAGTGGGCTGTCGTTTTGTACATTTGATCATGTAGCTTTTGTTGAAACATAGTTTCTAGGGAGTTTTAGTCCTGGTTCTGCATTGCAAAGCACTATGGCCATGCACCATTTAAATTCATTTGTGGCTAACCACAGTGGACACAGCCAAATTTCTCAGTGTATTAACTATTTGTTCAGTTTTTGCACACTGAGCTTTCTGATTTCTGTTGCCATATGATGCTTAGACTTGCATAAGGAAGAAGGAACATGGGGACATTTCTATTTGAGAAGGAGAATTCTCTTCAGGAAGGGTACCTCACTGGATTCAGTGGAGAATTTGTGTTCTGTTCTAGTTCATCCATTATTCCAAGTATTTCTGTTTTTTTACACAATTCAATGTTGTATGTGTTAAGTTCAGCACTTTCTGTAACCAGCCTGTGCTATCTGATGTGTTTGTTACAACACAGTTTTGACGCATTAATACTGGCTGGCTCTGCTATGTTACAACTTCATTTGGCTAACCCAGGGGTCCCCAACGCGGTGCCTGCAGGTGCCATGGCGCCTGCCAGGGCGTCTGTGTGCCCACGTACTGGCCGACAGTTGAGCATCTGCCGAAATGCCACCTACAAGCAGCGTCATCCAGAGGTGTTGCCGCCAAAATGCCACCGATTTTCGGCGACATTTCAGCGGCGACGCCTCTGGATGCTGCTGCTTGTCAGCGGTATTTCAGCGATGACGCCTATTGATGTTGCCGCTTGTCGGCAGCATTTTGGTGGATGCTTGTCCGCCGCCATGGTCCTCTGTGGTTCGTGGTCTGGTGCCTGCCAGATGAAAAAGTTTGGGGACCACTGGGCTAACCTGTTCATAAGCACAGCAGTTTGTTTATGCCACTCTCTGTTAGTGATGCCATTGTCTATTATAAAGAAAAGGTTGATTTTAATATCAGGTATGTGAAAGGAGAACAGATTTTCAATATGTTATGATGTGCTGTCCCTATTTGTAAATAACTGCATACACATCCTACTATTGACATGGGATCTGAAGTAATCTATTAAAAAGGTAAATTAAAACGCCTTTCAAAAACATGTCAGTGCATAAGATAATCATAGGAAAAAAATTTGCTTGTGTGCTCTCAGAATGAAGCCTAATTTCTTTCTCTAACTAGATCTAGAAGCTCGATGCTGCGGCGTAGTTGGAGCAACACCACTACAACTAACACTGAGGGACCTGTGAAACTACATGAGGGTTCTCAGGTCCTTCTAACCAGCTCTAATGAGATGGGCACAATTAGGTACATTGGCCCTACTGACTTTGCACCAGGGATATGGGTTGGACTTGAACTCAGAAGTGCCAAGGGAAAGAATGATGGATCTGTGGGTGACAAGCGCTACTTCACCTGTAAGACAAACCATGGCGTCTTAGTTCGGCCTAGTAGAGTAACCTATCGTGGGATTAATGGAGCAAAACTTGTGGACGATATTTGTTGAACCAGAATGCTTACAACCTGTGCATCAAGTGTGAGTGCAATGAGATATAAGCATTAAACCACACACAATAATCCCAACATCATCTGCACGGAATGCTGACTGAAATTTTATCTAAAACTTGCTTTTTTTGGTAATGTATCTCTTCAGGCTCTAACAGTCTCAGAGTCATAATGAGGGGTGGAAATCATATACCTCTCTCTCCTCTTTTAACACAGTCTCTCCCTGTGAGTTTCTTGTAAAAGCATTCTGGGTTTGATACTATATTATTTGAATAATGTCCCACTCTGAGAAGGCCAGTAAGGCCAGTATATCTGATGTTCTTTTAAGTTGCTTTGTGATTCAGTGTATTTGGAAGGTTTTCTTCCATGTACTAATGAACTGATACATCATTCTCCTGCCTTTTCATAACAAAGGAGATTGTTAACTGAGTCACATTAGTCTGTGCAGTATTGGTCCCAGGATATTAGAGATAAGGGTGAGTGCCAGAATATATCTTTTATTGGACCAACTTCTGTTGGTGAGGAAGACAAGTTTTTGAGTATGCAGAACTCTTTTATTCTTCTTCTTCCCAGACCTGAAGAAGAGTGCTGTGTAGCTGGAAAGCTTTTCTCTCACCAACAGAAGTTCGTCTAGGGAAGGATATTCCTCCTCCACCTTGTTTCTCACATTAGTCTGTTTGCTAGACACTTTGTCCATCTGTCTGTGAGCTAGTAGTAATAAGCAGGAGACATTTCTCTTTTTTTATGAATGATAAAATACTTAATTGTTTCACAACTGATTTTAAAAAAAACCCATCCCAAAAAAATGCACACAAGGCTAATGGAAAAACTGTGATTGGAAGAATTTGCTGCTACCATGCTATGCCAGTGAACAGCATGAATGAAACAGAAAAAAGACTGTAAAAAGCACAACTACGCTGTTTCTGGTTTGCACTTTTCTCTGTGTGGATTTGTAAAAAGACAGCAGCATGCAAGAAGCACTTTTGAAAATACAATGCACTTTCATCTCTCTTCTCTGGAGAGCTTTCCCCTGCTGTTTGAAGAAATTCTTTTGTTTGCTGTTGCTGCAGGCTACAATCATCATGTTTCAAGGCATATAGATAGAACTTAGGTTCACCTCATGTAGTACTTGCATTACTAATATCTATGTCCTTTTTATGTACTGTCTGCAGGAAGTACTGTGCAGTATATGTATATTTTTAAAGCAAACATTATTCTGTTTTTACTTCCTTTGCATTTTATATATTTCTTCATTGTCCTTCAGAGCAGTTTCTTCTTTGCTACATTTGCCATTTATAAAATTCAAAAATTGCCTATGAATCTTTCTAGATGTAACATGGTAACACTTCTATTTTGATTATTTGGCTGCAACATGATTTGTCTCAGCCTTTCTAAATAAACTCTGTTTTTAGAATTTGTTTCATATACATCTTGAACAGCTAAAATACATAACATGTCTAGCATGTATTAATATCTTTTAGTGCAAGTATACAGGTTTCAAACAGTAAAATGGTTTGACACTTCTGAATGAGCTGTTTGTTGCATTTCACTTAGGTGAGAAATGTACAGTGCTTCAAATGACATTTGTAGTATCCTATTTTTAGACTGACTTTGTGCAGCTTATACAATGTATTTTAAATATGGCTATTTTTCCTGAACTATTAAAAAAGGCTGCATATTGTATTCTGATCTATGGAAGTTTTTAACTGAAGATAAAAATTGTAAATGTACACATTTTATTATAAACTGTCTAACTTATAGCTTTGTATTTGAAGTTAGCAAGGTTCTGAACGTCTGTATGTCGAACATCTGTTTCTTCCATGTTTTATATCTATAGGTATCTTTTTTCCCTGTAATTAACACAGTATTCATGGATCTTTGATTAATTAACACCCATTCTTTTAAAGATCATTTGCTTTTGGGGGAGTGTGTCACAAAATGATTGTCCTTTTTTTTCCTTACAAATTATGTAAATAGGACAGAGAAATGGCAACTCTAATATATAAACAGGTTTTATATCTTGATGCAGTTTATCATAGTTTATCATCTTGCTGTATGGTATAGAACTGCAAGCTGCCAAACAAAGTGTATACATCACTTAAAGTGGTCTTGTTTTTCTCTCCCTCCACCTGTTTTGGATAGTGCAATGTCTGAAGTAATGTCCTGGTGGCTTAGGTTATTTGTCCACTCTTTTCATTGCTAATGAGACTAATGTTCAGGTGCCATAGTTCACCTGTGCAAAGGCACAGCTGCTCCTGGTGCCCACTGTTGGAGGGCCTCGCTTTCCTGTTCTCTGTGCCAAAATGATCAGCAGGGGCACAGTTAATCTCTCTGCAGTGTCAAGGCTGAAGGCTAGTGATGACAGGAAGACTGAGATCGAACCTAGCTCTGTGACTTTTAGGTATGTCACTTGTGCTCTATTGTGCTCTATTTCCCAGTCTACAATCAGAGGAGGATATTTAACCTTTTTCTAAAGCAATAGGAAATCTTCAGCCAGAAGCTCTCCCGTGGTATACAAGTGTCAGTTATGACTCTGATGGGTCCTATATGACCTTGAGTGAGTCATTAACCTCACTCATCTTTATCTGGTGAGCGTGAATAGCTTTTTTTACACAACTTTCAGTCCTGTTGCAGCTAGGAAAATAACACCATGAACTTTAAAACACATTTACTTTGCTAAATAGCCACTGCAGCTAGTCTGCAAGGAGATTAACAGGACTTGCTCCGAATTTCAGGTAGGAGTTGAAATATTAGTGAAGTTACTTCTAAGCCTAGTGATGACAATAGTTCATCCTTCTCTTACAAGCCAGGGGTGATGAACTGATGTTGAGATGATGACGGCAGAGATTTCAATATATAACCCAACAGCTGGAGTTAGTTTGTCATTTTATTTATCTTCATGCGGTTTGGTTCACTACATGTGTTTACAATACAAATACACTAGTCAATACAAAATACTCAATGACCATATATTAGTATGTCTTTTAATATCCCTGAAGTGCGTAGACCCTTCCTTTACACATAGTGTTGCATAAGCTGCTGTACCTGTGATAGACATTCTAATGAAGCAGGGTTACAGACCAGAAAAGCTGGAGGCAGATACACTCCTTTGAGGAATATGGGGTAGGCAACATGTGATGTCTTTTATCCCTGTAAAGGATTTTTATATTATTAGTTTTCCAAGATTTTTTTTTTTTTTTTACACTAAGCTAATGGTTTCAGCTCCATGACCAGACTTGCAAAAAATCAAACTCTTCTTAACAGACAATAAACTAATCCTGTCATGCATTGTAGAAATGAGACCACAGAGGTTTGTGACAATGCACTACCTTTGCCTAGACATAGCAAGGGAAGCGGATGATGCTACAGGTGGATGTGCCACTTGATGGCTTCAGCCACTAATGAACCAGTCACCATTTTTAAACTGAAATTAGCTACCTGAAACAAAGTGTGGGGCCTCCAGTAAACTTGCCAATGAGCTCCCTGCCACTCCCAGCAGGAAGTGGAGCAACCTAAATGCAGATGAAGGCCATTACCCTGTGCTTTCTGGCCCATGTCGTCCTCTCACACTGCCATAGCCCCTTCCTCTCCCTGTTTGTTGTAATGCACATTATTGCTGTCTGAACCTACAACTCTAATGTGGTACATGGGTCCTGTCAGGAGAAAAGGGGTGGGGGCAGGGGTAGGCTCAGCAGGAATCTTCTCATTCCCCCTTACACACACACACACTAGCACCCATCTAGAACTTACTGAAATTCTAGGCAGTAGTGGTTTCTTGTAGGTCTAGTCCACACGGGCTTTAGCCAGTTTGTGTTAAACGTCCTACAGCAATGCTGTAGTTATGGTTCCATCAGCCTATGTGTCTGATAGGCTGTCATGCTACCCACATTTCACTGTAGCATAAAGGTAGCTACATATGATATCCAAACAAAGACATTTACAATGAGATAGTTTATAGTAGAATCACAAGGCCCACACTGGGGGAAATACATGTACACTATGTACATGAACATTTTATATAACTAACTGTTACATCCTGACTGACTGAAAATATTGGTTCTGGACAATAGTTTGTTACAAGCGTAAAGTAGCTTCTAGTGTGTTAGATGGGACTCCTTGGAGACATGATGTACTCCAATCGTGAGCTCACATGATCAAGCATTTAAAACTGAGCCTGCTTGAAGCAAGCCCTCATTTCCCCCCTCTGCATACAATCCCCCCACTCATGCAGTGGGACAAGTCTGCTTCTGTTACTGGTATACTGCTGGAGTAACCAATGAAAAGACTGTGGAATTATGCTGATCCTGCAGCATTAGGCTTATGAACACTGAATAGTGTCAGATCCTCTAAGGGAGACTTGGTGGGGTGGGAGGGGGGAATAGCTAAAATAAAAGAAAGATTTTGATGCATATTCAGGTTTTGTTTGTTTGTTTTTTAACAATCAGTGCACGACCCTGCACATGCTGAACTCAACTCTCCATCTGCTGTTTTTCATCCCATTCACGTGTTCTGCTAACTTCATCCCGCCTCCCTTGTAGTTGTGGGGTGCCAAACCAGGCTGCTAAGTTACCCTTCTCACCTGCTAGGAAAGAACTTCTTACGCATGTCCTGAGCCATTGCATTTTTAATTTCTTGTCCGAACTGATTTCTGCAGATCATGTCACAAAGCAGAGCAGTGATAATCCAAGTGAAGCAGAGCTATTACCACACCATCTTGCAACCCCTTTAGACAAGACTATTTGCATTAAAAATTTAAAGAGAACAGGCACTGTGCAATACTGGGAGTGTGAAATGCTATTTTAGCCACAAAGCAAACAGGCAGAAGTTTCCTTTCATTACCCCACTACTGGGGTTAGTGTGCAGGGCTTAAAGCCCTGCTCCTGCAAACACGCTGGCAGTGAGACTACAGAGCGGCTTGCAGTGGGTTTAAAAGCATGAATGCAACTCTCTGCCTTGGGGGGGGGGGGGGGGGGTAATTTGTAGCACAGGGCAGAATGTGAACCACACCATGCTAGGCTGGAGGTCACTGTGCCAGCATACTGAATGGCACACAAGGGCTCCCAAAGAAGGTGATGTGGTAAATGTCTTTATACTCACTGGAACAGAGAACTAGGGCAATGCTGAGTTTTCACTAACCCAGCAAGGGGATGGGATGAGATTTTTGTATTAGAAATAAGCGACAACTCCATGTTCTGAACTCTTCCAGGAGAAGTATGTCAGGCGCTGAATTCAGACCTACCTCTGTGGTTCCATAGCTGCACTGGCTCCAACACTACAAAAGCAGCTCATTTCTGGCCCTGTGGATGTGTCTGAAACTGATTATGCAAGATGATGGAACCTCATGAGAAATGCCGACTCAGATTTCTGACATTTGGGCTGAAATCTCATCTTAAAATCTTGCTCCACACCATTCAACCTCAACTCTAAACCTAGTCTTGATTCAACAGATCCTAAGCCTAGTGCGACGCTGCACACCACTGTCCTAGCCCAAAGCACTTTGCACAGAGGCTATCAAAAGGAAGATTTCATTAGAACTAGCTGAGGTTTGTGCCTTTTTGAAGATCTCATCCTACACTACAGCCTCGCCAAGTATGGGAGAAGAAAATATTGTCAGCAAATCTGAATTACAATTCCCCATTTTCCACTGACCAAAACATGCTGTTCATGTGAGCCAGCTGTAAATAGTAGTAATGGTTTTAGCTCTCATTGTGAGACTCACACATATAAGGTGACCCCTCTCACAGTAAAATTATAGATGCACACCACAAGCCAGAGGCAGAAAAGCCATCAGTATGTCTCCATGCTCTCCTCGTGACTGGGGAGGAGGAAAAAATGCTACCCAGGCATCTGTTCATCTTCCTTTGCTGATGATGTTAAGGGGTCTTTTAAAAAAAACGCTACTTTTAACAGCAGCAATTGGAAAACTAACAATAACTCGAGTTGCAGGGTCAGGCAGTCCCAAGTCTGTAGATCAATATGCTTGAAACTGACAGTCACAGGTTATTAAGATTTCAGATATGCCTCCTTTAAGACCATACAACTAGGCAGACTAGGTTCTGCCCTCAGCTATACATGCTGGTAAAGCAGTGAAAACTCAGAGCGGTTTCTTGCCTTGAAAGGAGTGAGAGAAAGCAAAAAGCTTTCCCTTGGGATCTGCTTGAAAAAAAAAAATCATCATCTGGACCCTTTGTGAAAAAAGGAAAAGAAAGCTGAAATGTCTAAAGAAAATTTCAGTTCCACAGGGATAATATTGCAGTGCAACCAGCCTTGATGGTACACAGTAAAGCTCAGTCATTGTTCTCCCATGGAACACATTGTCTCCTGAGACAGTAGAAGAGTTCTTCACTTCTTGTAGTAGCAAGAGTAGTGTGAATGCAACAGTGCTAAGCTAGATGGAATGGCAGCCCTGTTCCGGTGTCTGTAAGCAAGTCACCGAGAGGATTAGACACCCCAGTACGTTTATAACTCACAACTATCCTTTTACCTCAAGTGGAAGAGGCCTCTGTATTTGCCACAGACAGTCCTGAGTTCTGGCCCCCACTACAGCCATGAAATCCATGCAGCCATGACATGCAACATACCAGTGGCAGATGAGTGACGTCCAAAGCACCCACAGAATCATTACAGTTCACAACTCAGACCTGCTAACATAAGCCTCATTAAAAAAAAATAGAAAGTTTGATACACAATTCAACATTACGCTACTAAGACGTCAGCATTATTTACCAGAGGGGTGGGGGAAGGCAGAGCAGAGACAAGAACTTCATTTTAAAGATGAGGCTCCCAGGTCATAGTCCTCAGCTTTGGATCCTTTTCTGACACCCCAAAGCCTGGGGTGTTTTGATCTGGGGCTCTGGTTTCTTTCGTTAGAGATTTTACTGCAAAGTTTGGATCCAGGACTGGATGCTGAACCACTCCTCCAAAGTTAAAGTCTTGGATGCAGACCCATCTTGTCTATATTCCTTTGCTGCTACTCCGATAGACCTAGTTCTATAGAAATAGGCACCGTATATTTTAGCCAGCACTGCTGCTTCAGCAGCCCCAGCGGAGTATATTGTAAATTATTAACGTATATGTTTACGAGGAACTCAATTCTTATATGTATATTGTAACAACACCCGCTGCATGCACAAGGTGTACAGAAAGCAGCAGTGCAGCTTTGGGTTTTTAACGGACTAGCATACAAGAATTCGGTTAAAGGAACAAGGGTAATGAACTCGTGAAATGCAGACACTGCCTAGAATCCAGATGGGGGTCCAAAGTCAAGCCTTCTGGTTGGAGTCGTTAGTAAAGGGCATTTCAGACCTTTGTATTTCCATCTACTGGTGCCTTCTCACTGTAAAGGCCTTTTTAACTTCTCTCTCACACAAGACTGGCCCTGTAAAATTCCACCTGAATTCCATTGAACAACAAGAAATTCTTGTAGAACACGGTGCTTCCTTTCTGTAGCACATAAAGAATTTTAAAGGGCCAGTGCCATCCTTGGCTTTGGGTCTGAAAAAAATATAAATCATCCTCCTTTTGCACTTCATTCTCTTCCTCTACAGTTAGTTAACTTCCCATCTTACTCAAACCAAACAGTGTGACTGGCATTTTTCCATTGCCCTGCCAATGATACCGTAATTACTGCTGGTGCAGACTACGTTACAGCTGTAATGCAACTTGGGAATGTTCTCTGGTGTCTTCATTCAAAAGGTGTTTTATCTTTTTTGTTTTGAATAAATGCTTCTTTCCCAAGCCACCTCAAACCTCTGCCATCCATAGGGGATTTCAAGTGTCCCATTCCACAGCAACCAGCAGCTTGGCAAGGAAAACCCCAAACATGAAATACTCAAGCAGCGAAGCCTGACCTTACATTTAAGCGGCGCATACACAATTGAGAAGAAGCGCACAGGGAAGGGCACGACACGACAATGACCATGCATATAAGTTTATGCAACTGAAAGCTGGGCCTTGCAGTTAATGTTAATATCCCCCCTTTCTCATAGTAGTAGTAGAAGCTCCGATGAGTTGAAGCTTCTTGGGTTATCTGAAAATACAGCTTCAAAGCGTGGCACTTTAGAGCTAGTTGGCACAGAATGAAAATTAGCGCTGTCTGCTCTCTCTCGATGACAAGGACAACACTCTCCAAGCTCAAGAGCCACACAGAATGAGAATCAAGAGTGCAGAGGGCCCTCAAGGCCCCTGACGGGCTACGTGGCTCTTGTTTCTATGGACAGAGTCCTCATAATTGCTAGCGCAAGGTGGGGCAGAGGCTTCCAGGGGTAAGCCCTGCTGTTGGTATCCATAGCTGACATTGCCACAGGGGAAGTGGCGGAGCCTAAAGAGAGGCACTTCCTTCACACTGGCTGTTAGTGAAGATGGTTCTAAGAGCAGAGAGGAGCCTGGCAGCCTGTTAGTCACAATGCCGGGCCCCACAGTACAGTTTCCTTCGTGCCCCAAATTCTCCCTCTCGGACACCTCTTTCTCCAGCAGAGAACTGTTTTTGACGACAGGCTTCTCTGCAAACCAGGAGCCATATGTTGGATTCCAGAGATTGGTGGGCTTATTTCTGGACCCTCTGCCTTTCTGGAGGTCAGAAGCCGGGGTGGACTGTGCATAAGCCATGTTGATGTGTCCCCCTTCCAGGGCTGATTGCACATGAACAGGAACCGGAGGCTCGGGGGCTGCCACTTTTGCCAAAGGTTTTCCAGCTGTGACGGCTGAAGGCAGAGGGGGTGGAGAAGGCAGGGCCTGCTTGTCACCCTCTTTCTTTTGGTGTGGGGAGACCATCAGAGGAGGGATTGCTTTAGGGTCCTCTGGGCGCATTGGAACCTTCTCCTCCTCCTCAATGGATGGGCCATATTCCACAGGTAAAGCAGTGGTGATGACATCAGGATCCTAGAGGGGAGAACAATGAGATTCTTTCAATTGCTTTTGCCACTGCTGATATTCAGGCATTGTTGCCAGTTGCCTTCTGTTTATAATAATTGTCCTGTATCCAAAGAGCATCTTTTGCCACAGAGGAGCCCAAACTTTATAAAAGGAATCCCAGGGAAATGCAACTACCACTGGGGTGGAACGTGACACCTTTTTTACCAGCATTGAGAAACACGGCACATTAGTGAAGAAGACTTCCCATGTGCAGCTGAAACTGCAAGGACAATGTTGGGATGATACAGATTGGAACACAGAGTTCATAACATTCTCTTATAATGCAGAAGCGGTTACAGCTGTGAAAATGTAGCAGCAATGTGGTGCAGGGTGGGGACTCTAGGCATGCAGGGTAACATTTTCAAAAGCACCTAAGCCACTTAGGAGCATATGCCTCACTGGAGTCGGGCTCCTAAGTAGTTTTGGCATTTCAATGGGACTTAAGCACTTTTGAAAATGTTACCCAGAAAGCCGTAAAAGTGTGGGAAGCTGGTCAACTGCTTACTAGTAATAGACTACCAAAAAAACAAACACAAAACCTGGAGTTGACATCTCCACCTGAGGATCTAAAAGTACCTTTTAATGGATTAAACCTCACAGTGTTTCCTCTAATTTTACCCACCCACGTGCAGAATGAATTTTGTTATGTGCACCAATATGAAAGCAATGTGTGGCAGGGGTGGGGCCAAAGGTTTGCAGTGTGGGAGAGGCCTCCAGGCTGGGGCAGGGGGCTAGGGTGTGGGAGGGGGTGGGTGAGGGTTCCGGCTGGGGGTGTAGGCTCTGGGATGGGGCCGGAAATGAGAGGTTTGGGTTTGCCCCGGAGCTGTGGCAGGGAGAGAGGACTCCTCCCAGCCCTCTCCTGCTGCAGCAGCTCCAGTGCCAGAGCTGGAGGAGAGGCATCTTGCCCCGCCATGGCGCCGGAGTGGGAGGGAGAGTTGTCTCTCCCCGCCGCAGCCCCGGAGTTGGGACAGAGAGGCGTCTCGGGCCGGGGAAGAGGCGTCTCTCCCCAGCGCAGCCCCGGAGTTGGGAAGGAGAGGCGTCTCTCCCCACTGCAGCCCAAGGGCTGGGGGACAGAGATGTCTCTACTTGCCATGCCACAGCCCTGGGGCTGGAGGAGTCGCCACAGCTCTGAATGCCTCAAGCTTCCCTATCACCACCTCCCACCTCACCCCACTGCCCCCACCTACTCCCTAGTCCCCATCTCACCTCACTGCCATCTCTGAGGCCCACCTGTGTGGAATGTGCATGCCTGTGTGGCTCTGCCAATTAAGTGTGCGGTCTTTGATGGCCTCTTGCGTGGCTGTGCGCCTTAGAGGGAACGTAGCTCACAACACCCCAGTGGGTGGATCAGTACCAGCCCTATTTTACACATGGGGAAACTGAAGCTCAGTGTGGTGAAATGACGTGCTGTCTGGTCTGTGCAGGTCTGTGCCATAGTTTGCAAGCCAACATTTTCCTGACTGCTTCATTTGCAAGACCACTAGACTAGAAGAGCTGGGTTAATGAGCTGTGTACTAAAAAGGGAAATCAGGTTCAGACCAGGAGACCCAACCCAATCCCTCCGCCTGACCTTAATGCTCCTAGCTCCTACAGCACTGCAGTCCCCAATTGTCTTCTCCAAATGGGCCAGGTCCAAGGCCCTAAAACACATGAGGCTAGAGATGGGCTCAAGTTAAGAAATGTAATCAGATTCTAGATCCAGACTGCCCCAGAGTTCATCACTGCATCCAGTGTTCCAGTTCAGATCCATCTTGGCTCTAACCAAGAAATTTCAGTCTGGATCCAAACCTCTCCACAATTCAAGGGGTCTACTGGAATTGGTGCCCTGGGTCAGATCCATCCCTGCTCAGTACTGGTCAATGTCTTAAGAATTAAAATGTGCAAAGTGGCTGTTATCTGGCAATCCCCTTGCAGCATAGCGAGGGAAGAAAGGAGTGCAAGTGCTAGAGTGCAACCTGGTGGACTGGCTCAGGCCTTTGGCTTGCTGGGGAACTGTACCTTGATGTAGAAACAGCAATCACAGAGTTGCTATACCTGTGTACGGCCTCTCCTATGTGGGGTGTGTGCATGGGCAGTGAGGAGCACCCTCTCTTTGGGCAGTGAGATGGAAACGTGTTTCTGAAGGGCAGAGAGGATCCATCACCTCAGTTTACTACATGACTCTGATTTCAGGCTAACACAACATGTGCGTTTAGAGCTCACTGCAGTAGTGCAGTACTGCCCACTGGGTGTCTTATGCTGAAAGATGAGAGAACAAATACCTGGGTGCAATATTCAATCCTCTCCAGTATTATGGCAAAGTTTGGCCTGTCTTCAGGCTGGTGCTGCCAGCACTGGGTCATTATACGATACCTACAACAGCAGAAAGAGAGAAAATCATGAAAAGCAGGAAGGCAAAAGGAAGATGCGTTTGGTAGTTAATGGACTTCAGTTCACCATGGTCCATTAGTACCCACCAGCCCACCAAGTGTTCATTGTCACCTTCCACGATTAGTGAAAAAGTCCATCCTGCTGTGGGTTCAAGTGTAGGGTCCTACACCACTCTCTGTCTGCATGCAGACAGTGCACCTCAAGGGCCAAATATATCCTTAAACGCTGCTGTTAAGAACATGTCGTGAAATTGACATCAGGCCTTTGCTACATATGGGGAAGACCTAACAAAGTGACTATTTCTATCCAATCCCCTCCTCATTTCCCACACACTTGAAACATTATGTGTGGTATTGGGGGGAAAAACACCTCTACGGAGAGGGAAGCTGCTCCAACTCCCATTTAGAAATCAAACTGATAAGAATGGGGGTATGCACTCAAAGAAGTGGGTTGGGAATTCCCAAACGGATGCCTTGCCAGGAGTCTCTTCTACCGTACATCCTTTGATAACATTCCTTCCAAACCATGATGTTCCTTTTCCGCACAGCCTCAGGTGGGCCATTCAGTTGAAGACAGGATGTTACCTGATGTTGTCATATGCTGCCCTTGGTGGCTGGTCAGGGAAGCATTGCCTTGAGAAACTAAACTGGAAGTCGCTGCATTGCAAGAACTCTAGTGATAATTGTGTGCTACTTTTTATTCCAGAGGGTCCCAACACTATTGAACTGATTTTCAAAGGCACTGAGCCCCTACAGCATATTTGAAAATCAGGCCATCCAGGTAGATGGACTGCTTCACTCGCCACTTATGGGGTGGAATCCTGCGACACTTCAGAAAAATGACCTAGCCCCCACTGAAACCACACAGGGAATTTACTGTAGGCAGGTTAGAACCTAATTAATTGAGCCAAGGCTTTGCTACTTGTGAGCAACACCAGGGATCTTTAGTGGCCACAGGTGGTCACAAAAGACAGTTACTCACCTTTGTAACTGTTGTTCTTCGAGATGTGTTGCTCATATCCATTCCAGTTAGGTGTACGCGCCGCGCGTGCACGCTCATCGGAAGGCTTTTACCCTAGCAACTCCAGCGGGCCGGCAGGTCGCCCCCTAGAGTGGCGCCGCCATGGCGGCTGATGTATACCCCTGCCGGCCCGCCCGCTCCCCAGTTCCTTCTTGCCG
>NC_133771.1:161545721-161713706 GCF_003597395.2 Chelonoidis abingdonii
TCATCCGGGGAGGAGGACGAGGAGAGACCCGGCAGGAGAGGATCTGTTGGCGGCTCTGCCTGGAGCAATGCCTCTGGTGGGTGCTCAGGGTCCTGAGGCTGAGATGACCTCTCCTCTGTAGGGGACGGAGGAGGCCGGGAAGAGGTGGCCTCCGGAACCCTGTGTTCGGAGGCGGACGAACGTGGAGGGATCTGCTGAGGGCCCTGGGCTTGGTGGTACGCCCAGGGGGTCCTGAAACCCCACTGCTGAGGACCATGCTCCTGCTGGGTCTCGGGGAACAGAGCAGCAGGTCTGTCAGCGTCCAGGTATGCGCTGTCCGCTCGCAAAGAGACTGATGCCTGGTGAGACGGCCACGGAGGGGCTGAACGGGAGTGATACGGGTCCGTTACTCCCGATGGCGGAGACCTCCTTGGTGCCGGAGATTGGTGCCGCGAGCCATACTGGTGCCGCGATCGAGACCGGGACCTGCCACCAGCGCAGTGCCGGGAGGCCGACCTGGATCTGGATCGTCGATGGCGAGAACAGCTCCTCGAGTCACGGTGCCGGTAATGATGGCTCGAGCCCGAGCGGTGCTGGGAATATCGGGACCAGCGTGAAGATGACCTACGCCGCGAGTACGACTGGTACCGCCGCGGAGAGCGGTGCCGGGACTGCGAGCGGCATTGCGAGTGAGACCTCCCTCGGGACCGGGAGCGGTGCCAGGATCTTGACAGTGATCGGTGCCGACTCGGGGGGTCCAGGGACGGTGCTCGCATGGCCATAGGCTTGCCCTTCGATTGAAGAACCCGCACCGGCGGTGCCAGGGGTTGGGGCAGCATAGGCTCCGTCAACGCGATGAGGTCCCTGGCCAAGGAGAATGTCTCGGGCGTAGATGGGACCACCAGCTCGACCCCAGATCTTAGCGGGGAGCTGGGAGGGACCGGACTCAACGGACCTCCCGGGCCCGGAGTCGACAAAATCCCTGGCATGGCCCTCGTGGCTGGAGTTGGCGGTGGGTGCTCCGTCCGAGCCTGCTTAGCCAGGGTGGAGGACGTTGACGGTCTTTTCCCGGGGCCGGGCGCCAGAGAAGGACGGTGCCGCGGTGTTTTCGCGGCCCTGGAGTGGTCCGGTGCCGGAGCTGAGGCGGCACTCGGTGCCGAGCACGAAGGATCAAGCGCCGCTTCCATTAGCAGAGTCTTTAGGCACTGATCTCGCTCCTTTTTGGTCCTTGGTTGGAAGGCCTTGCAAATTCGGCACTTCTCCGAGATATGCGATTCCCCCAGGCACTTTAGGCAAGCGTCATGGGGATCGCTAGTGGGCATCGGCTTCTTGCAGGCCGAGCACGGCTTGAACCCCGGCGAACCAGGCATGAGCCCGGCGCCGGGCGCGGGGGAGGGCTAAAGCCCAAAGCCCGCTAACTATATTCAACAAGAACTATTAACTACAACTAATCTAAACTTCACTAACTAGAACTAGAACTACAAATAGAACTAGAAAAAAAGACAAACAAGGAGAAGCTAGGGACGTGGAGGACAGCTATGCCGCGCTCCACAGTTCCAACGACCGACACGGCGGTAAGAAGGAACTGGGGAGCGGGCGGGCCGGCAGGGGTATATATCAGCCGCCACGGTGGCGCCACTCTAGGCGGCGACCTGCCGGCCTGCTGGAGTTGCTAGGGTAAAAGTCTTCCAACAAGTGTGCATGCGCGGCGCGTACACCTACTGGAATGGATATGAGCAATCACTCGAAGAAGAACTTGTAGTTTTACATCTGATCTGAAGGACAGGGCTATTGACCGATATTTTTTAACGCACTAGCCAATGGTCAATACTTCCCCAGAAGGCACTCACTGCTAACCTAAAAGGGCTGACAGATAACATTACCAGTAAGGAAAAAGTCTCTGGAACTTGAGTTCATTAAGGAAGGTCATTAAATATATGGTAATAAAGCTAATAATCTTCTGGCCAGAGCAGAGTGTTCATGCACAAAATGAGTTCGTTTCATACACAGGGCCAGGGCAGTTTTTGGGTGGATCCATCCTTCCTCCATTTGTTACGAACTCCAGAACCTCCTGGTTACTTTTGCTAGGATAAGGCATATATCCAAGAGAGAATATCTCCCACAGCAACACACCAAAGGACCTGGACACAGAACAAAAGGAAAGAAGGTCAAGGACACAGGCACAAAATAGTATTGCAATTCAGTGGCTATGCACTTAGAGCCATAAAAACCAGTATTTGCTTTGTGCACCCTACAGTCAATCAACGTGTGGAACTCTCAGCTGCAGGAGAACACTAAGACAAAGTGGCTGATGTAAAAGAAGGGCTGGATGACTTTATGGGAATCAGTAACAATCATTGTTAAGCAAGCCAAGACTGTGATATGAGTAATTAAATGTCATGCTTCAGAGTACAACTACACTATCTGCCCAGCAGGGTCAGGAAATAGTCATATATACTTGGTGTCTAACATGTTATAATTGGATACAACAGGTGTATTATTGTGAGAGGACTTGCTTTCTTTTGAGGCATTGGGTATTAGGCCTGGTCTACACTACAATTTTAGGTTGAATTTAGCAGCGTTCCCTCAATTTAAGCCTGGACCCATCCACACGATGAAGCCCTTTTTTTCGACTTAAAGGGCTCTTTAAATCGATTTCTTTACTCCATCTCCGACAAGGGGATTAGTGCTGAAATCGGCCTTGCTGGGTAAAATTTGGGGTAGTGTGGATGCAATTTGACGGTATTGGCCTCCGGGAGCTATCCCAGAGTGCTCTATTGTGAGTGCTCTGGACAGCACTCTCAACTCAGATGCACTGGCCAGGTAGACAGGAAAAGGCTCACAAACTTTTGAATTTCATTTCCTGTTTGGCCAGCATGGCGAGCTGATCAGCACAGCTGACCATGCAGAGTTCATGCAGAGCACATCAGCATGATGTGCACATTGCCGGGGCATATTGCTCGGCTCATAGTTTGTGAAAAGTCTATGTCCGTGTCTGTGTCCTCATCACTCTCATCACCGCACTGCCATCGCCTCCTCGCCTGGTTTTGCTTTTGCAGCTTCTGGTTCTGCACTGAAAAAAGGTGTGAAATGATTGTCTGCCATTGCTCTGATAGAGGGAGGGGCGACTGACTACATGGCTTACAGGGAATTAAAATTAAAACAAAAGGGGTGGCTTTGCATCAAGGAGAAACACAAACAACTGTTACACAGAATGACCCCCTCAAGGACTGAACTCAAAACCCTGGGTTTAGCAGGCCGTTAAGTTCACAAAACAAATCATGTCAATTTCTTGTTTTGATCCAATCCATTTATCTTTTACATCTTAGACTAGCAGCAGATGGTGCAGTATGACTGCTAGCCATCACCATCTCTTGGCTGCTCGCCAGAAAACGGTGCAGTACGACTCCTAGCAATCGTCATCTCCTGGGTGCTCAGCAGAAAATGGGAATGACCTGGCTGAGTCACTCCCATGTCTGCCCAGGCACCCCGACCAACCTCACCAAGGTCGGCTAAAAGAGAACCCAGGAGGTGACAATGGCTACCAATCGTAATGCACCGTCTGCTGCCAAAAAGCAATGAGCTGCTGCTGTGTAGTATTGCAATCCCACGTCCACCAGCACCCAGGAGACATACAGTGATGGTGAGCTGAGCGGGCTCCATGCTTGTCGTGGTATGGCGTCTGCTCAAGTAACACAGGGAAAAAGGCGCGAAACCATTGTCTGCCGTTGCTTTCACGGAGGGAGGGAGGGAAAGAGGGAGGGAGAGGGGGTCCTGATGACATGTATGCAGAATGACCTGCGACACTGTTTTTGCCCCATCAGGCATTGGGATCTCAACCCAGAATCCCAATGGGCAGCGGAGATTGCGGGAACTGTGGGATAGCAACCCACAGCTACCCACAGTGCAATGCTCTGGAAGTCGACGCTAACCTTGATACTGTGGACGCAGTCCGCCGACTTAATGCACTTAGAGCATTTTGCGTGGGGACACATACAATCGACTGTATAAAAGCGATTTCTAAAAAACCCACTTCTATAAATTTGACCTAATTTCGTAGTGTAGACATACCTTTACCCACTGCCGGAGGCAGGACTGTGGTTTGATCCTTTATGGCAAATCTTGTGATCCTGAATAAACAACAATGCACTTCGCTCTTGTACAGAGGATACAAGCGACCCCTAGCCTCAGAGTCCTAGCCCCATATGTTTCAGAGAATTAAAATTAGAACATTCCCTGGGTTACATCACAAGCTTTAGTCTCTGTGGCTGGGCATGTAACATTCTGAAGATTGAAAATGCAACCTCCTCAGCATTCATTTGACTGGCAGCTTGGAAAATGTCAACATTTTATGGGTTAAACACTGCAGTGCGGTTGGTAACAGAAGAAAACAGCCCAATGATCACCACTTTGGTGCTGATGGACAGCAAAAAACGCTACTGTGTCCTTGGGAGGATTTAACTTGCTCCATCAGCTGTGAAACAGGCTGTATACTCTCACTCCACACCCTGGGAAGCAGAGGCGGCTCTAGGCATTTTGCCTCCCCAAGCACGGCAGGCAGGCTGCCTTCAGCGGCTTGCCTGCGGGAGGTCCCCGGTCCCGCAGATTCGGTGGCAGCCTGCAGGAGGTCCGCTGAAGCCATGGGGCCAGCGGACCCTCCGCAAGCATTCCGCTGAAGGCAGCCTGCCTGCTGCCCTCGAGGCGACCGGCAGAGTGCCCCCTGCAGCTTTCTGCCTCAGGCACGCGCTTGGCATGCTGGTGCCTGGAGCCGCCCCTGCTGGGAAGGCAGCTGGTGAACATTAGTACTGATGGCTTCACAGTCTCCTCTTCTCCCCAAACACTCTCCTGCACTCTTGGTTTCCTGACCCAGCTTCGCCTGAGTGATTCTTTCCCAATCAGCAGAACCCCTGCTCTGTCAACACTGGCCCTCTGCTTCCTGACACTAGGGACCGCCAGCCACGGCAGAGTGAGCAGGGCCAGGCTCAGCCACACAGTGCAAGTGACTGCTCAAGACCCTGCCCTTCTGGGGGTATCCAGAGCCCTTCACTGACTGCAATTTACATGTCAGCCCAATCTCTCCCACCCTCCCCTGGCACCACACGGCTTCATGTGCTGCGTCGGGCCAAGAGGAGGTGGCAGTTTAGGGCATTTCCTCTTGCTCCTCTGACACTGGCTGTGTCTGACCTTGCTGCTGAAAGATGGTTTGCTCCTACAAAGAGACTAGACTCCTTTCAATAGCGTACAACTGACACCTTCCTTGCTAGATCACCTCTTCATAACCAATACAGCATCTAAGTCAGATCCATTGCTTCCAGGAGAGAGCCTTCACTTTTCAAGGATCTGGTTATTCGCTCCCTCATCCCCTCCACTAGATCCCTTGCTTTCAAAGCGCCATCTGTTTTTTTTTTTTTTTTTTTTGGGGGGTGGGGGAGGACAGGAACGCGTTCCTTTTACAGTGGGAAGTAGGTAGTAAGTCATTTTTAAAAACAGGTCAAGAAAAAAGAAGCCCACCATGTATCAGTTTTTGAAGTAAATATTCCTTCCATAAAGGCCTCGGGTGGCATCCATTTGACTGGCAGCATGGCACACCCGCCCTTTCGATAATAACTGGCCCTGCAGAGGAAAAACAAAGCGAACAGTCAGCCCAGGATTCAGAAAGAAAGTGGCATTAATATAATACTTTTCTAATTAACGGATTACAGTGAGGGCTGGCTTACAGGATTACAGCCTGAGGGCTGGCTCGTTTAGTAAAGAGCTTAAATTGAGGCTTTTCTTATAGACAAAGCAGCATGGCAGAGATTATATTGATAAGATCTTTTTCTGTTCATAGAAACAGTGGGAACAGGCATTTAACGTAGGGACAGCTCTGTACTTTGCCTCGCTTTGTGCCTGATCCCACAACCTGTGAGTAATCCTGTGGATAGTCCCACTGAAATCACTGCAATTACTCACATGAGTATGATGAGTCTCAGAGCAAAACCTTCCTCTTTGGGAAAGCTTTTTCACTGTAGCAGGGAAGACATTTCACAGCACTGATACCCACATCCAGTTAAGCACCCCCCTCAAAAATAATAAAAACCTGTAAAAAATAAATCGACCCAACCACCAGAAAACAATGCTGCTAGGTCAGGTTGGCAGAGACCCTGGGGTTTTCCACTATCCACTGCAGCATGGGGCCTGGGTCACTTATAGGTTTAAACTAGTGTAAACGGTGGATTCTCTGTAATTTGAAGTCTTTACATCATGTTTTGAGGACACCAGTAACTCAGGCAGTGGTTAGGGTCTATTACAGGAGTGGGTAGGCAAGATTCTGTGGCCTGTGATGCACAGGAGGTCAGACCATGATGGTCTTTTCTGGCCTTAAAGTTCATGAGTCTGTGAGAATACCCCAGGCAGCATTCTTAGCATGGTAAGGGAGAAAAGCCAGAGTCCACTAGGGATTTTGCTATTACCATGAATTTTATGTAGCTGGTGATGGCTGCCAGCATAAAATCCTAACACTCATAGGCCATGGCTACACTGGAGAGTTGCAGCGCTGGTGGTGGGTTTACAGCGCTGCAACTTACTCTGTGTCCACACTCGCAAGGCAAAGCCAGCGCTGCAACAACCTCGCTGCAGCACTGGCTGTACCCCTGGTCTGCTTGGGGTGTAACGATTGCAGTGCTGGTGATGCAGTGCCGCTCGTCAAGTGTGGCCACCAAAAGCGCTTTTATTGGCCTCCAGGGTATTAGGAGGTATCGCAGAATACCTTTTCAGCCTGTCTGCTCATCAGTTCACACTCTACTGCCCTGGGCTTAGGTGACCCACCCTTTAAATGCCCTGGGAATTTTAAAAATCCCCTTCCTGTTTGCTCAGCCAGGTGTGGAGTGCAATCAATCAATCAATCAGTAACCATGCCTCCACGTGGCAAACGAGCCCCAGCATGGAGCACTGGCGAGTTGCTGGACCTCATCAGTGTTTTTGGTGAGGAAGCTGTGCAGTCACAGCTGCGCTCCAGCCGTAGGAATTATGATACCTATGGGCAGATATCAAAGTCCATGCTGGAAAGGGGCCATGAGTGGGACGCGGTGCAGTGCACGGTTAAAGTAAAGGAGCTGCGGAGTGCCTATTGCAAAGCCCGTGAGGGAAACCACTGCTCAGGTGCTGCCCCCATGACCTGCCGTTTTTACAAGGAGCTGGACGCGATACTTGGGGGTGACTCCGCTGCCAATCTGAGGACCCCGATGGACAGTTCAGAGCAGGGAGAGGAGAGGGAGGTGGGGGGGAGAGGAAACCGAGAGTGAGGGTACTGGGGTGGGGGGAGACACCCTGGAGTCCCAGGAGGCATGCAGCCAGGACCTCTTCTCAAGCTAGGAGGAAGGTAGCCAGTCACAGCAGCTGGCACTTGTTGGTGAAGAAACAGCAGAGGAGCATGTTCCCGGTAAGCAGCTTTTATTTTCAGGATGGAAATGTTTCGGGAGAGGAGGGGGGGTTATGGCTGCATGCATGCATGCCTAGAGGTGGAAGAGCCCATTGATGTGGTGTATCACGTCTCGGTAATCGGCGTCTGTAATCTCTTCAAAAGTTTCTGCCAGAGCGTAGGCAATGTGCTTGCACAAATTTATAGGGAGAGCCACTGTGGTCTTTGTCCCAGTCAGGCTAACGCGTCCGCACCACTGTGCCGCAAGGGGTGGGAGGACCATTGCTGCACACAGGCAAGTTGCATAGGGACCAAGGCAGAATCCGCATTGCTGTAGAAGACCCTCCCGCTCTTCCCGGGTAACCCGCAGCAGCGAGATATCTTGCAGGATTAACTCCTGTGTAAAATGTAGGGATAGTGTTCAGTGCAGTTCCCACCACGCTGCTCTCTGCCTTCCCCAATGCACAGAAACCCCAGTGCAGCCCTGAACCAAGAAGTCCCCCTTCCCAGGTGAGCCGCGGCAGTGAGATGGCTTCCACGATTACTTAACTCCTGCACTCATTTCCCATTACTCACCATGTCTTCACTGCTGTGGCCTCTCTGTGCTGTGCTTGCTATGTGTAAAGGATGCTACAATGAGACTAAAACTCCTTCACTGTGATTATACACAATGCAGCCTCTGTAATAAATGTTTCCATTTTTGTTTTTTTTCTAATGACAGTGTCCTTGACTAGTACTAGTAACATACCGGCCCTATCACAGACTGCTGAAAAGCTACAAAACCTGAGGAGGAAACCAAGAAAAAGCAAAGAAGATTTGGTGAAAGCAGTTATGAATCAGTCTGCCAGAGAGAGCAAGAGGCTTCAGGACTAGAGAGAAAAGATTCAGCAGTGGAGGGAAACACAAAGCAGGAGAAAGGAACTGGCTAAGAAGAAAAGCACTAAGCAGCTGATAAGCCTCCTGGCGCGCCATATGGACAGTATCCAGTCACTCGTAGCCATGCAGGCAGAGCACTACCGTGCTGCCCCCCACCCCGTCCCAAAGCTCTCTCCCTTGTGCCCCAATGTCAGCTCAAAACCCCCTTCTCTAGCATCCAGGTTCTTACCACCACCAGCTGCCCCCAACACCTGTACGTTCACCCACCAGCCCTGAGAACTACGACCCTTACCCTCTGCACTCATCCCCCATCACCATGCAGTATAGGCATCCTGAAGTGCAGCAGTCATTGCACAGCACTCCGGACAGGACATATTCAAACCTCTGACTGTACAGTTCACCACCCTACCACCCTGCCCTTTTACTTACTTTCTTTTCAATATATGATTTCTTTGCTTTTAAAACAGTTCTTATTATTGCAAAAAGTGAGATACCGTACACCAAGGAAAAAACAGGCACTGCAAATCATTGTAACCACTGCACTTCACTCCCGTGCAAGGCACCAAACATTACTGTTGGCTTTCAGCCTCAAATTACTCCCTTAAGGCATCCCTATCCTTGTAGCCCTGTGCGGGGCCTCTCTAGTAGCCCTGCTCTCTGGCTGTGCAAATTCAGCATCCAGGCGTTGAACCTCGGAGATCCATTCCTGACTGAATGTTTCACCCTTCCCTTCACAAATATTATGGAGGGTACAGCATGCAGATATAACCACAGGGATGCTGCTTTCCTCCAAGTCTAGCTTCCCATAAAGAGATCTCCAGCGTCCCTTTAAATGGCCAAAAGCACACTCCACAGTCATTCTGCACCGGCTCAGCCTGTAGTTGAACCAGTCCTTGCTCCTATCAAGCTTCCCTGTATACGGTTTCATGAGCCAAGGCATTAACGGGTAAGCGGGGTCTCCAAGGATCACAATGGGCATTTTGCGTCCCCTACTGTGATCTTCCGTCTGGGAAAAAAGTCCGGCCTGCAGCTTCCTGAACAGGCCACTGTTCCGAAAGATGCGTGCATCATGCACCTTTCCAGGCCAGCCTGTGTAAATGTCAATGAAACGCCCACGGTGATCCACAAGCGCCTGGAGAACCATAGAAAAATACCCTTCGATTAATGTACTCGGATGCCAGGTGGGTGGTGCCAGAATAGGGAATATGCGTTCCCATCTATCACTGCCACATTTCTGACTATCCCCTACTGTTATCTTCCGGTCTGGGAAAAAAGTCACGGCCATGCAGCTTCCTGCTTCTTCTTAGCAGGATGCGATTAATGGCCCTGCAAACTTGCATCAACACGATTCCAACGGTCGACTTTCCCACTCCAAACTGGTTCGCGACCAATCGGTAGCTGGAGTTGCCAGCTTCCAGATTGCAAGAGCCACCCGCTTCTCTACTGACAGGGCAGCTCTCAATCTCGTGTCCTTGCGCTGCAGGGTGGCGGCGAGCTCCTCACACAGTCCCATGAAAGTGGCTTTTTTCATCCAAAAGTTCTGCAGCCACTGCTCGTCATCCCAAACTTACAGGATGATGTGATCCCACCACTCAGTGCTTGTTTCCTGAGCCCCAAGGCGGCGTTCCACGGTGCTGAGCATGTCCGTTACTGCCCCAAGCAATTTAGTGCCACACGCGTCAGGCGACTCGATATCGTCGGAATCCTCACTGTCACTTTGGAGCTGAAGGAATAGCTCAATTGCCAAACGTGATGAGCTGGCAACATTCATCAGCAAAGTCCTCAGCAGCTCAGGCTCCATTTCTCACACAAATCGCACTGCACAGAGACTCACAATGGCGCCAAACTGCTGGGATGTGAAGCGATGCACTATGGGGCGTTGGGACAGGAAACGGAATGACCCGCACCCTTCCGTCCCCTTCCCACAACCCACGGCGCCAAAATGGGACGAGGTGCTCTGTGGGATAGCTGCTCACAATGCACCACTCCCAACAGTGCTGCAAATGCTGCAAATGTGGCCACACTGCAGCGCTGGTAGCTGTCAGTGTGGCCACACTGCAGCGCTGTCCCTACACAGCTGTACGAACACAGCTGTAACTCCCAGCGCTGCACACCTCCAAGTGTAGCCATACCCTTAGCTAGATATCAGGCCTTTTGTGTCAATATCATTTAAAATTAAATCCATCAAGCTCAAATCCTTGTACTGGCAGGCACATATGGGAGCTTGTGCATGCAAGCAAGCTAGAGGTATGCACACAAAGTGAATGTGAATGGAAAAGTGTGTAAATTTCATAGATGCCTTTGAAGAGGAGTAAAGGGTACTAGCAGTTAGTTGTGCCAAGTATGCTGTTTTGCCATCTCAGAGTCCTCTTGTATTGCAGGGCTTCACGGCAGCAGGGTCTTGCCTTGTTTGGTAATAAAAACCAAACAGTGCAAATGCACTCACATCTCTAAGGGAGTGCTACAGTCACATCACCTCAGGCTGTGATCTTCCCAGAACTCAAGCTAAGTAGGGTCAGGCCTGCTCAGTACTTGCATGGGTGACCTCAACAGGAAAAACCCCAAGGTACCAACACAATTTCTTACAGTGATTCAGTAAGTGTCTTTCTTTCCATTGAGCCAGGAGTGAACCAGTGCTCCAGCACAGTGTTAGGGGGTGCTATGCAGCTGGGTTGCAGATGAGCTGTAAACTGAGGTCCTGACCACTTGTGATCATTAAAGATTTCCTGGCACTTCTTGGAAATACAGCCTCATTAACCCTAGTGGCCTGGCTAAATTCCAGTTTGAGTAATTACAGTCTCCTGATCTTTCCTCCTTTACATGCAGTCAATTGAAGAGATTTACTTATGACAAAAAATGGAAGGGAACAGGGTCAATAGCAAGGAGGAGGGAGATTAAACTCAAAGTGATTTGGAGTCACAGAACAAAAGGGCACATCAATGACTGATGCCACTTAGTGCTGAGAAAATGAAAGGAAAACACTAGGGATGGAATTCAAGAGAAGGGGAAAATGTTCTCTGGCCATATGGAAAACTCTTCCCAGAAGGCTCTGAGGAAGCAGTAAGCAGCCTGTCAATCCACAACTTGAAAGCAAACAATAGCATCAGACAGGGAGTCATATGGGAAGGATTTCAGAAATCTCTCTTTTCTGGGGTTAAACAGAGCAGCACATGATGACACTTAACCAGGCACATAATACCCCATTCTGGTACATTTCTGCCTAGTGATGCCATAAACTGAGTTCTATTACCTGTATATGTCCCGGGCCATTCCAAAGTCTCCAATTTTAGCTACTCTTCCAGGCCCTTGACAAGTAAGGAGACAATTCCTGGCAGCAATGTCCCTGAGAAAGAAAGAAGGAAAGCAGCAGAAAGAGAAGGAGAGAGAAAAGAAAAAAATCATTTAACCTTTCAACAGTTTTGCAAAAGCCAAAGGAAATGACAAGAAAACATGTCCTGCTTTCCTGAGGGGCTGAGATCCCTCAAATCCCAGTGAAGTCAATATCTGCAGATAAGCTATGTCCCACTGTTTTAGTAGAAATCTTTTGAATTCAAACATTCCATTTGCTATTTGTAATAATTTTTAATGTCTTTTATCATTACACATGGATTATTCAGTATGGCAAGGGCCTCCTGCCAATACCCCTCCTTGCAAGTGTTGTTGAGACTCTAGAAAGTTGGCAGTAAAAGATCGGAGTTAGACAACCCACCTCTTCCAACAAAACTCTGTCCCATCATGACTACTGCCCCTATACCTACTACATCTTTGTCATGTGTAGTCACATCTATGCCAGAGGCAGGCAGAATAGTCAGTGCTACAAGGAAAATGCTCAAACCTGGATTTCAGAAACCAGACAGACACCTGACTCCAACCATAAATCCGTGCCCTTGCCTTGAACTCTGTCACCCATCTCTAATGGGCTGCATGAAAACCCTGGGTCTGGGCATAGATCCCTTGTGGCCTGGTTTCACTAGAATGAAAACCAGGAGCACAAACCTGGCAAAATCACCTCAGAGAAGTGAACTAAAAAATGGCAGCAGGAAGTTTGTGGCTCCCCTGCAAAGCCATGCAACTCTGCTCCATGTGGCTGCTGAGCTTTTCCAGGGACAGATAATGGGAAAGCACTGATGGTTAGCACCTCAGACTTTGCAGCCAGAAGGACTACAAATGTGGCTATTCGTAATCATGTTGGATGCTATAAAACTCTCAAATTATTTCCTTAAAACTAGAACTATTGAGGATATTGAAAAGGTCTGAAGAATGTGGACCAATTCTGCATTATTTTTATGAATATTTTGTGTATCTCTATGTGTTTCAGTATTGTGGTGGGGCTTGCTGTATAGAACACTATGGGTTAATTCTTAATGTAGCTCTCAGCACATACACAGGAACAAGGCAATGACTCTAACTCAGCAACTGGTGCCTAACAGACAGTACAGTGCTGGAAGTCTACTTCCAACCTCTCTGGCGAGATGCATAAACCACACTGACCAGGTTCGTATCCCAGGACAAACAAAAGGACATTTAAATGAATAAAAGAGTGCCTGTGAGCTCCAGGAGGAGCCTGTGGGTTAGACTGACACAGAGGCAGATGAGGCGGTGCAATCTAGCTCATCCAGGCCCAATGTCAGGGGAGCCTGGGAAAAGTGGGAACTATCTAAACTGGCAAGGAAAGATTAAGGTTTAGGGTTTGGCTACACTTGCGAGTTGCAGCGCAATAAAGTAGCCCCAGGCGCACTAGTTGACTCCCTGTCCACAGTGGCAAGGCACTTAGAGCGCTCTGACTCCACGGCTGCAGCGCTGCTGGTACTCCACCTCGGTAAGTGGAATAACGTTTGCTTTGCCCCCGCTGGAGCACCGTGGTGCCAGTGTGAACAAGGTGTTGCATTACTGCACTGTGATTGGCCTCCGGAAACATCTCATAATCTCCTTAAGTCAAGTGGCCACTCTTGTCATTGTTTTGAACTCTTGTAGGAATGCAGATATGCCCCTTCAAAGCTCTGTTTCTGACAGCCGACATGCAAGTCGTTACTGTGGAATGCAGTATGTGAGAGAGAGGGGGAGGTCTGCTGCTGTCTGAACTTACAAGACAGCATACTGACATGCTCTCAGCCCCTCAAAAAACCACTCTCTCTCCCCCATATTGGGGGGCGGCTGCCCACCTCCATGCGAGAGGGGGCTAGAGTTGGCCAGAGCAGCTGCGCACGCTGGCAGCCAATCAGGGAATGGCCTACAGAGAGCCACTCAGGGCTGAGATTAGAGCCAGCCAATCAGGGCTAGGCTAGGCCCTATATAAAGGCTTCCCAGGAAGGGCACAGGCAGTCTCTCCCAGGCCTTCAAAGGCTAAAGGTCTGTCTCTTGTGTGAGGAGATTAGCACCTGGGACAGCGCAGTGCAGCGCTGGGCAGGCTAGGGGGAGCCAAAGGGAACTCCAGCCTGCTACGTGCCAGGCTGCAGGCCTGAAGGAAGGGCCTAGCCAGTGTGAGGGGCTGAAGGGAAAGAGGCCCATGGAGAGAGACATGCGAGGGGAGAGAAGGAGGGCAGGAAGGCTGCTGCCAAAGGGTCCCTGGGTCAGAACCCAGTGTGGAGGGCAGGCCTGGGTCCCCCCCTCTTTCCCCTTGCACATACACCCAGCCATTTGACGTGGCAGGGGTGGACTGCACCAGACCCCTGACACAAGGGGTAAGACTTTGGGGTGTGGTTGACCACTGTGGCTGGGGCATAGAGAAAGACTGTTGTTAACCTACCACCACCACCCCCGGAAGGGGGTGAGGATGGACTAGGGGGCACTGCCGGATGGCAATGGCCTGAAATGGATGTTGCCAAGCCGGGAGCAACATGGGTCCAGACACCAGCAGAGAACAGATGACCAATGGGACACCATCAGCAGAGTGCACTCCCCATGGACTGAGCTAATTCCTGGAGCAACCAGTGGGAAGCACCACGGTGGTGAGTCCCAACCCTGTCACACCCCTGTCACACTCCACCCCACCCCTCCCATTTTAAAAGCATGTTGCAGCCACTTGCATGCTGGGATAGCTGCCCATAATGCACCACTCCCAATGGCGCTGCAAGTGCCACAAATGTGGCCACACCAGTGTGCTTGAAGCTGTCAGTGTGGACAGACTGCAGCGCTTTCTCTGCTGTACGAAAGCTGGTTTAACTCAAAGCGCTCTACATCTGCAAGTGTAGCCATGCCCTTAGGTATGATAAAATGCATACAGGCCTTTCATTGTTGTAACCCTTTTAGAACATAAGAGGGGACATACTAGGTCAGACCAAAGGTCCATCTAGCCCAGTATCCTGTCTTCCAACAGTGGCCAATGCCAGGTGCCCAAGAGGGAATGAACAGAACAGGTAACCATCAAGCGATCCATTCCCTGTGGTCTATTCCCAGCTTCTGGCAAACAGAGGCTAGGGACACCATCCCTGCCCATCCTGGCTAGTAGCCATTGATGGATCTATTCTCCATGAATGTATCTAGTTATTTTTTGAATCCTGTTCTAGTCTTGGCTGTCACAACATCCTTTCCCTCACTGTTGTGTTCCTTTGGTTAAATAAATAATACTTTGTTTGGAACAAGTTGATTTCTATCACCACACTTTCATGCTGGTCACAAGTCCCAAAGAGAAATCTACAGCAGCGGGCAAAACACAGCTGGAGCTGCTGAGGACTCCCAGTTGGTGGATAGGGGACCCAGTCTAAGAGTGAGGTGAATGGTGGAATTCCATCTTGAGAGAAGTGCAGGTGCTGGGCCTGTCTCTTGGAAGGGTACTCAGGGGAAACGGAGCAAAAAGGTTAAAGCTGACTCTAGAACCATAACAGAGGGGATTTAAGAAATACTCCTGGAAAAAGATGCTGTGGGCCTTCAGGTCATCATTAAATTCTTGATTTTTGGAAAATGGGGAGAATATTACTGTCTGAACCACATGTCTGAGGCATGGATGGGAAACCGTCTCCCCTGAAAAGGGAACAGGTGAGTGGCTCTCTAGCCTTGCTTGACTTTGTGGATAGAATCAGGTCCATCTCAAAAATCTTATACTAGGTCTGAACAGTACTACACTTTAACCTGTGTGTGTATCCAGGGCCAGGGTGAGAACAGCAAGGAATGAACAGAAGGGCAATAATCAAAGCTTGTTGGAGGGAAGGGCTACAACCTACTATAACAAATACCTGGTTGCTTTCATACAGATGACAAAAACTGCATACATGTTGTGGCCCTAGGGATAGAGCTCAGGTTCTTTGGCACCATGAATACAAGCCTTCCTCACTTGAGATAAAGTAGAGTCCCTGTGAATAATTACTATTAGTCAAGCTTTTGGCTCTTGGCTTCTAAAAACATCCAACCACTAGAGGGCAGTGGTACATAAACATTCACCACAGACTTATTGTACGTGCTGGCCAATATTATTACAATACAGTACACACCCACACATACAAAGGGCAACAGTAAATAGTCCTTAATAGCACATGGTCTTACTCACCTGTGAATGAAGTGGTTTTCTTCCAAATACTGACAGCCACATGCAATGTCGCGAGCCACATGTAGCAAGTCCAGCATGCAAAGGGAAGAGGGCTGGCTCTACCAAAAGACAAGGTACAAAGGGAGGGTTAAAGCAGAAATGATGTGGTTCATCATCAGAGCTATGAGTCACCACTGAGTTAGGGAGATCTCAAATGAAGGACGTGGATCAAATGCTAACACAAATACACAAGGGAATGTAAACTACCTCATACACAGCTTTCCAACTAGCATAGATGTTTCATATCTGGGGAGGTTCAGAAAAGGTGCTGGCACCTAATCATACACACAAATCGCACTAATAGAAGCAGAATCACTAGATCTGATATCTTACTGTAGTAGGTCATCTAATTCTCCTCAGCTGCTGCAGGATTATTCCTCACAGTGTATTCTCCACTGCTTTACGCAGTCTAGCTTTAAATGCGCTTACACCACCTCTTGTGAGAGACTATTCCATAGTCTCAGTACTATAAATATTTTGGTGATATTTAACCTGAATTTATCTTTGCTCAGTTTCATCCCATTATTCATACTTCCTTAAGTTACCTTAAACAATCAACCCCTCTTCTTCTACAGCCTCCACATATTATCTGAGTTACCGAGTGCCATCTTGGTATTTGCATCCTTCACCTGTGTATAGATTTTTATCAATTGCCAGTTTGGTTATTTAACTTAATCTCCAGGAGGGCATCAGTGCAGGGAGCTGATGTCTTGTGACAGGAAAAGAAGAGTGCATTCATACAGAACTACATGATGTACTTTGGAGAGGAAGAATTGCCTTTAAGTGACATGACTGATAGGCATGCCAGGACTCTGCACGCAGATGAAGCAGATCATCTTCATTGCACCTATTAAGAGCAGCATCTTATAACACTGTATACCCCACCCATTGATACACACACCAGTACTGGTTCATCAGTGCCTAGGACTCTAAATGCCCCCTCCCTTCATGATGAAAGGTCACTAGGTCCTAGTATGCTGCTCCCTGCCACCGTCCAGCTCTGAGTCATAATGGACTTTGCCTAACCAGCTGACTAGGATTGGAGCCAGCTCCTAGCCTTCTCTGCAGTTTGCAGCATGCACAACTGAACAGGAAACAGCAAGCACTGGCTGCTACAACCGAGGTCTTAGTCTGGCTGAAAGGGTTAGGGTAAACCCAGCCTTAAGGTACCCTAGTCTAGTGAAGAGAGCACCAAAGAACTGCAAAGCACCCTGCATTATATGTTGTCTGAGCAGAGGCTTACTTGCACAGCATCTCACACACACAGCTAAGCAAAAAGGACTGTGTAGACATATCTATCCTGCCTGTGTTTTACTATACACATGGTTTGTTTAACATGCACAGGGATTACTGAAGTGCCCTAATACACAGGAGAAGAGGGCTGGGCTTTTATTTATTTGTGCATAGTGTTGTTCCCCGAAGCCTTACTTTTTGATGGAGAATCTTTTTTAGTCTCGTTGTGCTGATTACTGAGTGATTCAGCAGCATTGAACATATGGCTAAAATGATCAACAAAAGGGTGATGGTGTCTTTTCTTAGGGGTCTGAGCAGGGGCTGCTTCAAACCTTTCAACCCATTTAATGGCCTTTCTGCTGTGATCACAGTTCAGGAGCCAACTCAATGGATACACAGTGAATAAAAAGTCCAGTGCCTCAGGGTGCAGAGACTGACCCCTGGGCTGAGTTGAGCTAAGACACAAGGCAGATGGAGGGATGAAGCCACAAGTTGATTCTAATTGTGATGCTTTTCCTTCCTTGGTCAAATTTTGGCTAAACTGAAATTCTAAAGCAGATGTGACTTATCAGCCAACAACAATTTATCTGAGTAATTTGTGTGAAAAACAGAGTTTTCAGACCCATTTTGTGAACAACATTGACACACTAGAGAATCAGCTTTACAGCTGTTTACAGCTTTTCCTCCCCAGAGGAGAGGAAGAAACCAGCTGGAAACTGTAGCTCACTATCAACCTTTAGAGCGAGAGGCGCATTGGAAGCACTAAAGCAACATCTTCTGTCCCACCCCTCCCTTTTAGGTCCAACCCCTCTAAAGGCAAAGGTGACCTTAAAACAAACTGACTATTGTTCAGTATAATCACTACTCTGCACAACAAGCTGCAGGATACAAAGGAGGGGAAATTACTGCTTATCTTCTAAAGCCATCCTCTGATTGCTTTGCCATGTGAGAAAAGGATCAAACCGATAGGGTTTTGAACTCCACAGAAAGGAGAATTTTGCAATGTTCTCAGTATGTTCCTGGCATTTGAGCAGTTAAGTACTGCCCAAATCTATAGAGCTTATCTCACTCATGAGGAGGGAAGTACAGCCCCTAAATAGACACTGATCTTCACTAGATGTGGGCCAGAACAAAAGCCCTGGGTCCATAAATGCCTGAAATTTGGGAGAGTTTGGATCTGAACTTTCTGGCTTGGCCTCACCTCTGATCTTGATAACCCTCAGATAGGATAAACTAGTAAAGCTCCACAGAAGTCAATGGATTTATTCTTAGGCTACTTTTCACCAGCTGAGGATTTGGCCTATGGGTATAAGTGTTACATTTTTTGTTTAGAGTCCAATGGAATGTTTATTTTGTTCAGCCCAGTTGCATGTTTTTTATTGTATGAGGTATCTTGATGCGATGCTGACAGGCAAATTGTAAATGATAACAATAAGGAAAGGACAAGGAAGGTGAGAGAGTGAGGAGGAAAGGCAAGAAGGGAGAGACAAAAGGGGTAGTTATGTAGTAGGCAGTAAAGCATTACCACTGTATCTGCCAAAGCTGATTTCTCTTTGTACTTAATTTTCCCTAGGAAGCTAAACCCCCTTTCCTCAATAAAGGTCCGTCAGTGAATTTTGAAAAAAACATCATTGTCTGGCTGGGCTTGACACGCTTTGTGAGACTAGAAGTCTGCGTGATCAAAGGGAAAGTTACTTTGCTATAGCCTATCATCTGAGGGCTGGTCTACACTGAAAAATTACACCCTGACAGAGATAGTTAAGATGACCTAAGCCCTAGTGTAGATAGTGCTAGGTCTGTGGAAGAATTCCTCTGTTAATCTAGCTCATGCCTCTTGGGGAGACGGATTAACTACAACAATGGGAGAACTCCCACAGTCACTGTAGTGAGTGTCTACACTGAAGTGCTGCAGCCGTGCCGCTGCAGCCTTTAAGTGTAGACATAGTTGCAGATTGTCTACTTTGAACTTCAGTTTGGGGTCACGGGGAGCAGGATTGAGCAGATACAAGCTGCACAGCTGCAGGCCAGAGCAGTTGTACGCAGGATTGGTCATGCTCCAGCAGATGGGAAGGAACCCACCAGCCAAATAAGTGAGCACCCATATTTCCAGACCAATATTCCCAACTTTACCACAATAACTGTTAACCATTTGAGCACAGCACACTGCCCATCTCTGATATCTCACCAATGAGCGCAATCCCTGGCTTTGTACTTCCCGAGCCAGCAGGTGCAGGGTGAACAAAGGAGGCAGCATTCTCAGACCCGGAAAAAAAAGGCAAATCTCACACACTGCTTTTCTTCTCCCCTTCTCATCTGATCTGTTCCTTTTCCTTCCCCTCCTCCACTGGAGATGCTGCTCCTCCACCAACTGGCCCATCTCCTCAGTCCCATGGGTATAGTATCTGGGTACCTTGTGTCCTCCTCTTCCCTACATGTTCCTTTTCTGGAGTTGTCTGGCAGCTTCAGACCCACTGGTGGCTCAGGTTCCTGACTTAGGGGTGGCTTCTCTTTCTCCTCCTTTTATAGAGCAGTGGACTTTATCAAAGGCAACTAGACTGGCCCCTCCTTCTAGTCTTTGGAGAGCCTGGAGACTTGTAGAAGCGGCTGGAAAGTAGGAGAAGGATCCAGCACCATGTAACCAGCCAGCTCCCTGCAGGCCACCAGCAAGTGCTCTGTGGATTGATTACACATGTCCCTGAAATACAGTTTGGGAACTGCTGCTCTAAAGCATCAGGATCTCTCAGAAAATAGACAGGTTCTAATTATGTGGATGCAGCATGTTATTAGGGTAAAATTACTGGAGGCCATTCCCAATTATTAATAGGTCAGTGATGTGAGTGTGCCTTAGTTTAGCTATTTGTAATTCTTGGAGTGCTCTGAGGAGAGGAGGCAGAACACCAGTGTGGTTAAACAAGGAAGAAATAGCAAAGAGAGTAAGGCACAGGCTGCAAAGCTAGCGGAAAAAGGTAATTCTCCCCATCCCACCTTACCGGTCGAGGCCGTGTCTCCCTCAGGAAGGATTTCAGGTCCCCTCCAGCCATAAGCTCCAGCAGGATGAAGCGTGGCAGCGCCTGCAAGCTGACCCCAATACAGCGCACGATGTTCTGGTGGTTGAACTTGCTGCAGAGAGAGTGAGACTAAACTGAAGAGCAGCTTTGAACCAAAAGGCACCTTGATGTGGAGAGTCAACTTGCCCTACCAGAGAAGTTGTTTTTCCGGAGGAAACAATGCATCCGAAGGAGTGCTGAGCCAGTCAAATGCAGGTATGGTCTGTGATGCTACCAAGTCTAAGGTATCACCATTGGTAGATCTAATTAGCAGCACCACTACTTTGGAGACACTGGCCCCAGTTCTCTGTTAGTTTGTCTCTGTGCTTGCAATGGAGGATGGGGGCTTTCTGCCCCCTTTGCACTCCCTATACTCTGGGTCTGAGAATGGGCCCTGGGAAGCAGAGAACAGCCACAATTCACTGTGCTCTGGGCATGTGCCTTTCTCACCCACAACTTCTACCTCCCCTCTGACTTTCCTATGCGTGGGACTGGGAGTAGGGTTGCTCCAGTAGCAATACACAGATGTAGGAGTCAGTTATGCAGCGGGTATTACCCTAGGTCTCAATGCCACCGCTTTCAATGCCCATTTGTGTCTCCAGCCTTAGTGGAATGGAAAATTGGCTGCCTGGGATCTGTAACTCTGTGTGGTCTTGGGAGAGCAAATTACTTAATGCCAACATTGTCAAAACTGTCCACTAACTTTGAGCGCCCAACCTAAGACAAGCAGGGCTGAATCTTCTCATGTGCTGAGCTCCAGGTGAATGGGGGAGGTAATTATGTTTGTAAAACTAGGGCCTCAATGTTCCAGGTTGGGCACCCAGACCTTAAAGCATCTAAACTCAATGGACTGTTTTAAGAATATTAGCATCAACCTTTCTGAGCCTCAGTTTCACCATCTGATTTTTAAAAAAGGGAGAGTAGTGCCCACCTGCCATTGTCAAGCACTTTGATATCTTTGGGTGAAAAGTGCAGTATGAGGATAAATACATCATCTCACAGAGCACTTTTCATCTTGTAGGGTCTGTGCTTTGCCATGCATAGGTAACCAAGGGCTTATATAAGCTTTTATTAACACACCTGATAATAAGAGCTTCCATGAGGAAATCCAGCTCATCTTGCTCTGAACACATCTCTGGCAATGTCTGGAAAAGACCGGACAAGAAGGGAGAGAGAGGTTTTAGTCTCATGATTGTAGAATCCCAGAACAAACACTGTCTACAGTGATCTCCTTCTCTCCACAAGAAACGTTCACACCAAGCTAACTAACATGCCATTTTCAGACTGGGTTGTGAAGCCCTGTTGGCAGGCACAGGGGATTTGCCAATAGATCAGAACATTGGTCCATCAAACCCAGAACCCTCCTCCTGGCAGTGGCCTATAGCCAGATACTTCAGATGAAGAAGAAACACCTCATAATGCAAACAGTCAACTGCACAATGTTGTACATATTGGGGACTCTAATGTGTTGAGTGATATATAATGCCTAGACAGATTCTTTCTCGACCATTACAATCAGCTACTGCTCTACTGAAAATCTGCATCTGATGCTAGTCACCTCGATTTCAAGGATGACGTCAACGATCATAGTTTGTACTAACGGGTCTTTGCGTGACTCCTCAGACCAATTTGAGAGGAACAACATTTACCAGACTGGCTGCAGAGCCATTTGCCTAGTTGTGCTGATTGAGCTGCTTGCTGTTTTTGTGCTTCGCACTATGCTTCCAGCAACTCATCATGATTCTTCTCCAAATTGTGGACACCCACCCTTACGGCTGTGGCACCAGTTGCTCAAAGGTTGAGTCAGAAATGTTCGTTTTGGGGCAGATTTTGTTTGAGGGTGTCTTTAAAGCATTTCATCTGCCCTCCATGCTTTCGATTGCTGGAGCTTAATTGGGAATATGCAACTTGTTATAATAAATTGGTCTCAGTCATACGAATTACATGGCCAATCCATCTAAGTGGGTGCTTGAGATGAAATGAGATCAATACCAACCGAACCAGCTTTTGCCAGGAATTCCATATTAGAAACCCAGTCCTGCCATCTGATGCCCAGCAATTGTCATCAGTGTCATAAATGGAAACTGTCTAGATTTTTATATGCCATTTATAACAGGTCCATGTTTTGCACCCACAGAGCAAAGTTTTGAGGACAACAGCATTATAGACTTTGATTTTTGTCTGTAGTCAGATTCCACGTTGCTTCCAGATTTGGTGATGGAGGTAATCATATGCAGCATTGGCTTTCTTAATTCATGTATCAAATTTGTGGTCAATTGTCACTTCATTGTCCAATGTCCTAGAGAGATAAGTAAACTGTTTGATGGCTTGGAGTGTGACACCTTTCAAGAGCATTGATGGGTCTTGATAAGGTTGTTGAGGAGCTGACTAGTACATAACCTGGCTTTTCATTTACTGACAGTGAGGCCAAAATTATGAGCCACCACAGCAAAGTGGTTTGTAAGATCTTGTAGAGTTGCTTCAGAGTGTGCCATCAAGACACAACCTTTGGCATACAGCAGTTCCTGGTCCAATTCATCTATCAGCTTGGTGTTCGCATGTAAACAGGAAAGATGAAAGAGCTTATCAGTGCAGGAGCATATTAACATGCTATTTCAAGACCTACAAAGGACTTTCTATAACATCGCAGCAAAGAATAGACCAACAAGTCTAGGAGTGAGGACACATCCTTGCTTTACCTTGTCTGTGATTGGAAATGGATCTGTTACATCACCATCAATACTAACTTCTTCAGCCATGCCTTCATGGAATTGCTGAGTGATGTTAATAAATTTGTCTGGACATCCAAATTTAGCAAGCAATTTCCAGATGGCAGTGTGGTTGACCATGTTGAATGCCTTAATTAGATCAAGAAACATGATGTACAAAAGTTGGTGTGGTTTTTGACATTTTTTCTGTAATTGTTGAATAAGGAAAATCATATCAACAGTGCTCCTTTAAGCACAAAAAGCCACACTAACTCAGATAGAACATTGTCAACGACTGGGTCAGGAGTTAGCTCAGGAGGATCCATGCAAGAATCTTGCTGGTTTCAGACAACAAAGAGATACCGCAGTAGCTACCACGGTCACTCTCTGAGTCTTCATGCTTATAGACAGTGACAATGTTGGTATCTTTCAGTTATTACGATATGAAGCCAGACATGTAACAAAAATTCAAAAATCCTGTCAATGAGATTTCTTCCATGCTTGAAAACTTCAGTTGGAATGGCATTAGGATAAGGAGATTTGTTATTTTTCATTACTTCAACAGCTTTCAACGCCTTGGCACATATGGGTGGACTGGCAAATGCATAAGATGTAGGCAATTTGTGGACATTATCCAGTGATTCATGAGAAACAGTACAAAATGATTAAGTAGTTCACTAAAATGTTCATGCCACTGTTGGTAGATGGTGATGAGAGATTCACCATCAGCACTTGTTAGTGGCGTCAAAGCAGATTGGGCAGGACTGTACACAGCTTTGACCGCTTCACAGAAACCTTTGGAGTCATATTTATCTGCTAGGGTGCGTACAGTCAAACACATATTTTGCATTTGGCAGAGTTTGCGCTGGAGTGTGCTGCAAGCTGCCTCGTATCTGGCCTTTTTCGACTCCAAGTGGGTCAGCTATGAGCATGGCATGCGGTTGTCACTTGACATTAAGGACATTTGATATTTCAGGATCATTGTTGTCACACCACTCTGCATGATGGCATTTCGTATTTCCAACACAATCCAGAACAGTGTTACAGATCGTGTTACACAGAGATACTCATTCAGCAGATATGTCATCACTGATCATTGGAAGAATTTCTAAGAGAGTACTTAGAGGTTCTTTTATATGGTCTAACACCCTCACACACAAACGAGTATATCAACCCAATGGACAGGAATGCTACCATCCCGTAGTGACCCCTCTGGTTGTGCGAAGCATGGTTTTGCTTGGGATTGAAGGGGAGGCTTGCTCAGCCCTTTCATGATGAGAAGACGATGGCTCTGAAGCAGGGACTTGATGATCAGGATAGTTTAGAGGGAGGGGGATGTAGTGGGGCTCCTCAGGGTTCCCCCAAAGGTGTAAATGAACCCCCAAGGAAAGAAGGGATGAGAGAAAGGATATACATGCCTCTTGTTGTGCATATGGTCCTTTCTGCTGAGCTGCACTATAATGGAGCAGACATGGAAGTGCATGCCACCTCCATACATCAGCACTGCTGCACATCAGTTACACACAGCAGAGGGCATCATGCTGCAGAACTGAAACAATAAGCTGGTTTCCCAGGCAATAAGCTGCCTTCCCAAACCGAGAGGATGCAAGTCACCACAGTTCATTAGTGGCTTTTTATAAATTGTAACAGCTGAAAAATTACTGACTCAGTGCACTGGGCTCTAGTATCCCCGTTGCTGGAGCTCATCATTACCAGCTATGTGTTAGTTTCACTTACAGAAATGTCAGACATCACACAGAACATGGTCAGATGCAAGCTGACAGCTTGGAAATAAATTTCTCTGTAATGCAATTTCTCATTTAGATAAAGTTGAGTCAGCTGGATTAATTTCTCAGAGATTCTGAAAATAAACAATCCCGTTGATGGACATGATGCCTGCAGCACCAGAAGAGACCATTGGAGCCTGGCTAGTGATCAGGGTAGGGGCCTGTGAACAATGCAACATGGTTCATGGCAAAGACAAGGCACTGGACCAGGGGGTCAGCAGATCATGTACAACAGGCATAGTGATACCTACTGTCCTTTGTAAAGGGCTTTGAGATCTGTGCATGAGAAATGCTATGTAAAATCTAGGTATTAGTACTCTGCCCAAGTGAGCCTAGGGAAATCATCTTACCTGTTTTGTGCCTCAGTGTCCCCAACTGCAAAACAGGGACAATACACATTTATCTTCCAGAGGTGTTGTGAGGCTTAGTTTATCAATGCTTTTATAATGCTTTGAGGCCCCTGGATGAAAGGTGCACAAAGTGTTACTATTGTGATTATTCACATATTGTCACTTACCTTTACAGCCACCTGCAAGGGACAGGGGTCACTGGGGATTCCCACCACCTGACCTTCATATACTTCGCCAAAGGCTCCATGGCCTAAACCCCTGGATAAACCAGAAAAGATAAGGAGGTTTTAATGCAGAGCATGCACACTGTAATGTTCTGATCACAGGAAACAGAACATGAGTATAGCATCTATGACAGTAAAATATGAAGAACTGCATCTTCAGTTTTGGCCATGCTATTGGTAGCACTCTGCACAGCCATTTGTGAGAGCATGACTTCATTTCCAGTCTCAGTTTTGTTTGTCTTTGACCAACAATGTTAAAAGTGCTAGGGGAGGTGGCCCTCAGAAGTAACAGCTTGTGGAACCTTAATGTATAATAACCCATTTCCAAGTCACCGATAACTTGGAGGAAAGTGATCTTGAATGCTCATGGATCAATGTCCTAACAGATAAAGAACAAGATGGGGTAATAGTAAGTGTCTGCTACTGAGCACCAAATCACACTAGGGAACAAGATGACAGGCTTCTTATATACCTATTTACAGTGTGTAGGAAAAAAAGCTACATGATCACAGGAGATTTCAATGTGAGTAACATATGCTGGAGGAATTCTTTATTAGACCTTGTCTTAACAGATAAAGATGACCTGATCACAACATTAAACATTAATGGTAGCGTAACATTATACATAGGTACAAGTGGTCATGACTTGATCACATTTATAATGTACAAGCAGAATAAAGTCCAGACTAGTAATTTAATATATATACACACATACCTACACGTGTGTATATATCATCTGTGTGTGTGTGTATGCTCGCACACGCTTTAATAGGATCAGTTTCACAAAGCTGAAAAGAATGATGAATCAAACTAGCTGGGAGGAAGAATTTAATCAGAAAAACATGAATTATAATAAAGAACACCTTATACTAGATGCCAAAAGAGCCAAAATCGCACAATCAAGGAAGAAAGCTGTGCTGGTTAAAAAACTGACCTGACTTAGAAAGGAAGGCAGCTATAAAAAAAATAAATATAATGTATGTGACGGGTTCAATCACAGAACCCCCCCTCCCCCCGGGAGCTGCCAACTGATGTGCCAAGACTACCTCTGCTCCTGTTTTCCCTGCCAGCTCAGACTCCAGCACCCTGTCTTGCTGAGCCAGACACTCCTGTGTGCTCCAGCACAGACCGAGAGTCTGAATTACCTGCCCCAAAGCTGCAGGTTTATCTGAAAACAGCTAACAGAAGTGTGCTTGTCTTTAGCACTCAGATGCCCAACTCCCAATGGGGTCTAAACCCAAATAAATTCATTTTACCCTGTATAAAGCTTATGCAGGGCAAACGTATAAATTGTTCACCCTCTATAACACTGATAGAGAGATATGCACAGTTGTTTGTTCCCCCAGGTATTAATACATACACTGAGTTAATTAATAAGTAAAAAGTGATTTTATTAAATACAGAAAGCAGGATTTAAGTGGTTCCAAGTAGTAACAGACAGAACAAAGTAAGTCACCAAGCAAAATAAAATAAAATACGCAAAACTATGTCTAATCAAACTGAATACAGATAAGATCCTCACCAGTTCCAGAATGCTCCCTTTTTACAGACTAATCTCCTTTTAGCCTGGGTCCAGTCCAGCAATCTCTCACACCCCTTGTAGTTACTGTCCTTTGTTCCAGTTTCCTTCAAGTATCCTGGAGGGTGGAGAGACTCCTCCTTTAGCCAGCTGAAGAGCAAATGGAGGGGTCTCCCAGGCGTTTATATAGCCTTTCTCTTGTGAGTGGAGACCCCCTCCTCACCCTGTGCAGAATCCAGTCACAAAATGGAGATTCGGAATCACATAGGCAAGTCACATGCCCATGCATGACTCAGGACTTGCAGATAGCAGCCATTACCCACCTGCTACCTTGAACCTCCTCAGGTAGGCTTCTTATGTGGATTGGAGTCTTCTAAGCTTTTTTGCCTGTTACGTGCTTCCTAACTGAGCACTTAATTTGCACATTCCTTTCCCAAGAAGTGACCAAATGTTCTAACTAAGGCTACTTAGAAATCAAGCAATTATACAGCCAGTGTTCACAACTTTGAACACACAAATGGCGCCTGCATAAAACTAGGATGAACATAACCAGTAGATCATAACTTTTACATAGATATGTTACATGGCATATGTAGCAAAACCCTATTCCAGTTATATCATATATACATTTATGAGCACCCTTCCCATAAAGCCTTATGGCGTACACTGTCACAATACATATCATTACAAATGGAAGAAGGGGGAAGTTGATAGTAAAGAATATACATCTGAAGTTAGAAATGATAGAAAATTGATAAGGGAAGCCAAGGGACACAAGGTGAAAATCTGTGGCCAGCAGAATTAAGGACAATAAGGATTTTTCAAAAATATTAGGAATAAAAAGAATCCTGATAATGGTATTGGTCCATTACTAGATGTAAATGGTAGAATTACCAATAATAATGCAGAAAAGTTAGAAGTGTTCAATAAATATTTCTGTTCTGTATTTGGAGAAAAAAACAGACAATATAGTCTCATCATATTGTAATGATAACACTCCTTCCATTCCACTAGTGTCTGAGAAGATCATTGAATAGAAGCTACTAAAGTTGGATAGTTTAAAGTCAGCAGCTCTGGATGACTTGCATCCAAGAGTTTTAGAAGAGCTAGCTGAAGAACTTCCTGGACCATTAACATTGATTTTCAATAAGTCTTGGAGCACTGGTGAACTTCCAGAAGACTGGAAGAAAACTAATGTTGCACCAGTTTTTAAAAAGGGCAAAGAGGATAAGTCTGTCAGCCTGACATCGATTCTGGGCAAGATAATGGAGCGGCTGATGTGGGACTCGATTAATAAAGAATTAAAAAAATTATAGGAGGGTAATGTAATTAATGCAAATCAACATTGTTTTATGGAAAATAGATCCTGTCCAACTCACTTGATATCTTTTTTTTGTTATTAGATTACAAGTTTGGTTCATAAAGATAATAATTCTGATGTAATATACTTAGACTTCTGTGAAGTGTTTGACCTGGTAAGCACAACATTTTGATTAAAAATTAGAATGATGTAAAATTAACATGGCATACATTAAAGGGATTAAACACTGGCAAACTGACAGGTCTCAAAATAGAAATGTAAAAGGGACATCATCATTGAATGGGTGTGTTTCCAGTGGGGTACCACAGGGCTTGGTCTTTGGCCCTATGCTATTTAACATTTTTATCAAGAACCTGGAAGAAAAAATAAAACCATCACTGATAAAGTTTGCAGATGACACAAAAATTGGGAGAGTGGTAGATGATGAAGAGGACAGGTCACTGATTCAGAGCAATCCAGATCAGTTGGGAAACTAGGCACAAACCAGGGGAGGGATAGCTCAGTGGTTCGAGCATTGGCCTGCTAAACCCAGGATTGTGAGTTCAATCCTTGAGGGGGCCATTTAGGGATGTAGGGTAAAAATTTGTCTGGTGATTGGTCCTGCTTTGAGCAGGGGGTTGGACTAGATGATCTCCTGAGGTCCCTTCCAATCCTGATAGTCTATGAATATGCATTTTAACATGGCTATACAATATGTAAATATGCACATCTATGAACAAAGAACATAGGCTGTATTTACAGGATGGGGAACTCTATTCTGGGAAGCAGTGTCTCTGAAAAAGATTTAGGGGGTCACGGTGGATAATCAGCTGAACACAAACAGCCAGTGTCACACTGTGGCCAAAAGAGCTAATACAATCCTGGGATGCATAAATAGGGAAATCTCAAGTAGGTGTAGAGAGGTATTCTACCTCTGTATTTAGTACTGGTGCAACCACTGCTAGAATAGTGTGTCTGGTTCTGGTGCCCACAGTTCAAGAAGGATGTTGATAAATTTGAAAAGATTCAGAGAAGAACCACGAGACTAATTCAAGGATTATAAGACAGAGTTTTTAGTGATAGACTCAGAGAGCGCTCTCAAACAAAGAGAAAGTTAAGGGTTGACTTGATTACAGTCTATAAGTACCTACATGTGGAACAAATATTTAATACTGGGGCTCTTCAGTCTAGCAGAGAAATGTGTAACACGATTCAATGGGTGGAAGTTGAAGCTAAACAAATTCAGCCTGGAAATAAGGTATAAATTTCTGAGAGTGAGGATAATTAACCATTGAAACAAGTTACCAAGGATCGTCTCCATCACCCACCATTTTTAAATCAAGATTGGATGTTTTTCTGATAGCTCTGCTCTAGGAATTACTTTGGGGGCAGGTCTATGGCTTGTGCTATACAGGAGGTCAGACTAGATGACCACAATGGTCCCTTCTGGCCTTGGAAACTACAGACTATGCCCAACGAAGCCAATCTCCTGGAGTTAAAGTGTTGGCACAGTAGTACATAGCACAAAGCATTGTCCTCTTATACTCGTACAAGAACAGTGTTTAATTTTAGTCTACTTGCTGCGTAACTCAAAAGTGAGCTAAAAAAGATGGGCCTATCATGGATACATGTTTCATTTGATAGTCATACTCTAAATTTGCTAACTCCTCATACAATTATACATCTCAAAGAAAGCACCAAGCGAGAGGCTGTGTAGTACAGCGTGCTATGTAAGTGCTAAAATGGTTGCTGTAGATGTTAACATATTATGAAGAAAGTTTGAGGTTTAATTATGAAACAAGATAGAGAAAAAAGCAAATAAATAAATCTTACATTCCACTAATGCACATTTTCTCCATTATGCCCATTATAGAAATTTCGTGTCACTGCTTATTCTGGTTTTCAATTAATGAAAGTTAAAGCACTAAGTGCAACAGCCGGCACATCACATGGGCATATGGGTTTGGGTACACTAATACCACAGTGAATGTAGCGGAGATGGAAGCTGCTGGACTGACAGCGCTGGAAACCCCTATTCAACCACTGAGGGGGTCAGCTTGGCAGGGATAGTGCAAGCCCTCCCCCTGATACGCCTGTTCCTCAACTCTGACATGGAGGGGACTTTCTAGGGGCTCTCTCTTGCAGTGAGATGCCAAGTCAATCACTTCTCGGGCACTGGTATGAACCAGGCCAGGACTGATGGCCAGATCGAATAGCTGCGGGTGGTCTGTGTTCCATTGGACTGGTGTCCTCATTCCAGTTCTAAATGGCACCTCTGTGGACAGTCTCAGCAGATCATAGAGAGTGAATACCCCAGATCATGATTCCTCCTAGAGAAGATTAAGGAACATGCCTTGTGGGCGAGGGTGGGGGAAGCTTGTGCTATTGTTATCCATGCTATACCTGTTCTGTAGATACAGTTCAATTTAGAGTGGCTTTACTCCTTGCCAGGATAAAGAATTTCACATTCTCTGTCAGGCCTCAGCCCTGGCAGCTAATCCACACTTCAGAGTCAAATTGTCTGTGGCTTGACTGAAGCTATCAATTATTCCCAATAAGTGTCAGCCTGAAACATTGTTCTCTGCAGCTCTAACCCACCCTTTGTACAAAGGGGATATAAAACAGAGCTGCTACGGCTCATAAACCTATCCCTCCTCCCCCATCAATTCCTAGCTGTTTCCTTTACTCTCGGTGGTAAACGCATTTGGCAGCACACATTGCATTGGAAAGTCCTAACTTGTGATCAATGGGGTATTAGATATGACAGAGGAGCCCTGCAGTACTTGACAACACAGTGAGAGTGGTAGTGGATGTTGTGGGCTTCATCTCTGTTGTATCTCAGGGACGATTTTGGAAATACAAGCTCCTGAATCTCCCATACCCTCCTGCTTCTTAATCCTATCTTTTGGCTTTGTGTATAAGATCATGTAGTATCAGTGTTACATCATATCCTCTATGGAAGAGGACTGTATCCTGCAATAGTAGAGGGGTTGGACTCGATGATTCTGCAGGTCTTTCCTAGAGATGATCCCCAACTCAAGGCCCCCTAATCTTTTAAAAAGTTCTGATCCAGATCCTAATGTGGCTCAGGCCCATGGATAGATTTCCTCATCTCTGGCTTTTATAGTCCAAGTCCCACTGTCCGGTAGATTCTCATATTACATCAGTTAATATTTGGTCTAAACACAAGGGTATTCCACAAAGTGTTTGAGAGCCTGGAAGAAAGATGTCTGGGGTCTGAATTACTGGGCTTCATGGTGATAGCTCTTCAGTTACTTCTACAATACAGAAGATGAACAATGTGCCTATGAAAGGCTAAGGAGACCTAGCTGGTCTAGGTCCCCACAAAGGTCATGTGGTAAGCATGGTATACTACCCTACCCACCATAGCTCTTTGGTGTGTCCAAGGTGTGTGACTGTATGGAAAGAATGAGAATGTGAGATCAAGAGTGTGTGTGTGTAAAAGAGAGTGTATATGAGTGTATGGGGTGAAGTATGGGGAAGGCAAATAGATAAGCTTACCTTATGAGGGAGATATTTTTCCGAGGCACCTCTTTGAGATCACTGATGGAGGTGGTCTTTCCTGCAAAGCAGTAGTTGGGATTGTAGTCTGTCATAATAGTGGAGGTGCGCAGCCTGCTCAGTTTGTACTCGGGGCTCTGTAATTCCAACTGCATGGCCTGCAGCTCCTGGTGTTTACGGCGATACACTGGAAATAGAGCACAGTGAATCAGGGAGACAGACTGCCTTGTGAACATGAAGGCAACCAACACAGAACACATGTGCTGTGGAACTGGTATAGTGTTCAGACTCCAGTGAATCAAAATAGATGGGTATATGCAGAAGTCTGGGTGCTTCTCCAAAGCTGGCTGAATTTATCCAACTTGTTTGGTTTAGAAATTAGGCTAAGAACAAGCTCACTCATGAGTTTCCCAGTATTTCTTGATTTGAAGAATGGGGTGAAATCCACTAGAAGTGAACTCTGAAGTAACAAATCTGTTTTGTTAGAGATTGTCTGGGCTTCAGAGTATCCAGATCCAATTTCCCCAAAGTTCAAGGGTGTTTGGATGCAGGGTTTTGGTTAAGCACCTAACTTACGAGGAAGTTGAATAAAGTCCATACTTACTTGCATTGTATCACAATGTTCGCACTGAAATCTCTTTAGAAGTAAAATCTCTCCCCTCACAATGAAGTTGTGTAAATAAAATGACTTCACTTTATGAAACTCCCTTTTGATTCCCATAAGCATGAAGGGAGTCTAGCGGGTAAGTACAAAGTTTTTAAAGACACCCATCTACTTGATCAAATGTTTCTAAACCTCAGACAAGGTTCAAATTTAGGGGAAAGCTGAAATCAGTTCTTACAGTCTTGGAATCAATTCACTCAGCTGTTATGTTAGCTCTCCACACCTACAGAAGGAAATCACAGATCAAAGCTAGTCTTGTTGTGAAAGTAATTCGAGTTCCACATGTAAGTTTACAAAGTAGGGCCCAATCATGGACAGGCCCTACAGTAATTTTGCCACTGACTTCAATGGGAGCAAAACTGGACCTGAAGACTGTGGCTATACTGGGTCCCACGTCTGATAGACCAGTCACTGAGAGGAAGAGTTTAAGGGGAAAACTTTCACTAGCAAAGGAGGATGGATTTAATGACCTATTATCAAGCCCTCCTAGTTCTCCTTTCACCTTATCATTGCTTTTGGTTTGATTGCTCAGATTTCTGCTCATTCTTGAAATGAGAATGATAGGGATTGCCAGAAAGAATTTGGTTATTCTTCTATTCCCTAAAAAGTAATTAGATCCTTAAGGGGATGGTGTTAGAACAGAAACTGTACATCTGAAACCACGTGTATGTATTAATAGCAACATCTGAAATTCTTAAACTGAAATAACTACACAAATCTAGTTTACTAGTCACCATCTGACCTTCTGAGTGTGTGTTTTTTTTCAAAAAGCATTTCCCTCAGCATGGACAATGGAAAGAGACTGGCTAGTTTGAATCACTGGTTCTCATCCATTAGTGCAATAATCCTGGTATGTTCAGAGTAGGAATGTAGGCATGGGATTGTTTAAATAAACTTTTTCAAAAAGATGTAATCGAAATTCTGAAAAAGGCCATGAACATCTATGTCTTACTAAACCATAATTTGTAAAATTGGAATCTAAGCCAAGGTCTTCAAACTTGGGTAACTAAATGTAAGCACCTAAATGCATATTGTAGGTACCCTAAACTAAAAGAGGCCTGATTTTTTTTTACAGTATGAGCATTCACAGCTCCCTTTAAAATCAGTGAAAATTGGAAATTGTGGTCTGACATTTTTACACCCCAAACCACACAATGGTCTCTCTTTAAAGATGTAATCATGAGAATTACAGCAATTCTGCAGTCAGTCACTGGAAGGACCTTGTAACTGGCTAGTAAAGAAAAGACAAGGATGGTATTTCAATTATACCTGGATATCCATTTATACCAATATTTGCTGCCTGGTGAAATATAAAGTGTAAAAATATTGTTCAAAGTAATTTTTTTCAACTTTCCCTTCACAAGGAAAAATGTCCCTAAGTTGGTTGTTTTGGTTAAAAACATTTATCAAAAAAGAAAATAGATGAGTTTTAATTAAAAAAAACAACAAAACAACATAGCGTAAACCTTGAGTCCTAATGCCAACATTCTTGGCTCTACTAGAAATGGCTTAGGTGAGAAGCACAATATGCTGCAACTTCTGCTGCTCTATGCACATTTTGCTTTATGAGACACTCACCTATCATGATCCCGGAAAAAGCCAGAATGAGAGCAGCAACCAGTGCTGACGTCACTACGGACAAGACCAAGGAGAGGGGGAGATGAGCCACGGGGTCAGCTGAAAGAGATGCATAAGAAAGGAGAAGTTACTTGTTTTAACTGATCTCTCTATGGTCAGGCCCGCCGACACCAATTCCAGGTCTCAGGGCAGAACACTCAATAGGCCCCCAAGCATGCACAAGCCGTAGACGTGGTCCACCTGACATCTGGCAGTGCTGCGCCTGCGCTGGCTGGTGCCCAGCGAGCTGCCAGCTGCGCTGCTAGGCGTGCTCTTCCAGCATGGCCAGGACTTTCACAGGCCCGTCCAGTAGGGTTGCCAACTGTCTAATTGCGCAAACCCAAAGACCCTTGCCCTGCCCCTTCCGAGGCCCTGCCCCCGCTCACTCTATCCCCCCTCCCTGTGTTGCTCGCTCTCCTGCACCCTCACTCACTTTCACCAGGCTGTGACAGGGGGTTGCGGTGTGGGAGGGGGCATGAGTATAAGCTCTGGGAGGGAGTTTGGGTGTGGGAGTGGGTGCAGGCTCTCAGAAGCAGTTTGGGTGTGGGAAGGGATGTGGTGTGCACGCTCTGGGAGGCAGTTTGAGTATGGGAGGGGGTGTGGGGTGCAGACTCTGGGAGGCAGTTTGGGTGTGGAAGGGGGTGCGGGGTAGGGGCTCTGGGAGGAAGTTTGGGTGCAGGGTGCTGGCTCTGGGCTGGGGGTTGGGGTACAGGAGCGGGTCAGAGGGTTGGCGCTTACCTCAGGTGGCTCCCGAAAGCAACCTGCACACACCTCTGGAAGTGGCTTGTAGACAGGGGGCCCCAGGGGGTCTCCGTGTGCCACTGTCCACAGGCACCGCCCCTACGTCTCATTGGCTGCAGTTCCTGGCCAATGGGAGCTGCGGAGTCGGTGCTTGGGACAGGGGCAGTGTGCGGAGACCCCCTGGCCCCTCAAGGGCTGTAGGAGTGTTCCGTCCACTTCCAGGAGTGGCACAGAGCGAGAGCGGGCAGGAAGCCTGCCTTAGCTCCGCTGCACTGCACTGCTGCCAGCGGTGGAGGTTGGGGTCCCCCGGGCCCTTTTAAATCATCCCGACCCCTGGGCAATTGCCCCCTTCCCACCTCCCTCACCCAATCGGCAGGCCTGCCTCTGGTAATTTTTAATGTAATATTTTTTTCTGTCCCGCCTCCCATTCACTCCATCTGTTGCTCTTGCACTGTAGGAAACAGAGGATAACCTCTGCTGCAATCAACTCCCAGATCTATGACTTCCAATGGCTCATTGTTTCACCTTCCTCAATTAAGTTTGAGGCATAAAAACAGATGGTTTCCTATCAGGAAATTAATACACACACTCACTGGCTATGAAAGCAAGGTCATAAAAACAGGGATCGGTGTGTGTGTGTGTGTGTGTTAAATTGTCGGGGGGGGGGAGAAGGGTGCTGAGTGGTGCCATCAATGTCAAGTCATAGCGAAAACAGGTTGAGGACAATTGCAGTATATCATCATCTAAATGCATTCACAGAGAAAGAACAGATGACTACTGGGGAAAACCCTACTACATGGATGCCGTGTTAGTTGGTTTGCAACATTCCTACCCCCCCGCAGCCTTGCAATATCTACCATTTAATAATACTTATGGAGCACTTTCCAATCAGGGATCACAAGGCAAACGATGACCATCACCACACCCATATAAATACATCTGACTATCCCCATTTTACGGATGGGGAGACTGCAACATAAAGAGGTTGAACAATTTTCCCAACTCAGTGGCAGACCTGGAAATAGGACCAAGAACCCTGGCTTAGAGTCCCTCGTTCTACCTGCTGGACTCAGTACCTCTTCTTAATGTACAAATGTGGGGAAAGCCCAGTACTGGAGTTGAGTGTAAGCAGGACAAATATACTCCACTCTGCTTGCCTATGCTTTGCATTCAGCTCTCAAATGAAGTACTGACTGGGATTCTCCTTCTTGTTTTCCCCTCTCCCATGACGTCAGGGCCAGCTTTAGGCCTATTCCACCAATTCCCCCGAATCGGACCCCGTGCCTAAGAGGGCCCTGTGCCCAGTGAGAATCCCTTCCCTGGCTAGAGGCGCCTCTTTAATTTTCACTCACCTGGCGGTGCTGTGGGTCTTCAGCGGCACTTCGGCGGTGGGTCCTTCAGTGCCACCGAAGACCTGGAGCGACAGAAGGATCCGCCACCAAAGTGCCGTCGAAGACTCGGAACACCGCCCAGTGAGTACAAGCCCCACATGTTTTTTTACATGCATTTTTTTTTTAGTCAGGGCCCTGTCGAAACTGTTCGAATTGGGCCCCGCACTTCGTAAAGCTAGCCCTGCATGACGTTTACACCTCCCTCTGCCATATGCTTGTGACATGTCATCTCTGGCTCTTGGGAAGCCTAAGCTTAGGGTTGAGTTTGACCGGACAATTCAGGGACGCCATTTCAGATTTCAATGGAGAGAGGGCAGTTTTCAGCAGAGGCCCAGGGGCCACTTAGACCCCTGGAAGTTCTTGGCATTTTTGGAGGATAAAAAGTAAACATCCAAAATCAGTCAGTTCCCTTCACAGCTGCAAGGAAGAGACCTCACTGTTCTTTTCCTAGGAAAAGCTGAGACTCTGAAGCACAAGACGGCAGCTCCCCAGTGCTCCCCGTTGGGGAAGGGGTGCTTCATCGCTCCTCTAGCAGCCAAAGTTCTGGCCACCTTAGCCAATCACAGCTTCTAGCCCAAGCACTAGGGCCAATCAGTAGCGAGGGTGTGTGGCACCAGATGAAGTTGGAGCAGAGCTGCAGTTGCTTCAGACCAGAGGACAGGTGGGTCCCTGGAGCTGGGATGGGTAGGTCAGGGAGCAAGCTCCACGCTGCCCGTGAGTCTCTGGCTGCTGAAGGTTTCAGGGAACAGAGCAGGTCTCTGGGCCTGGAGCCCGAGCTACTCTCCAGGACAGCCCCAGGTGCAGCCCACAGGAAGGACCCTAGGGGGCTCCAGCCCCCTGCTGGTACTTGTCCTCCTGAGCCATGGGCAGCACCTTGAAATTAAGCATAGGTGGGGTAAAAGAGCAACTGCCCCCCTTCCCCCCACACACCTAAATTGCAACCCTGGCAAAATTCCTTCTTTGTTTGGGGTGAGTGAGTGTGAGTTAATTTCAGATCAGGGCTTCTCTCTTTGATCTGTGCCAGATACAGTGTCAATGTAACTAAAGGCTCTTTAAGGGGCACTCACACCCACATATCTTGCCCCTTCAGTCCAAATTATCACTTAACTGCCCAATGATGCAGGTTTATAAGGCAAAACACATCAGCAGTGCTGCCCCATGTGCCAGCTTCCTCGCCACTGAAGTGCACTGCGTTTTCACAGCAAATGCCAGCAACAAAGGGGATAATTAATCAGAGTCAACTTTAAAGAAAGGCTATCTAAGTGCTTCCGTGCTGTTTTGCAGTCCAGGTCTTTAAAGAGGCTTTCACTATGTATTCACTCATAGACCTACCATCCCAAAGGAGCCCCTTCCTCCCTGCACCTTCTTACCTACACAAGAGACACCATCGTCAGCCAGGTCTGTCCCAGGCTCACAGAAGCAAATGACTTTTTGAGTCTCCAGATCAACACGGCACTCATCAAGCTCACAGTGGCTGCAGTTGAGGTGCAGCTTAATAGCCACCTCTCCATGTCCCTCTGTCACTAGGGAACAGATGAAAGAGGCTGAGTTGTTATTGTAGAGATAACCCAAGAGCTTTCTACAGACAGCGACAGGAGAACTGCTGCATTATGGGATGGGAAAATGCACAAGTGTAAGGTGCCCAAGTGCCCCACATTGGATGGGATGAGCCCTGTCTGAAAAACCTTTCCTGACTGCCATTCAACCCTCTCTGATGACCGTATCCCCACTTCTCACTGGCATCTGCATTAGGGGAGAGGAGACTGAAGGAATCGCAGCTAATAGTTTTCATTTACAAAAAAATCCCTCCGCTAAGCTGTCTTGGACATCTGCACTGTAGCCATGTTGAACCAGCTATGCTGGTGCAATGTGGCCACACAGCTCACTCCCTTCAGTGAATCCCGCAATGCAGCAAGGCGTCCTGCCAGGCTTGTATTGCTTCTACAGAGCACACGGGGCATTGTGGGGCAGGCCCAGGGCATGCTGAGGCCAGGAGGAAGTGTTGCGGGAGCAGTCCTGTGCCCTCCATGCTACAGCAAGCCCCGCGGGGGCTATGGGAGTTGGGGGAGGAGATGCAAGTTAGGGCAGTCCTCAGGAGTTTCCTAGTCTGTCCTGGGGCTGAACCATCCACAGCATCCCCTACTTACCCACTGGGGGAAATCAAGTTCAAGTCAACTGTTGGGGCCAGCACAGCTTGGGAAGGCTGCCAAGGTTGCACACTCCATCTGTAGGAACTAGGGGAAAAGCCTCACTGCCCTTTCCAGCAACTCTGCCAGTCTGATCCAGGAGAAGCTTTAATGGGGGAAGAGCTGAGCACTGAAACTTCTCTCATAAGATCGCTCTCAGCTTCCAGCACTAGCAGAGGCACAACATATAAATCACAGGCTGACAGCTGGGGGAGAGGGGCCTGCCATATCATCTAGTCCGTGCCCCATCCAGGACTCGATTGTGGTCATAGGTTGTTGTAAACCAGATGTATAACATCTTTTATTTGTACTGGGTAACTTCTTATTGTATTGGGTAACATCTCTTATATTAAAGAGAACACACCTATCCTGGCAGTAGCTCCACAGACCCACACTTGCCACAGTTGCCAACAGCATACAACACAACACTGGAACACCCACAATTGTCCTTGTTTAACTCTGTGCCTACTCCCCCTACTGGCTGCCTTATTACACACAGTATAACAATTTGTTCCCTATAGTATTTCTTGGGCTCATTGTCCAGTCCAGTTTTAAGCGACTTAAGAAATGAAGCTTCCACCATTTCTCACTGTTAGGAAATGTTTCCCCAACAGCCTTCATCTTTCTTTGCTCTCTTTCATCTCCTTATTCCTCATTGGACTACACCAGGGGTCGGCAACCTACCGCACTCGTGCCAAAGGTGGCACACGAGCCGATTTTTAATGGCACGCTGCTGCCAGCCGAGGTCCCAGCCGCCAGCCCCGCTCAGCCCTCTGCTGGCCTGGGTGAAAGAAACCCGAGGCCGGCAGCGAGCTGAGCAGGGCCAGCGGCTGGGACCCCAGGCTGGTAATGGGCTGAGTGGGGCTGGCGGCCGGGACCCCAGAGCAGCAGTGGGCTGAGCGGCTCAGCCCGCTGCCAGCCCAGGGTCCCGGCAGCCAGCCCAGGGTCCCGGCCACCGGCCCAATCAGCCCGCTGCTCTCTGACAGGGAGTTCCTCCAGGAAGGGCAGGCAGCCGCCGGCCAGGGATTCTTCCCCGCAGGGCAGTGGAAAGGCACCTCGGTGATCTTGGATGTGAGTTCCAAAGCCCCTGTCCATGGTGCTCAGGGAGCACTGGAGAGACTGTGCTCCGGGAAGCAGCTGCGTTAGGGCTCCCAGATGCTGCATGAACAGCTTGTGTAACTCTCTCCTGGCCCCTGGACTTTAAAGGGGGAGCCTGGACTGGTGCAAGGCGCCATGAGTAACAACTGGCCCCCTCTTTGCATGGCCCTGCTGCCACCTCTTGCTCCAACTCTCCTCTCCCCTTCTCTGGCACTGTGTCAGCCCAGGAGGGGGCCATGCCCCCAGCACCTCTGAGTCGGCTGGGCAGCAGTGGGGTTGGAGGGGTTTTGCAGCCTCTGGAAAGAACAGATGGAGACAGGGTGGCTCCTGCTGTGTCTGTGCATCCTAACAAAGTGGCACTTCAGCTTGGGCAAGAGTGGCCCCCTCATCTGGGCAGCTTTCAGCCCCCGGGAGAGTTCAGGTTTAAAATGCGCAAACTGCAGAGTGATCTGGGTAGGTCTTGCATTGAAGGGGATCTGCATCTCAAAGGGGAAGGCAGTGGGAAGTGCAGTGGTCCCTAGAAGCAGCCATATGAGTTTTTTGGGCAGCAGGGACCCAGGTCTTAAGGGCCGCTTCTGAGAGTTCCAGTCCCTGCAGTCAAGCATCAGAGGGGTAGCCGTGTTAGTCCGGATCTGTAAAAAGTGACAAAGAGTCCTGTGGAAACTTATAGACTAACAGCCATATTGGAGCATAAGCTTTCGTGGGTGAATACCCACTTTGTCAGTCCTTGCTGTGTCAGTTTCACGTCAGGAGTTGCAGCTGATCTGCTTCTCTGAGCCATTGGCATCACCGAAAGAGAGGAGCTGAAACTCCCTTGGGCACTGTGTCAATAAGAGTATTCGGTGCACAGGTTCATTTGAAAGAACCTCTTAATACTCCTTTATATGGTAGCAGTGTCTGTCCTCCCCCTCCCCCCACCCCCGTTGCTGGTACAGTCACTGCTTTTCCTCTTAAATGCACATGCTACCAACCTGAAGAGTATCTGGGGTGTTTGTGTGGATCAATATTGCTGGGAGAGATGGGAGCCCGAAAGGGTGAAATCTATATGGACTGTCCATTTAGATCAGCGGTAGGCAACCTATGGCACGCGTGCCAAAGGCAGCACACGAGCTGATTTTCAGTGGCACTTGCACTGCCTGGGTCCTGGCCACCAACCTGGGGGGATCTGCATTTTAATTTAATTTTAAATGAAGCTTCTTAAACACTTTAAAAACCTTATTTACTTTACATACAACAATAGTTTAGTTATATATTATAGACTTATAGAAAGAGACCTTCTAAAAACATTAAAATATATTACCTGCACGCGAAACCTTAAACTAGAGTGAATAAATGAAGACTCGGCATCCCACTTCTGAAAGGTTGCCAACCCCTGGACTAAATTAAACAACTTCTCTCCTTCCTTGGTGTTCACAACCACACTAATCTACATTTTCTATCTAAGGATCTCAACTTTTTTCCAGACACAGCCTACTCCAAACATGAAGGAAACTCACGAGAACTGATTCCTGACTGATATCAATACCTTTTAGTGCGGGGGTGTATAAAGTACCCAGTGGACTAATAAAGGACACACCATCCTCCCCATCCATTTCTGGGTCATTGTCCGCTGCAGCATTGCCACCTATGTCAAATCAGAAAGTACCTTAACATACTGTGGTTCATTAGATCTAAAACACAGTTAAGAATTGCAACATGCAAGCAAATTCACCGTATGAAGCATCCAAATGAGAAAGGGCAATTAATCAGTCGAAATATCCAACTGGGATGTTTAACGGATGGTGGAAAGGTTTAGTGGATAGTGGTATGGACTATTGGCCTTTCACTTCTGGGATTTCAGTTTAATAATGCTTGTGGTTCTTAATTAAGCAAATTAATCTGTCAACTCAGTCCCAAGCAGACCATTGCCCACTAAGTCCAAACATCATCTTTAATCATTTGGATGCTGTGAAAAAACATATAAATAGATCGTCCTATGCATTCACTTGGCCAGCAGACTGGACAATGCCAGTGCATAAGGGTTAATTCCACACAGTTGCTGATCAGGCTATGTACTCCACCAGCACTGGGAGTAACAGTCATCTGATCTGCTTTCTCTCCTCTACACCCTTGGGTCAGGGTGGTCCAACAGCGATGGGGGACTGAAGGAGCTTGCATGGGAAATGTTCAAGTGTGCCTTGGACAAGCAGAGGATCTCAGAAGAGGAGCAGTAGACCAATATTTGATCTGTTAACATGCACAGATGCCCTTCCTCCCCCCCCAAAAAGAGAGGGTTGTTTTTCCACTTTCATCACTTCTGGCAGGGGAGAAAATAGCACACTGCAAACAAAAGTATCTTACACGAGGCATTCTGTTGAAAAAATCGTTACACATAACATCACAATGCACGTGGTCAAGCTAGGAATTCAGGCTAATTACTTCCTTGCAGTGTTTTGAGTATACCATTGCCCTAATTTCAAGCCACAGTGGCGGATAACCAGGGGTAAGAAGTCCACCACAGCTGAAGAGATGGGTGGCCACAGGGACTGATTATGAGTTGTGGAGCTATTCACCTTATGGTGACGGCTTTCAGTCTGGCCCAAGTAGTAATTCAGTGTCATTACCATCTGACGGCCGACCTGGAGCCTACTGGAAAGGAATTAGTGGCCTCCATTCAGTTCCTTGTTGACAAAAGCCACCATCATAGCAGTCATTAATTGGCCTCCCCTGTTGGCAGTCTTAGCACAAGAGCCAAGGATTGGACTATGAAGACCGAAATACCTGCCTTGCCCTTAGAGGTGATTCCTCTAGGGTTGAGGCATGCTGGTCTTAGGACAGTGTGGAGGAAGCTTGGATTGCCACTGCTCATGCTGAATCTCCTTTAAGGCTATGTCTACACTGCACCGTTAACCCAGTAATTGGTACCAGAGTCTGAACATCTGGGTTAGCCCTGCTCAGGTGAGAGCACCTCCATAGCAAAGCCATATCTGGCTATTTCCACACTTGCCTACGTGTCTGGGGGAATACCCCATGGTTTTTCATGCTGAGACGCTCTAGGATTTCTTTCCCAACCAATTGTGGGAGAATTTGTCTCTTCTTCACAGGGAATGGTGGGAAGGGCATTGGAAGACTCGAATGATTTAGCCTGTGTAGTTAGATGTAGGTGGATTTCAGCCTGAGTTAAAGTGGAGTCATGGCTCTCAGCACCCCTCAGCTGGGTCAGCTAGCCTGGGCTCCAGACCTGGATAAAGAGTGTTTTCTTTCCCCCCTGCATGGATTGTAAGTGGGGTGAAGACTAAAACCCAGGTTAACTCTGCAATGTAGACATACCCTAAGTGTAAACACTGGCCATCAGACTCTGTGGCAAAAGCCCCCAGATGCTGGTCTTGACAACAGGAATGCAAAGCCTATGGCTCCTGCTTCTTCAGCATCATGGCCAAGAAATGAAAGACTCAATCCATAGTTATGAGTCAAGAATCACAACAGGATCTTGATGGCATAGTTTTCCACAGTGTAAAGCCAGGATTCCAGTTGAAGAACTGACATCTGGCTATTTGCTTAAAGGCTAAATAACATAAGCTCATCCAGAACTAAAAAGGCAACACACAGACATCCTATTACATAACAATCATATATACTAGCTATATGAGAATTTTTGATCAGTGTTTTGTTGACTGTTAGCACTAAAGGAGGGGAAGGGACACCTTGAACATGAAGCCACTTTACCTATATATCCTCCGCCTCCTCCACCTGAGGAGCACCCCCCTCCACCCCCTCCGAAACCCCCTCTTGTCTCCCACCCCCACTTCTTCATGGCCTGGGGGCAGGATTTTCCTCCAGTAGCACCTTCCAGCAAGGACTTTCCTGACCACAGGAAGGAAGTGTTATCATTCCAGCCACCTCCACCACCTGCAGTTAAGAAAAGAGAAAGCAGCCCATGTAAGTTTCTGTTACATCCAAAATATATATATCAGCAGAATGAATGTTTATTCCAAACACGTCAGCTGCAAGGGAGATCAGCGTATAGTGGTTAGAGAATGGGATGGGAGTCAGGACTGCTGGGTTCTATTGCCAGTCGGCCACTAACTGGCTGTGTATGACTTGTGGTCACTACAAACTCTCTGTGCCTCTTTTCATCCATCTATAAAAGAAGTGTAATACTGTAATGAGAGCTGGTCAGAAAATGGTATTTTTCCATGAAGAATGTAAAGAGATGAAAAATTAGAGTGTGTGTGGGGGTGTACGGGGAGATAGCATTTTTTTTTTTAAGGAAATGTTCCATTTTTTTCATGAAAAATGAAACCCAAACCTTTTTTGGTTTTCAAAAGGTTATTGGTTTTCAAAAAATACTGAAATAATTTTTTCACTAAAAAAACCCATAGAAAATGTTAAAAGAAACATTTTTCTGCAAATAAATGAATTAAAAATGCAATTTTTCTTCACCAACTTTTTTTGATTGAAACATTTTGACTAGCTCTAATTGTAATGGACCGGCTACTGTGTATGTGTTCTGTTGGCCTCTACGGGATAAAATCAGATATTCTCAAGTGTGTGTCTGGTCTCGTATTGGTGACAGCTAACACAGAATCTCCTTTCGCTTGACTGTAGTTGCTAGCACTTTTTGGAGCAGGAGGATTTAAGCATATCCTTGTTGCTGCTGCTATGAAGTTCTAAGAGGCCAGAGTGTGCAGCACAGTGAGAATGGGGAAAAAACAGTTACCGATCTTTTTGTAACTGTTGTTCACATCCATTACACATTAGATGACTCACAAGCTTACCACAGGAGGAGGGTAGGAGTCATGGAACAATTGATTGGAGCACAGCCCTGCCAACCGCCGCATCCTCTCTGGCCTGTTGATGGACGGTGTAGTGGGCTGTGAATGTGTGCACCAACGACCAGGTGGCTTCTTTACAGATCTCCCGGAGTGGAACCCGTGCCAGGAAAGCTGCTCAGGACGCTTGAGCTCTAGTTGAGTGAGCCGTGATCGCCGGGGCTGGCACCTTGGCAAGCTCATAGCACGTGCAGATGCAGTCCACAATCTATGACGATATTCGCTGCGCTGAGACAGGGAGTCCTTTCATTCTCTCCGCAATGGCAACGAACAACTGTGTCAACTTGCAGAAAGGTCTAGTTCGCTTCAGATAGAACGCCAGTGCCCTAAGGACATCCAGAGTACGTAAGCTATGGTGACTCGAGTCCATGTATGGTTTGGGAAAGAACCCTGGCAAACAAATGTCCTATCCCATGTGAAATTGTGAGCCTATTTTAGGGAGGAATTTAGGGTGTGGCCTAAGTTGCATTTTGTCCTTATAAAAAACTGTATAAGGGGACTCCGAGGTGAGGGCCCTCAACTCGGACACCCTCCTTGCGGACATAATGGCTACCAAAAACACCACCTTCCAGGAGAGATGAGTGAAAGAGTAAGAGGCTGGGGGTTCAAAAACGGGTCCCATGAGCTTGGTCAGGACCAGGTTAAGGTTCAAGGGAGAGACTGGAGGGCGCGAGTAGGGAAACACCCTCTCCAGTCCCTTGAGAAACAGGGCTACCATGGGGTTGGAAAACACAGAATGCCCCAACTCCCCCGGGTGGAACGCCGAAATGGCAGCCAGATGTACTCTAACTGAGGAGAGGGCAAGACCCTGATATTTAAGGTGCAGCAGGTATTCCAGGATAACTGGAACGGAGGCCTGAAGTGGCTGTATGTGCTTTGGTTCACACCAGCAGGAGAACCTCTTCCACTTAGCGAGGTATGCCACCTTAGAAGAAGGTTTTCTACAGCTGAGGAGAATTTGTCGCACCTGAAGAGAGCAGTGGCTCTCCATCGCATTCAACCACAGAGATACAGAGATTGCAGGTTTGGGTGGAGCAGGCACCCGCAGTCCTGCGTGATGAGATCTTGGTGCAGGGGCAGGGCAATCGGGTCAGCTACTGACAGCTCCAGCAAAGTCGTAAACCAATGTTGGCGGGGCCAAGCTGGGGCGATGAGAATCATTACCGCGTTGTCTCTGCGGACTTTGAGAACTCTGTGGGATCGCGAAGGCATCTGCGACTGAGGCCGGACTGTGGTTTTGGAAAGAGCAAAACTGTGGGCATTGACTGTTGTCCCTGGTGGTGAAGAGGTCCATTTGGGGAAATCCCTACTTCTGGAAGATCGATTGCAAGACATCCGGTCTTATCGACCATTCGTGCACGTGGTACAACCTGTTGAGGTGGTCTGCCAGCTCGTTCCGCTCCCCTAGGAGGTATGACACCTTGAGGTGTACTGAGCGGGCTATACAAAAGTCCCATAGGAGAAGGGCCTCTCGGCTCCACCCTGCTTGTTTATGTAGAACATGGCAGTGGTGTTGTCTGTCAGAGCTGTCACACTGTGACCTTCTAAAGCAGCATGAAAGGTTTGGCAGGCTAGGTGAACCGCCCTGAGCTCCTTCACATTGATGTGGAGCAACATTTCGTCCTGGGACCACAAGCCTTGTATCTGAAGGTCCCCTAAGTGCGCTCCCCAGCCAAGGTCTGACAAGTCCATTACCAGCGTCAGCGTGGGTTCCGGTGCAGTAAAGGGAATCCCTTCGCAGACTAACTGCTGGTTGAGCCACCAGCGCAGGGAGTCCAACTCCTGGGCAGAGATTGTCACTGCAAGGTCTGAGGGGTCTCTGCCCGGGTGATATGACTGGGCTAGCCACAACTGCAAAGTCCTGAGCTGTAGTCTAGTGTGTTTAACTATGTGGGTGCACACTGCCATGTGCCCTAGGAGCTGCAAGCAGCATCTGGCTGTGGTTGTGGGGAACCTCAGCATTGAAGCTATGGCACGCTGGATGACCAGAAATCTGGATTCTGGGAGGCCTGCTTGTGCCTGTACTGAATCCAGGACTGCCTCAATGAACTCCAGCCTTTGCGTAAGTATCAAGGAGGACTTGGGCATGTTGACTAGCAGACCCAGCCTGCGGAATACCTCCAGTGCCACCGCCACATGAGAACGGACTTCCTCCTCGGATCCACTCACGAGAAGCCAGTCGTCTAGGTACGAGTATACTCGAATTCTCCTTTTTTGTAGAAAGGCTTCCACTACTGACATGCATTTCATGAACATGAGGGGGGCTGCAGCCAGGCCAAAGGGTAGGACCGTAAACTGGTAATGGTGCTGGTTTATGGTGAACCGCAGGAACCGCCGGTGAGCGGGATGAATAGCGATGTGAAAGTACGCATCTTTCATGTCGAGGGCAGTGTACCAATCCCCCAGATCCAGGGATGGAATAATAGTGCTTAGGGAGACCATGCAGAACCGGACCTTGACTAAGAATTTGTTGAGTCCACGCAGGTCTAAAATGTGTTGAAGACCCCCCTTTGCTTTGGGAATAAGAAAATAATGGGAGTAAAACCCTTTCCCCCTAAGATTCTGAGGGACCTCTTCCACTGTCCCCGCCTCGAGGAGTATCCGTACCTCCTGCATAAGGAGTTGCTCGTAAGAGGAGTCTCCGAAGAGGGACGGGGAAGGGGGGTGGGAGGGACGGAAGGAGGAGAACTGAAGCATGTATTCCACTTGTACTGTGCATAAGAACCAATGGTCCGATGTTATATGGAACCATGCAGGGTAGAAGCAGGACAAGCGGTTCAGGAAACATAGGGAAAGATCCGGTAACTGGCTTGGTACGCTGTCCTCCAGCGCACCTTCAAAACCCTTGCTTGTTGCCAGGTTGCGGCTTGCCCTTGCCCTGGCCCTGGCCTTGGCTAGGTGTGTTGTTCTGCCTCTGCCTGTTGTCTCTGCCTCTCCTCCAATACAGCTCCTTTCTAGGGTGGGGCTGGTATTGTCTTTGCTGAGGCGGCTGGGGATTGAAAGGCTTCCTCTGCATTACCGGGGTGTGCATTCCCAATGACTTGAGGGTTGCCCGACAGTCTTTGAGGCTATGGAACCTGACATCCGTTTGGTCCAAAAAGAGACCAGACCCTTCAAAGGGGAGGTCCTGAAGGGTATTCTGGACCTCTGGCGGACGGCCTGAAGCCTGCAGCCACGCCGAGCGCCTCGTCACCACTCCTGAGGCGATTGTTCTGGCTGCTGCATCTGCCGAGTCAAGAGAGGCCTGCAGAGAGGTCTTGGCTACTACCTTTCCTTCATCCACGAGGGCTGCAAACTCAGGCTGAGAGCCCTGGGGCAAGGAGTCTTTATATTTGGAAACTGCCATCCAGGAATTAAAATTGTGTCTGTTCAGGATCGCCTGCTGCTTCGCGATCCTCAACTGGAGGCCGCCAGAAGAATAGACCTTCCTGCCAAATAGGTCTGGACGTTTAGCCTCCTTGGCCTTAGGACCTAGGGCTTGCTGACCATGTCGTTCCTGTTCATTGACTGCTGAGATGACCAGCGAACAGGGAGCCGGGTGACAAAAGAGAAAGTCATATCCCTTGGAAGGGGCAAAGTACTTCTACTCTACATCTTTTGCTGTCGGCGTGCTAAAGGCTGGGGTTTGCCAGACCGTCTTGTAGTTGGACTGGATTGTCTTTATGAGTGGGAGCACAATTCTGGAGGGCCCCTCAGGGCTTAGGATGTCCACCACAGGATCCTCCTGCTCTACTGCTTCCTCCGCCTGTAGGCCCAAGTTCTGGGCTACCCTGCAGAGTAGCTCCTGGTGCGCTCTGTGGTCAATCAGAGGAGGCCCTGACACTGTGGTGCCCGCCACGGCTTCATCTGGGGATAACAAAGAGGTGAGGGCCTTCCGCATCTCGTCTTCCAGCCCTTCTTGTCCTTCCTCGCATGCTGGGGGCTCCTCTGGGTCCTGCCTGACAGACTGCCTCCGGGATGGCACCGGGCTCGGTGCCGCTTCCGGTCTCCTGTGTTCTGGAGAAGCATCTGGTGACCTGGATACCATGGCCTCCTTGGGTGTGGAGGGGTGCCTGTGCGGGGACCAAGACTGATGCACTGAATAGCCAGATCTCGAGGCTCTGGAGGAGGGCCCCTGCTGTTGGTGATAGGCCCATGGTGTCCAAAAGGGCCACTGCCTTGGCGGGTCCCATTGGGGATGCCACGGGACTTGGGGATCCCTGATCGCTGGTGCCCTGCAGGCATAGCTGGAGCGGCCTGAGTCCATCTCGGATTCTGAGGACGCTGACCTGGAAGGCCAAGGCAGTGCTGTAGAACGGTGCTGCCGGGGGGCTGGAGAACAGCTCCTTGCCGACCGGGACCAATACTCCCAGGACCAGGATCGTTGGCTTCTGCTTGGGCCCGAGGACTTCGATCTTGTGTTACCTTGGAGCCAGCCCAGCGATGGCGCCGGGAAGTGGTGTCCTGGTGAGGCCGGTGCCTTATGCTGGCTGGGATCCAGTGCCTTCGAGTCCCGCTGGGTCAGGGGCAACTGGGAATCTGCAGAGGCCGAGCTTGACCGGGACCAATGCCGGGAGCGGTGCCAGGATGGTGACCTCAATCGGCGCACCACTGCCGGCTTGCCTCTTGACGGCACTCTAGGAGACGGTGCCAGAGGCTTCTCTTTGGCAGGGATGGGGCTTGCCGCCAACAACTGGATGATGTCCTTTGCCGCCTCAAATGTGTCTGGTGTAGAGGGCTGTTCTAGGAGCTCCTCCAGCCTGTCCTCTATGCTCAAGGGGCTTAGCCCAGGGCTCAACAGGCTCTTCAGCGCTGGAGCCACTGGAGCCAGAGCATGCCCTGTGGGAGCGCTTCCCTTCTGAGCACTCGTTTGCTTGAGCGGTGCCGGCTTCTTATGCGGGGAATGCCCTCGGCTTGTAGGCTGGCCCTTTGACCGTGCCGGTGAGGTCAAATGGTGCTGGGGGTTTTCTTGTTGCCTCGATGCGGCATGCTTGCAGTGCCCCACTGGTGCCGGATCGCGAACTGATGCCGGGGCACTCCGCACCGAGGACACTGGCATCGAGGCCAGATGGCCCGAAGCCGAATGTTGCAGCATGGCCTCCATGAGTAGCTGCTTGAGGCAAAAGTCTCTTTCTTTCTTAGTCCTTGGCTTAAAAGCCTTACAGATCTTGCAGTGTTCTGTCTGATGCGATTCCCCCAGGAGCGAAGACACAAGTCATGGGGGACACTAATCAGCATAGGCTTGCAGCACGTGGCGCAAGCCTTAAAGCCTTGGGCCTGCGGCATGCCCCATAGCCCAGGGCTGGTGCTGGAGACAACTTCCAACACCTAAACAAAGAAAGCTTAACTATCTATTATTAAGAAGTGCCAACTACTGATAACTATGCTAAGAGACACTCGCAAGTGAGAGATAGAGAGCTGTTCCAACACCGCCTTGGGTGGTAAGAAGGAACTGAAGGGGGGTCGGGTCAGCAGGGATATATATGCACCAGCATGAGGCGCCACTCTGGCGGGACTCCTCTCATGCTCTGACGGGAGCTGCTAAGGGAAAAAGTTTCCGACGTCCGTGCATGGATATCTGATGTGTAATGGACATGAACAATCACTTGAAGAAGTTGTTGGATTGATCCTTCACCACCACAACTCTTTAGTTTGCCATACAAAGCCTGAATAACTTGAGTTTGTGCAGTGGTGGGGGTGAATGGCTTCCCCAACACTGACAAGTTATATGCAGAAACCTGAGCTTAAGCTATGGGAATTAGAGTGGATGAGGGAGGAACTAACTTTCTATTACTCTGTCACCAACCTGGGATCTGAAATATGTTTTTCAAACAAACATTTAATTATCTTTTAAATTAATGGACCACCCAACACAAACCATTTTTCTTGAAACCAAATTCTAACTAATATTTCTACTACCTTTAGACATCTAATTTTCTGATATCAAAGAGTTTGTGCTTATACTCTTTAATAGCCTAAAATGCTAGAGTGATTCTTACTAGCACTACCAGTGCCTTTCATTTGAAGAGCTCAATGTACTTAAAAAATAGTAATTAGTTAAAGCTCACAACAGCCCTGGATGTAGAGAAGCATTATCCCCATTTTATAGGTGGCCAAACTGAGGCCTAGAGAGGTTAAGTGACTTGCCACAGGCCACAAAGTAAGTGGATGTCAAGAAGAGAATTAAGAGTCCTGACTTCCAGCCCTCTGCTCTCTATGCAATCCCCACTACTTAGCATTCAGTTTGGAACATTAAAAAGCCCAGTTCTGTGCCTCCATTCCCCATCTGTAAATTGGGGATACTAATACTTCTCTCTTTCAGACAAGGATTGGGGTGAGTTAATTTGAAATTGTACAAACTACCACATCTGTAAACACTAAATATTGTTAATTGTAATTTTGTTTATTTTTGCAGGGTTCATGATGATTGAAGGTTCAAGATCCAAAGTGTTGGACATTACAGAGCTATGGAAGAGGCTTTTTCAGCTCAAGAAACAAAACAAACAAACATACATTAAAGTGAATTTCATGCTTGGGAAAGGTGCCAGACTGACCGTCTATAAGACTGAAGTCCACAAACCACAGAACAGTGCAATCCAAGAACAAAGCTAGACAATGTTCTGTAGGGAACAATCCTGCCTTGGCAGGGAGATGGACTGGATGACAATAGGTCCTGCCCATCTCTATTTTTATGGTTCTGTAAGCAGAGACTGCTGAAGCACAAGCTACTCAGACAGAGAACGCACTTGCCCTGATGCGAGAAGGTGGTCCCCACCCCTGTGGCTCATTCAGTCCCTGGCCTTTTTGCAGGGACTGCTAACCAGGCTGCAATATAGCTCTGTCTGCACTAGCCTGGGAAGCTATGCTGTAAAAATGCAACATGATTTCCATGTCTACAGGGATGTCTTCCCTGTGGTGACAATGGTTTCTGAGAGTCTCACATTTTCATATCTTATGTTCTGTCCTCAAAGATTTGCTGAGACAAGGTGGGTGAGGTCATATCCTTTACTGGACCAACTTCTGTTGGTGAGAGAGATAAACTTTGGAGTTTACAGAGAGCTCTTCTTCAGGTCTGGGAAAGATTTTCTGAACAGAGTAAATGTTCCTTACCTGCAGCTCCTGAATTTCCATTCAGCCCTGGAACAGATGAATCATTCTCCAGCCTTTCTGGATGAAAAGTATCTGTTTTGGCCCTGTAGGCCCTGCCACCACCTCCTGCTGCAATTATCAAGGGGACTGGTTCTCCATTCTCCATCTTAACAGGGTGAATTGAGAAATGTAGCTGGGGTTTACGCTGTGTCAGACATGCAAATACAAGTTCATCTCACACGCTAGTTACTTCATATTGCACGAGGCATGCCCCTAAGACTGCTGAGCAGTCCAAATTACAATTGCCTTATTCACGTACCTGCATCCAAAGATTAATGGATACTACTAATTGTCCCATGTTCAGTGGAGAACAGTAGCTTCGATGGCTATATGTATTGTGCACGCCAGTGCTTGTGGCTCTTGTAAAGCATGTAATGTTACCCTGTATGATGTAGTATATCAATTACAAGAGCTCTATGGTACACTACTCTGTGTAGTGCAGTACAGTGGCTCCACTTTGCAGGGGATTACCACTCTGGGAGCTACTTGAGTGTGCAGAGTTACTATGATATGGTACAAGTCTATTGATCTGAAGCGTATTGAGAACACACAACACTGGGATTTGGGATGAATGCTGATTGATTAGCCAACTTTTGATAAAATGTAAATGACCTGCAGTGGTGATCAATGGTCTTTGGCGGAAAGGCTACACTTACAGCAGAGCATAAAGGCTGATCCCAATTGTTCGTATGCCATAGCACAGCAGAAGTCAAAGGCTATAGGGCCTTGTGTATTCTGCTCAAGAAACTGCAGTGAAATTTACACATTGGACAGAACTGTGCTCCAGAATCTCAGATCACAATAAAAAATCATATTTTTAGTCCTTGTGGTTGCAAGGTAAACCTTAAAAATGTGAACAGAATGTAAACTGATGCAGTGACCCTGCCTGAGTCAGCAGACAGCCTTAGCAAAAACTTGAAGAGGTATGAACAGGGCCATTCAGCTCCATAAGGCCCATCTCTGGGCATCCACGGCCATACATTATAAATAAAAGTTATATTTAAGCTCACTTTAAGGCTTGTTTACTCTGTCAGAGCAGTTTAAAGGGTCCTTAGTGTAAGTGAGAATCAGGCCCAGAGAGTTCTTGGTGCTCCAGGGTATATTGTAGGCGGCACTTACTAAACAAAGGGTGGCATTCACATACAAGTCTAGGTAGCGTGCAGCATTTTTATGTAATAGGACATAATGGCTATGTTCCTGTACCTTAAATATATACGTTGCTCCTCCCCCTCCACCACCTCCTCCTGCCCATTCATGGACACTCCTGTTTACTCGAATCTCCTCTTCGATCACGTTATTCTCGCCAATGCATACTTTCTGTATAACGTGGTTAGTCTGCAGATAGAACAGCAAGTCTGAGTTCAGACAAGGAGCCTCCATTTTGCTGCACACACAAAGCAAGCTCATCAGCTACAAAGGCCTCATATGCCTCCCTCCCCTGCATTTGCAAACCAATGGTTTAAATGTGCTTCTACCAAAAGCAAAGGGAATTTTGCCACTGACTCCAAAGGGGGAGGAGAAGCATGCTCACACTCTCCTACAAGAGTGTCACCTTTAGTTCTGCTACAGGTCAGAGGAATTTATGGTTTTTTACAACTGAATCCTTTAAAAATGAATCCAGTGCTGACACAGGCGCTGACCTTCCAAAATGCTGGGGGGTGCTTGACCCCTAGCTCTGACCCAAGCCCTGCCCCCACTCCACCCCTTCTCTCAAGGCCCCACCCCTTCCACCCTGCTTGGCCCTGTCTCTTCCCACCCAGTTCCACCCTCTCCCCCAAACATGCCACGTCCTCACTCCTCCCAGCCTCCTGCACGCTGCAAAGCAGCTTTTTGTGGTGAGTGGGAGGCACGTGGAGGGAGGGGAAGGCACTGATCTGCAGGGCCCACCGGGAGGCAGGAGGTGCTGGGGGGAGGGGGTGGTGCTGATAGGGGGGGTTGCTGGTGGGTGCTCAGCACCCACCCTTTTTTCCCTGTGGGTGCTCTAGCCCTGAAGCTCCCACGGAGTCGGCGCCTATGAGTGCTGATCAAAAGAGGCAAATAGACATCCCTAGAAACTGATGTCCTTTATTTATCCACAGGAAAGGTATGGCATAACCTAAGGGTGACTCTGCGTGCTAGGGGTTATGATTCCTCTACTCATGCGCACATGCTCAGGACTGCTGGAACAATTTGTATAGTGGGGGTGCTAAGAGCCATTGAACCAAACTGTAAACCCTGTATACGATGGAAGCCACTTCAAGCCAGGCGGTGCCACAGCACCGCCAGCACCTCCTACTTCCAGCACTGATGCACATACTCATGCTAACTCTCATCGAGCTAGCGTAAATATAAATAGCACTGTAGCGGCAGCAGAGGCGCGGCTGAGCTGTGCAGAGTACAAACCTGACAGAAACTGGTGGGTATATTCGGCACAGCTCAGTCACCCTTCCACTGCTGCTGCTGCCACAGCCGCACAATTTATACTCATGCTAGCTCAAGTGTACGCAAGGAGGTGAATCACATCCCTAGTTTGCATCATAGTACAGATGTAGCTGGTGCGAACCCCTCCCACTTCCTCCTACCCATAACAGTACCACATGGTTTTCACCTAGCACTTTTTACCCATAGATTTCCATGGGCTTTACAAAGGCAGGTAAGTATTGTTACTATCTACATTTTACAAATTGGGAAACCGAGGCACTTAGCAATGACATGACTTGCTCCAAGTGGTAGCCAGGAATAGAACCCTGGTCTCCTGACTCCCAGTCCAGTGCCCTAGCCACTGAGCCCTACTGCCAACATGTTTCAGTCTTGACTTTGAGGGACCAGCTAAGGATAAAGATTCACTGGCAACCAGTGCCAAATGCCAAGACAGTTTTGTGGTGGACACTAGTTCACTTGGCAGTCTGCTGAGTCCACACCAACTCATTTCAAATAGACTAAGAGAGAATTAGAATTACCATCCCTAACCCAGGAGAAAGAACAGTAATTTGGTGACTAATTATGCTCACGTGGTTCACACCTGTTTTCCCCCTAAAGTCAATCAGAGCACTTGTGTGTGTGTGTCCAATGAGCATGATTTAGCTCTGGGGATTTACATTGGTTGCAGCTCAGCCATTAGTTATATTACTTTCTGGTTGTCACTTAAATATCTGCCTCTCAATTTCTATCTTGTTATTTATATACTGGGCTCAACACTGGGGTAATGAGCTGTATTGGAAATATTTACAGATAATATTTGTCTAAATATAATCCTCCTTCTGTATCTTCCTACTCTGTCACACAAGTATTTTATTGCAGCAGTAGAACTTGACGCATGCATCTTTCCAATTTAGAACTGAAGTGTTTTGTTTACCATAAAGTGGACTCAAAACTTGCCTGCTGAGTAACACAGGCACAATTAAAAATCTACTTCAGGCAAGAATTTGATTCAGAGTTTGGAAGGGGATGATTAATAAAATGACAAAGTGCAATGATCCAGAGAGACCAGTAAATTACAATTGGATTAGAAAAAAAAAAACAACCTTCATTGCAAAGACATAACTGATTACAATCCAATCAAGTAAAAGTCCTTTCCACAAGTCAATGCACTCTCTTTGTGTCGATGAAAGAATTACATTAGCACTCAATAAATTCTCGCTAAGATCACAGTGGCCTGTAATTTAATGACTCCATATATTATATTGCACTGGAATGGCTTGATTATACATGCTAAATGAAGGTCTGAGTTAGGATATATCTGATTCTAAAAGGTTCTTACATTAACTGTGTGTGTATATGATTACATGTGTGTTGGAGACATTATTCCAGTTTTAACATTTTCCGCAAGATTTGGCTTTGGGGCCCCCAGACCCTTCCACTTTCCTGCCTGTATCGTCCTTCCCTTCCCAAAATCTGTAATGGGCAGCAATGCTTTGGTTTCGTGAACCCCAGCCGCATAATAAATGCCACCACCAAGAATCCTGCAGAATACTAAATGCCCAGATCAAAAGCTGTGGTGAAATTTCACAGGATAATACTTAATTTTCCTCCATCAGGGCTTCCAGCAGTAGTAATGGAAGGTGATAATCTTATAAGCAATTTGTAGTGATTCTTATTAACAGTGGAAGTTAGTTAATTCAGTAGTAATGCCTTCAACCTCTCCCATGCACAAACAAAGCCTGAGCAAATGGGGTTTGTGTGGTGATTCATGTAGGATTTGAGGGGCCCCTATCAAAGATGGGGCTGAGGTTGAAAGGAAGGGAAAACCCCATGAGGCCAAACTTGCAGAGCTTCAAGGGCCCCACTGTTCCATGGTAGGACTGCAATATCAGGCCCTTATGGGTATGTGTACACAACAAACACCTGCAGCTGGCCCAGGTGAGCTGACTTGGACTCAGGCTGCAAGACTGTACAATTGTAATGAGGCTGTTCGGCTTGGGCTGGACCCGGGGCTCTGAGACCCTCTCCCCTTGCAGAGACACAGGGCTCAGACCCCATAGCCCGAGCCCCATGAGCCTGACATGAGCCAGCTGCAGGTGTTTAACTGTAGTATAGACATACCATTAATATTAAGTCACTACCAGAAATCTTGTATCTGTAGTTTGAACTACTCAGAACAAAATCCCTAAATTCAGACAGCTGTAATATTAAAGATCCCAGTGCTGGAAAAGGGTCAACACAAGACAGAATTGGCAATCACTTACACTAGGGCAGGCATCCTCTCCTTGCTGGCCCACCAAGATGTATAAGGCATCATCCTTTTGGAGGTCAAAAATCCCCAATATGGACACACCATGGGACCTCACCATAGTATTCTTCCCTCCTTTCCCACCAGCTGCTCCATAGCCTGAGATGCTGCAATGAAAAGAAAAGAAGATAAAAGCCTGGTACCAAATTGCATGGGTGAAAGCAGCGTAATGGAATCCTAACCCCTATTACACTGTTCAGCCAGTAGGTGGTGATATATGTAACATACCTGATTTAAGCTAATGTCAGTACATTAGAGCTTATAGAGAACGCACTTGGCATGTATCTTTCTGGGAAAGGAAAACTCTGTGACTAGACCATATCTGGTGCAGACAGTAGCAGTGCTGAAACCTGCTGTGTACAAGGTGTGCATGGCATGGTGTCAGGAGTAAACTAGTGACAGAGGAGAATAGAAACAGAAGCAAAGCAGCAACAAAAGTTGCAGCCAGAAGGAAAAAAGCACCAAAGGTTGCAGGATCTCATCTACATGCCTCTCTTCGATGCCCAAGAGAACTTCAGCTTTGAGAAACCTTCACAATGGACAGACTGAAGCAGTATTTTGCAAGGTTTGGAATTGCTACCAAACCGAACACTACAAGTATGCTCTTTAATTTATGCTATGGGAAAGCAGGCAGAGCATATCTTTATATCCTTTGACTTTACTAAAGACAGTCACAAAGAAGACTATGGGTACGTCTACACTACCCGCCAGATCAGCGGGTAGAGATGGATCTATTGGGGATCGATTTATCATGTCTACCGTAGACATGACAAAATTGATCCCCAATCACTCTGCCATCAACTCCAGAACTTCAATGCAGTGAGAGGCGGAAGCGAAGTCAATGGGGGAGCGACAGCGGTCAACTCGCCACCATCCTCACGGCCAGGTAAATTGACCTAAGATATGCCAGCTTTGTAGCTGAAGTTGCATATCTTAGGTAGATCTCCCGCCCTCCAGTGTAGACCTAGCCTAAGAAAGGGTTCTGGCTATATTTGACGCATACTTTATACCCCAGAAAAATGTGGTTTATAAAAGAACATGTTTTCACCAGAGAATTCAAGGACCAGGGGAAAACATTGACTGTTTTACAGGAACTCTGCATGCAGTGGCTGGAAACTGCAAGTTTGGAACTGCAGAACATGAAATTTTCAGGGCTTGTCTCCACTTACCAGGGGATCGATGGGTGGCGATTGATCCTCCAGGGGTTGATTTAGCGGGTCTAGTGAAGACCCGCTAAACTGACCGCCAATCGCTCTCTCCTCGACTCTGGTACTCCACTGGAAGGAGAAGCACAAGGCAAGCTGACAGGAGAGTTTCTCCAGTTGACCCAGCATGGTGTAGACACTACAATAAGTCGACCTAATAAGTCGATCATCAATTTAGATACGCAACATCAATGCGTAACTTAGGTCAACTTAGCCCCATAGTGTAGACCTGCCCTCAGAGACAGGGTGGTTATTAACAGATAAAAACCTTTCACAGCAGCTACAACTGAAGAGATTTAACCCTAAGCACAGCTATCCAGATAGCAAAGCAGTCTGAGCAGTGAGACAGCAAAACCAAGAGCAACTTGCCAAACTTGAAAGACAAGGAACTAGCTTAGAAGCAGTTAACAGATGCAGCATGAATGCTACAAGGCTTTACCATAAGACAGCTGAGGCAGAGACAGAACTGCCAGGTAAGAGGTACAAATTCCAGTCAAACACCAAAGTCTGACAGCCTAAATGCACAAGATGTGGAAAAATTCACATCTCAACAGATGATGCAAGTCCAGCCAAAGGCATAAGCTGTGATAAATGCACAAAATTATGGACATTTTGCAGTTGTTTGCTGCATCAAAACAGTCAGGGAATTGACTCATATTACAAACAAAAGCCATTGTTTCTGGGATCTATCCTTTGTGATAACATAGAGCCTTCCTGGAGAGTGAAACTGAATAATCCAGTAAAGACTATTGATTTTAAAAGTGACAGTTTTACATCAGATGACAGACACTCAGTCAGAGAACTGCCAGGTCTAGAACTCGGTGACCATGTTCGTATCAATTGGATATGGAAAAAGGATGGACAACTCCAGCTATCATAAAGAAAAGAATTCAGTGCCCTGGTCATATGTGATTGAGACGAACAGTGAATAGTTCAACAGGAACCACTGACATCTACAATTTGGTTCCTCGGGAAAAAAAAACAATCAACAGAGCAAACTCTATAGATGGCAGATGCAGAGCAAGATGATGACTCAAGGATTCCAGACCAACTATAGCCAGTCACTGCAACTAATGGACAGCCAGAGTCACATAATTAGAAAACCAGTGTGATTCAGAGACACTTAACGGACTGATCCTTTTTGAACTTCAAAGACAGTGTAAATTTGATAAATGGTAGGAATGTAAAACTTAAAGGGGGAGATGTAAGGGAATGCTAAACTGTATTATACTATTCAGCCACTAGGTGGTGTTGTGTGTAAAATACCTTATTTAAGCTAACCTCAGACTTACATGGCAGAACATTAAAGGAGTATATAGTTAACACATCTGGTGTCTCTCTCTCCAGGAGAGGAAAGCTTAGGGTTGCCAACTTTCTAATCACACAAAACCAAACACTTTTCCCTGGACGCCTCTCCCCTACCCCGTCCCTTCTCTGAGGCCCTCTCACTCCATCCCCCCTGCCTCTGTCACTCACTCTCCCCAACCCTCACTCTCTTTGGGCTGGGGCAGGATTTGGGGTGTGGCAGGAGGGTGAGAGCTCCGCGGTTGGGCTGGGGATGAGGGATTTGGGGTGCAGGAGAGGGCTCCGGGCTGGGGGGTGGGGGCAGGGATATGAGGTCTGGGCTGGCATAGCAGGCTCCAGGCGGGGCCAGAAATAAGGAGTTCAGGATTTGGGAGAGGGCTCCGAGCTGGGGCACGGGGTTGGGGTGTATGGAGGGTGAGGATTCCATCTAGGGGTGCAGGCTCTGGGGTGGGGATGAGAGTTTGGGGTGCAGAAGGGGGCTCCGGGAGGTGGGGTGGGATCTGGGGTGGGTCAGGGATGAGGGCTCCAGGAGGGAGTTTGGGTGTGGGAGGGGAGGGTCCAGCCAGTGCTTACTGCGGCTCTCAGGAAATGGCGGCCAGGTCCCTGCCGCCCCTAGACACATGACGGCCAGGGAGGCTCCACATGCTGCCCTTGTACCCACAGGCACTTCCCCCACAGCTCCCACTGGTTGCAGTGCTTGGCTAACGGACGCTGCAGAGAAGGCCTCAGGGCGGGGGCAGCACGTGCAGCCTCCCTGGCTGTTCATGCATCTAGAGGCTGCAGGGACCTGGCGGCCGCTTCCAGGAGCCACATGGAGCTAGGGCAGGCAGGAAGCCTGCTGTAGCTCCAGGCCTCCACTGTGCTGCCGACCAGACTTTTAATGGCCAGTCATCGATGCTGACTGGAGCTGCCAGGGTCCCTTTTTGACTGGGTGCTCCGGTCAAAAACCGAAATCCTGGCAACCCGGACCTTTTCATCGGGCCCCTGCCCCGCGGACCCGACCGGCCCCCCCGCCCCTTCTCCGCAAGCCAGCTGCATGATCTGCAGCCGGTCCGCTTCCAAACCGCTCCAAGGAAACATCTCTACACGCTCGTGCTCTACATCCTTCACTTCCTCACCCTCGTGTCCCGCCCTGACATGAAGTGGTGGGACCTCCTGCCACCTCTCGAGGGTGAGGAGCCCTGGTGGGCCAGCCTATACTCTACCCTGGTCCCGAGGCCTGCCGGGGATATCAGTTGGCAGCTCCTTCATGGGGCTGTGAGCATGGGCATGTAATTGGCACAGTTTACCCCTACCCCAGACACCTGCCCCTTCTGCGGCGTGAGGGAGACCCTGGCGCACGTTTACTTGGAGTGCGCCAGATTGCAGCCCCTATACTGGCTCCTCACCAATCTACTGTTGTGTTTCTGGCTGCACTTTTCCCCTCACCTTCTTCTCTATGCATTCCCTATCCATGGCCCCACAAAGTCACGGGACCTCCTGGTCAACCTCCTCCTCACCCTGGCTAAAATGGCCATCTACGCAACCAGGGAGAGGAGGTTGGCCGATGGAGACTCCTGTGACTGTGGGGCTTGTTTCCGATTCTTAGTCCGTTCACGCATCCGGGCAGAGTTCCTCTGGGTGGCATCCACTGGCTCCCTTGATGCCTTCAAGGAGCAGTGGGCGCTGTCCAGGGTTCTCTGCTCCATGTCCCCATCAGGCTCCCTTCTTATGACCCTTTGACCGCACTCCTGTCCCTGTTCTTTTATTAGTTGTCCCCCGAAATCAGTTGGGTTCTGAGGTCCTGTAGATCCTCCCCATAGGCTAGGGGGGGATCCTTTAGCAGTGGGTCGGCCCCCCACTTCCCAGAAACCCAATAGGTACAGACCCTTTCAGATTTTTTCAAGTTATAATAGTAATTTCTAACCTGTCTATAACTTTGGGATGCAAGAGTCCTATTCCTCCCATTAGGGAATCTTGCTCAAAGCATTCTCTCTAGTGATATTTGAGTTAGTTTAATGAACAGATGACAATGACCAGTAAACAATGCCCTTACAGCAGCAAATTTAGTGAACATTTTGAAAACAAACTACTTCAATTTCTTCATCACTGATGGTAATTATATAGTATGGCTCAGAGAATCTGCTCAGATAAAACATCATCCAAAGAATAAAGAGCTATTGGTAATGAAGGGGAAAAAAAAAAAAAACCCTAGGAAAGCTCTGTGGCCAGTCCATGTTAGGTACTGAAGCCTGATCTGCTAGTAGCAGCCCTGCAATCTACCATGTACAAGAAATACATGACAAGCAGCTTCTAAGAAGAATCACAGGAACTACTGATGGGACAGAATTGATCCTTTCCCCTGTCAATAGCAGATTCTGTGATTACACTTGCAAAGAACATCAGCCAATGATTAATATTTAATTGTACTGCTGTAGCACTTAGGAGCCTCAACCAGGGCTCCATTGTGGTAGGCACTATATGAACACATAACAAAAAGATGGAGTCTACACCAAAGAGCTTACAGTCTAAGTAAATCAAGATCCAAAACTTCTTTGGAAAAGCAGGATTGTGAACTCTGAAGACTGATGTCCTCTGCTTATCCAGAGAACAAGTACAGCCAGGGCAACAGCAGTGCAAGCCTCTCTCACTTCTATTCCAGAGTAAGAACAGTTGATGCCGAGCATGGCTTGTAAACACAACTTTGTTGTGTACAGAGATTCCTCTCCTCTGGACTGAGTACTCCTTGCTAGCTTTAGAGTTGAACAGAGGGAAAGAGAACACGACGAGAGTCTATAAATATGAGATTCAACAGGAGGAGACTCGAGAAAGCAGACAAGGAAACTGTTCCAGATGATAGCAGCTGCAGGGGAGAAGGCTATCTCGCACCAACAGTGGCAAGACTGTGTGAAGGGACTGAAGAAGCATAGAGGAAAACTCTGGCTGGAGCAAGTTCAAGTGTACTTTGACAAACAAGGCAGGCAAAGTCACCAGACCATTATATTTAGAGTGTAACACGCACCTTCTCAAGGTGGTGCTCTGTCCCCTTCGAATGGTGTCTGCTCCACATATAAAGGGTGATATTTTTGGCCATTCATTGAAAGTGAAGCTTTTCATGGGAAAGGATTGGTGTCAAAGAATTTCCTGTTTTGAAATTTTTTTCAAAAAAGGTTTCAAAATTGCCAAGACATCCTGACTGCCATTTCCACAACGGAATGTTCCTTTTATGACTGTAAGAAAAGGCTTTTCATTAAGAAATAAAAATTAATTTATGTAACAATATTTTTTTTTAAACAAAAAAGGGTTGAAACTGAAATGAAATGTTTCAAAACTATTAAAACAAAATGTTTTGATGGACTCAAACCAGGATTTGGGATTTTTTTGGATGATCAGATGGTAATTTTTTTTGAGATTTTGGCTTTTTGTCCCAATTCAAAATGGGAAAAAATATTGAATTTTCCCATGAGAGGAAACCTTTCCCACCCAGTCCTAGGGATGAGCCTCCTACAGCCTTGGGCTTTTAACTCAATCAGTAAAGCCTCACATTTTGAAAACCAGATGTTCCAGATACAATCTCCACTGCAGACAACCCACCCAAAAATGTCATGTTACAATTATATCCCTCAAATCCTCCCTCTTTTATGCAAAATAATAAAAATAAATGTGCTCCTCTATAACAGCATTTATCCAAGGACCTCAAAGTACTTCAGAAACACCGAACTAAGCCAGGCAACTCCCACTGTGAGACAGCTATGAATTACACCCCTTATTTTAGCAGTGGGGAGATTGGGACACAGAGAGCCAAATTTCAACCCAGTGTATGCAGGTGAGTTTCCACTGACTTCAGTGGCATTGCAACCACTTACATCGGAGTGGAATTTGGCCCAGTGAGGGTAAGACACTTGGTCCAGAGTGATGCATGATCCTCAAGCAGAGTCAGGAATGCAACACAAGGAGCTCATTACCTACTCTAACTATTAGCTATATCTTCAGCTAATGAAACTAATCTAATTACTTTATTTAAGAAGGAGAACCGGCTTTCCTTTAATCCCCATTCCTTCAGTTTGGGCTCTGAACTTTGCCTGACATGGCACCACATGTAAATGGAGTACAAACAGCAGTATACATGGCACAGGACTGCTCTGCACAGCCCCGTCCCTACCAATTATGGTGCCCTACGTAGCCTGAACACCTGCTCTCCCCCTCCCTGCGGAGGGTCTGGGCTGCTCTCAAGGCCTCCGCGACCACGGAGGGAGTAATTGTGGAGGGCTGCTTTGGGGGGGAGGGGAGCACACAGACCCAGAATGGCCAGGAGATTAGCAAGGGGCCTGGCACCGACAGCAGGAAGCAGAATGACCCGGCCTCAGCTCACTCCATTCTCCCTGTCCCAGCTGTATCGCTCGGGGGAGGTGGCTTGGGGAACAGGGTCCCCCTGTACTCACCGGTGGCGGGAGGCAAAGCGACACAGCAGAGAGTCAGTGGCGTGGAGTGGCCTGGGTTGCTCTGGTTTCTGCCACTGCCAGTGAGTGCAAGGATAAGCCTGACCCCTGCTGCTAGTGCCAGTCCCCCCCTCCCCTCCCCTACTAATCCCCAGGGCTGTGTCCATCGCTGGGGGAGGGGGCTTGGGAGAAGGGATGGAAAAATGGGGGCGGGAAGAAGCGGGTTGGGGAGGAGGGAGTGCTCCTGCTACCCACCCCCAGGAAAGCACAGGGGGGCCAGCTGGGGGATGGGCTGGCCACTGGCACTGCCACATACAAAATATGTAGCTGCGTAGGGCACCATGAAATTTGGGGCAATTTGGTGCCCCAAATTTCATGGTGTCCTATGTGGCTGTGTATTTTGCATATGCCTAAGGATGGCCCTGGCTCTGCACTAGGACTGTTTCCCCAAAGGATCTCAAGCAGCTCGTTCAGCCAAGCTCCACGTGCTAGTTACTACTGTGAAAAAATAAGGTTTTGAGATTCTGTTCCGAGGCAGCCAGCACGAAGTGAGCATGATGCTGAAGCAACTGTGGTGTGCCAAGTGCCTCAGAAAGCAGACGAGATCCTCGGAATGTGAAATAATTATGTTGGTGCCACGTTTTTAACCAAACCAATCATTCCTCAAGAAGGCTGTACCCAAGCCAGGAGCGAAAGTGAGGGACACTGCCTAGGGTCCTCTGAACAGATGCTGCACAGACCGGGAGATTACTGAGCTGATTTGCAGCAGGACATTGTAATGGCTAATGAGGTGCACCATGAAGCAAGGCAGACTGGCAGGGCTAATCAGCTGCAATTAGAAGCCATATTTTTCTACATCTGAATAGATTTTGCATACAAGCAATAAAGTCAGGACGTGCGAGACACCCCATTAGTGGCTCATTCAGAAGCTGCAGGCGAATGTGAGCAGCAGACGCATCACCCCGGCTGCTCCCCTTTCATCAAAGGAGCCAACTGTTATTTAAACAAACAGAATGTTTAGTCTTTATAGTATGAATCCCTGCACCAATACAGAGACTACTGGTGCATGAGGAGGTGGGTGTTGGCTTGCAGGTTTGAGGCCTAAAAGAGACAGACAGCAGCCCAGAAAATCCAGAGGAGGGAATAATTTATATTTCCTTCCTGACTTCCTTCCTTTTGGCTTTTATTATATCATGACTTGTGCACATTGAGGAAGATGTGAGTCTTTAAGGGGATCTGCATGAAAGGAGAGGGCAGTGGCTCAGCAAACTGGGGACGGAGATGCCATTCCACACGTAAGCAGCAGCGTGGAGAAAGTAATGGAGATGATTTGGGGAGAGCGAAAATGATCAGGATGTCAAGGCTGGACCACTACATGATCAAGAATAGCCTCTCTTAGGATTCCTGTCCCACATGGGACTTGGAAGTGCCAGGCGCCAGTTAAAATGACAGAGTGGAAAATACAGTGAACCTGACTGAAAGGATCTTTTAGGGTGTGGTTCTAAAAATGGGTGAACGTGCATGGCGGATGGGAGTGGGTCTTATTTTTTCCTCATCCACTTCATAGCCCTGGGTATTAAGGGATGGAAGATTTCACAGTAAGCTCCAGAATGAAATCTGACAATAAAATACCTAATGTCTTGTTTTGCTTGATGCTGCTGGTCTTTGCAGTGTAAAATCCAACTGGGGCCAAATCCAGCTCTCCTTGCTCACATGGGCAGCCCATTAGAGCCTTGAATGAAATAGCCCAGGTCTGTTGACCTTCAGGGCAGGCTGCAAGGCTTAGCTGTCTGTTCAGAACTTTGGTGAGGGTGGGTTTTGCTGGGGGCTGCTGTTTATGTCAGAGGGGAGTTTTGCTGGGGGCTGAACTATCCTTTTGCTACTGTTTTTATTCTGGTAATTTGTGACCCTGGGAATGCCTCAGTGCCAAAGGGCCCACTATACTGTAACTCACATCAGGCCTGACACACTCACTACTCCCAACACACTTATCGTTATACGTATTCAAAAGATGTGTTGGAAGGTATCATATGTCAATTGGTGACATGCTGGGCCTTGAAAATCATTTTGTGAAGTAAGTACAGGTTGTGTACAAAGAATTATATCTGTGCTGGAAATATGGTCTTAAAATGTGGTTTGGGAGGCAGTGCATACAGCCAACCTGCCCTAGCCAAAGGAATGTGGGTGTACTTATCTGGCCGGCTTGGTTACAGGCAGAGGACAACAAAAGTATGTTTACATATAAGGTAAACAAAGCTATCAAGCCAATGAGCGGGGAAGGAGACAACTTGGTAAGCACACCAGGGGATAGAGTCTGCTCCCCAGGATGCCTTCCTAGCTCTTGAGGCAGAGACAATGGACTTTGGGTAACATAAGGAGAGCAAAAAGAATTTCTAGTTATCTATCATTTAGGGAATGTAACGAACAGCACCCTCTCAGCCTGTGAAAGTTGGATCCCCCAGTCTGAGGGCTAAACATGCTGGGAATTTGATGTAAGTGAGAAAAGTGCTTAGGAAAAGATTGTAACTTGCTAAAATTAAATTTGTTACTAGAAAGTGTGCTTTGTTTGTAAACTCTTTTTCTCTTGCTTAATATATCTTAAATCTCTGTTCTTTGTTAATAAACTTATTCTAGTTTTATTATTAAGTTATCTTAGTGTTGCTGTAAGGAACTGAGTTCGAGTTTTCAGCTAGCTTAGCAGACAGGTGTATACATTGTCTCTTTGTAGGCAGTGAACTTAATAATTTCTGTAAGCGTTCAGTGAGAGGGACTGGACACTGCAGGGAGACATCTGTGGGGAACACAGGAACTGGAGTGCAGTGACTGTTACCTACAAATCAAGGTTTAGACTGGCAGAGTATTGAGGAACTGACTGGTGAAGCAGACAGACTGATGTGGCAGGGAGCTGACTCCAGCAAAGTTCACTCTTGCTGGTGCTGAGAGGAAACACAGTGGTTTAGGTCTGGGTATCTTGAGAACAGAATGTCACAAAAATATATTTTAACTTGTGTCCAAAGTGCCCAGCAGATTTTTAATATGTATTAGATAGATCAATATCAGGACTGAGGGCCTCCTCCCTGCTCCTGCTCCTTCACACTGGATGAAAGGGCTGGAGTGACAGAAAGTGGCTGTAAAAGCCCTATATCCAGCAGAGGGTCTTTTCTCCGTTGGTGCAGGCCATGTGCAGACAGCTGTATGGCTGACTTCTACAGACCCTCCTTGAACAGCAGGTATGCTGGGGGTTAGGAGCGGGAGGGATATATCAGAGGCAGGGATGCGGCATGCAGTGCTATTCTGGGCAGCTCTGGGAAGCTGTTGTAACTTGACATGTCCCCAGAGCTGTCTAGGTTATGCTGGGGGCCTCTCCAGCTCCTGCAGAAGTCCAGGATCAGAAGGGCACAAAGATGGTTTGAACCCATTATAGCCTCCCCCCCAACCCCCCGACTCCAATTGGCTGCAAGTTCTGTTCTGCATCTTTAAGAGGTGTGGAACAGCATCTGACTCCAGTTGTGGATTGGGAACCAAATTAGTTTGTTAGCCATTAATTACTTACACACACCCTGACAGTGTGCCGGGTTTTTACAGACATGGAAGAAGCCAGGTACCTACCCTGAAGAGTTGTAATTTTAGAGCTACTTGCAATCTGTACTATGCGGCAAAATCAGCCTGTAGTTGCTGCAGAATTTTGGATCTTCCCTAGGCTGTGTGGTATTAAAGAAATGTCAGTTTTATGTGTTTAATTTATTGCTTCACCTCTTTGGGGTTATATTTTATATGCATATTCACTGTATGCCAGCCTTGAAAAATTCTACTCACCCACGCACCCCGGGCAAGTCATTTTTTTTTGATGGGTGAGTAAAACACCATTAGTTTTTTTTTTTTTCCATTATCATCAATCCTCATGGTAATAGGTACGCAAGCAGATTTTGTGCCTGGCCTAGTCAATTTCACAAGGCTGCTGTTTGTTATTTTGTTGGTGTCCTGATATTGAGGATTGAGATGCATCCCCAATACCGTAAATCCTTTTCAATAAAAACAAAAAGTTTAAAAATAATAAAAGATCAAAGACTCATAGACTTTAAGGTCAGAAGGGACTATTATGATCATCTAGTCTGACTTCCTGCACAATGCAGGCCACAGAATTTCACCCACCCACTCCTGTTACAAACCTCTAACCTATGCCTGAGTTACTGAAGTCCTCCAATTGTGGTTTGAAGACCTCAAGCTGCAGAGAATCCTCCAGCAAGTGACTCGTGCCCCATGCTGCAGAGGAAGGCAAAAAACCTCCAGGGCCTCTGCCAATCTGCCCTGGAGAAAAATTCCTTCCTGACCCCAAATATGGCGATCAGTTAAACCCTAAGCATGTGGCCAAAACTCACCAGCCAGCACCCAGGAAAGAATTCTCTGTGGTAACTCAGATCCCACCCCATCTAACATCCCATCACAGACCACCGGGCATACTTAACTCCTGATAATCAAAGATCAATTGCCAAATTAATTGCCAAAATGAGCTATCCCATCATACCATCCCCTCCATAAACTTATCAAGCTTAGCCTTAAAGCCAGATATGTCCTTTGCCCCCACTGCTCCTCTTGGAAGGCTGTTCCAGAACTTCACTCCTCTAATGGTTAGAAACCTTCATCTAATTTCAAGTCTAAACTTCCTAGTGTCCAGTTTATATCAGAATATGTCAATGAGTGTTAAGCAGAACTCTACCATTGTCTTCAGAGGGGAGTTGCTTAACAATCCACTGCAGAATAATTGATTTGAATGGAGAGTTCTGCTTAAAAAAAAAAATTGATAGCATGATATGGCCCAATGTTATTGTTTAGTTATAGTCGGCTCAATTTTGACTGTGCTCTTTTATCTTTTAACTATTTTTTTCCAGTAGTAGCCTGATTAAATTATTTTGAACCATGTCTGAACATCTCTATTTGTTGACTAGAGTGTAGCCAATTAAACAGGCCTGTTAAATTTAAACTGCTAATTTTACCACTTCTGTAGCAGAATTGCCTGTTGCATAAATCTGGAAAGGTCATGCTAACAAGCACAATTAGTTCAGGGTAGCAAATACCCATATCAATAAAAATTCACAGAAGAAAAAGAAAGGGACCCAGTTATTAAAAGTGTCTGGTAGTAAGTCATTTAAGTTTAAAATTTTTTTCGTTATCTTACAAGCTACAGAGTAGATTATTAAAATGAAAAAAAATATTTTTGGCCCTACACTATGTATATGTTTATTTACCAGTTTGCACTTCTTTCAGCTCCCACAATGAAAGAAGGAAACTTAGGAAACAAGTTCTAATATTCTGAGAACAGTTATTTGATGTGCTCAGGACATATCTGGAGATGGGGGAAAATTTCAATCTTGTCACTTTTGTTTCTACTCAATGCCACTTTTGGGGTCTCACTCACTAGCACAAACCTGCCATTGCACACACTGCAGGGGAATTATTATTTGTTAAAAAAGTGTGGAAACATTTCTTAAATTGTACATTTCATAAAATCTTGTTTCTAGCAATCAAAAAATTCAGGGTCAAATTTGACCAGTTAGTATATCGATGTACCTGTTGTGCTGCCATCACTCCACTGAAATTAGTGGGATGTGGATGTGCTTTGGGTTATTGAGCAGCAATTCAGGTTTGGTGGAGGGCAGTTATGGGCTACTGACCTCTGCACACACATTACTGCTCTCAAGTGGATGGGATGTCAGACCTAATCCAGGGTTTATAGGTCTGCTCTACTCAATGAACTAATGGAGCAGTTCCATTAATTCAGCAAGTGCTGCAAAAATCAGTGTGAAATTAATGTCATTTAGCTGGCAATGGCAGAGTTTGCCTATGTGGTTAGAGCACATGTATGTGCAACTGCTTGAGCTGTCAATCTTGCTCTCTCATTTTCTTTTTTATCATCATGGTTTTAACAGGGCTCAGAAGTGGATAGACACTTCACAGATCAAAACAAAACAAAACAAAAAAACAAAAACCAACATGTTTCCTGCCCTGGAGAGTTTATTCAGTTTTGGTATGTGCACATCTCAACAATTCTTTTAAATTAGAGGTAGGACTGATAGTGATGCATATAGCTAAGGTTGCTCATCATTTCCCATATAAAGCCCCTGTTGCCAGTTGCTTATAACTTTGCCAGACTGTAATAATTTGAGCTGAAATTTCCCACGCCTGGTCTCTGCCTCAGGCTGTTTTTAAGTTTCAGAAAAACAGTTTAGCTATTCCTCACAACAAAGTAGGGAAAACAGACAATTTTGCCAATATTATTTTTTTTTCTCCAACCATTTATTTGAGGCACTCTTGTGTCTCCATTCTTTGGCTCACAAACTTTAAATTTGGCAGGGAAGTAGACCTTGGGTCAGAGATGTGCCTTTTGCTATTCCCGTGAAAATCCATCTACATTTGGTCAAGTTCTAATATTCTGAGAACAGTTATTTGATGTGCTCATAACATATTTGGAGATGGGGGAAAATTTCAATTTTGTCAGTAACTTGTCAAGAAAATGACAGGGTCTCTCACCTGTACGTATTGGTTGCTGGCACTCTCCAGATCTGCACACCTTGAAGAATTCCTTCAGCTCCCACTATAACACTGAGATTGAAGTTCCTATAGGCATCATTGCACTGGGTCTGAGTGGGTCCCTGCGGTCCACTGGCACCACATGTGGTGAACAACCACTGATCTAGAATAGACACATGTAAAATATACTTTGAATATATGACAGCCTCACTGTTCTTTTTACTTGCTTCTCCTTGGACTGGGACCAAGAGGAGAATCTGCAGAATCTATTTTTAAGGGAAAAAGGATAGTCATTCACAAGGCTCCTCATAATCTAGCACGTCATAACAATACTTAGCACTTATGCAGTGATTTTCCCCTGTAGTCCTCAGCCTCACAATGAGGAATATTACCTCTCTTTTACTGAGTCACAGGGAGGCAAAGTAATTTGTTCAAAATCACACTGCAAGTAAATAGCAGAATGAGGAACAGAATCCAAGTCCAGAATCCACTGGACCATGAATAATGTCTGATCCATTAATAACTAGACCATTGCAATTTACCCCTCTGCTATTCTACTGTCATTTACTAAATAAGAATATACAGTACTCAGTTACTGGGGCCTGAATGAGAATAATTCTGAATAACTGAGATTTTAGATAATTGAGGAATTTTCACTGTAATTAATACACAAGCAATCATGGCTCAGTTTCAGATAAGAGAGAGTTTGAGATAACTGAGATTGATATAGCCAGGATTCAGCTGTATACATTATTTGCCATACATTATCACCCTCAGGCATAAATCAGCATAGTTCCACAGTAATTATTTTCACCAGATGGGGATTTGGCCCTATGTGCATAGATTTGTACAGCAGAATCTTGCTAATCGTCACACTTCATAATTCACACAGATGAAATTGCAATACCTCCCCATTTCTCTGCAGCTTCACCACCAGAGCCAGCACTGTTGTGAGGCCTCGTATTATTAAGACCTCATTAGTTCTGCAAATTATATTTGCAACATTTGCTAATGTACTCTAAAGCATTAAATATAATCAAAACTAACTGGACAAACTGTATCTGATGCACGGGTCCTTGGTTTCTCTATTGGGGGTCTTTACTTATATGCTAATTCACAAAATCCAGTAAATTCCATTAGTAAGACTCTACTGTCACTAAAAATGAAAGATTTAAAACATTTTTTTTTGAAAGATCTGTAACCGTGACTTTGGGCAAGCCAATTCACCCTTCTAGCTGTGTCTACAGTGGCATTACTTTTCAACATTCCCACCAATTCATTACAACATATGCAGCTGCACTGGTGATAGCAACAGAGGAAGTGTTAGCTCAGATCGGACGCTAGCATTTTAACCACTCTGCCATCTAAGCCAAAGCTGGTCTAGACAGGATAGTCAAAACACCACTAGGTGGTTTTTGCCAGCCATTCCACTCTTGCTATTACTGGTGGAGTTTCCTGGGGATGAGGGGGGAGGATACTACTACTACTGTGGTGAGGCTAAATTCATTAACATTTGTAAAGCTGTGAGATTCCCTCAGTGAAATAGAGCAACAATTATTTATTATCACAACAGCTGTTTGGGATTTGGCATAGAAGGGATCAAGATATATAGTGCAGAAGAGCTATCTACAAATATGGCTTTTTTCAGGAGCACCTCACAATTAACAAAAATTATCCTCATACCACCCTTATGAGATAAGGAGGTATTATCCCCATTTTACAGATGGGGAACTGAGGCACAGGATAGATTAATTGACTTGTTCATGCTTACACAAGAAGTCTGTGACAAAATCTGGAAGTGAATCCAGGTCTCTTGAGCTCCAGTGCTCTATCCACCTGACTATTCTTTCTAGGCTTAAGGCCTGTTCCAAACCCATTGACGTCAATGAAAGTTTGGACCAGGGCCTTAAGAATAAAGTATCCAGTTTTCTTAATGACTTTCTTAATCCAGAGCCTGACCATCTTCAGGAAACATTACAAAGCCACTCTCTTTGAGAAAACCTTTCTACCATATGTGATGCTCACAATATAAACATCCCCTTCTATTCCCAACCTTCTCCCAATTTCCCTACCTCCCAAAAAATCCCTATCTCAAGCAGTTTCGACCCTGGAAAGGGAGAAGTGACAGAGACATCACAAAGTCTGCCGGGGACTTTGCTATCGATTTTGCATGGAAGGTGCCCGGATACTACAGCTATGGGCAGGAGCATAGAACACTTTAGATAACTTAGTTAGATCAGAAGATTATATAGATAATAGGCGAAAAACAAAAAACAAAAATGGGGAAAGAGAATCTCAGAAAATATAATCTCAGAGACTAACAGTTTCTAAACAGAATGTTTATCAGAATTTTCACACAATGCTTCTGTGGATATGATCCCTTCAAATACTGACAGTCCTATGCCAGAAAGTTGTTATGTTCATTTGCTTCATTGCCAGAGAGAAAGCTGAAGCCTCTCCTTCCAGCTATCATAGTGGCTTAACATTGTAATATTTCAGTGGGCTAAACCAGCTGCACTGAAGCACATGCTTAGTAAAATGGGTAGGCGAGTATCTTAGTTTGGAATAATAAGAAACAGCTCTTATCTCTCAGGTGAAAATCTGTCTGCACATGGAATTATTTAGGAACAGAGCAGACAAGCCCTAAAGTTGGTGATGTAATGCTACTGTGGGAGTGACTATGCTAATACCTGTGTTCAGTATGGACCTGAGGTTTCCAGAGCCCACAGCAGACTCAGATGGAACTGAGTGCTTGTGCAGTTAACTAAAAATGTGTGCTTTCTCTCCCATAAGCCTCCTATTATATTGATTTCCAAAAAGCTGGTGGACTGGGGAAAGCTAGATCACAAGAAGTTTATTATACAAACCTGATGAATTTTTAATACCAGAGTCTTAAATGTTTGGAATTCCGATAAGAAGCCAAAGGTCTGATGGCTTCTCTGAACTGAGTGGAAGTTCCTCTCCTCTCTTCCATAGTTTGAATGAGTGCGGATAAAGCTCAAGAAGATACAGTGGAGGCACCAGTCCTGCACTGGCCCCCGAGGGTAGGCTGCTTGGGACATTGTAGGTCTTTTTGCATCTCTAATTTTTATGAAACTTTTCTCTTCGTGAAGACACCTACATATATGAAGTTAAGTTGCATATAAAACATAATGGGTGATATCCTGGCTCCCTTGAAGTCAATGAGGGGTTTACCATTAACTTCAAAGGGACCAGGATTTCTCCTAATATCCACCACCAGGTGTTCTCAGTATTCCCTCTTAATCACTACTGTAGTGATTTAGGGACCACATTCTTTCTCCTAGTTCAGAATCTCCTTGTTTGATACTGCAAGGCAGTCCAACTTTACTGCTGGATCAAGAAGGAACAGAATGTAGCCTGGGGGGAAGTCGATCCTGGTTTTAAAAAAAAATTAGGACGACGGGTTTCAAAAAGTTTGGATCTAGACTAAACTCAGACTTTTTCCCCAAGAAACCCACATTGATCTAAAAAATGTATTAAATACAGCACTTGCTTGAAGTCTTAAATAACAAAACAAGCATCCAAGGTTCTCTTAATATCTATAACACCTCAGAAGTGGCCTTTTTCCAGTAAAAGTGGCTATTTCCTCCCTGTGTATTATTGACTTCCCCCGGTACCAGAAACAACTGCAACATACTACACGAGCCATTAAAAACTCTCAGAAACCTGTTTCCACAGGTTGCTGCATGTCATGGCAGTTTAGAGTAATTCAGTTTTGAACACAGCTTTGATCTCCACAGATGAAACAGCAACACTGAAAACAACCCTTTAAGCAACTGGGATAGCAGCACAGCATTTTCCACTTGCACGCAACTGTGATGCCGTCATGTAACATACAGTACAACTCTCCTTTGTTCAGCAATGCATGATGGGGTAGTACCTTCAGCACACCATAATTATCCATTCCGTGGCTGCCAAAAAGTAATATATTTTGGTCTAAATTTTCCAAAGTGACTAAGGATTTTGGGTCCCACTTTGGATACTTTAAAGAGGCCTGATGTCCAGAAAGTGCTGAGCACCAGTATGCTGAAAGTCAGGACACCCAATAACAGAGGCATGCAAAATCAATAGTTACTTTGGAAGATTTAGGCCTATATTTTTCTACCCTCTGGACCTGATTCAGACATCTTGGATCAGACCACTAATTGGGTTAATAAACTGAAGCCTTCAATTTAAGAAAAAAATGAAATAAAAAACTGCACTGAGAATCAGAGCCAAGCTAATAAATTATAATGAATAATTTATACAATCATTAATCTCTTTTTCCTGTCTGTGACTGGAGTGTCATTTCTCAGACTTATTTATTGTTCAAAATTATTTGCCAAGTAGTTTCTGGGAATAATTCTTGGCCTGTAGCTTGTCCGCTAGCATTAAAATGAATGTTTTCATTGCATGCAAAGGCCATGTGGTATGTTTACACTTGTTCTTTGATTGGATGAGCATTAACTCTTTCAGTGGGGTTTCCATTATAATTAATCATGATTACAAATTAAAAATTCTTTTTCTGTGAAAACTCTACAATATTTTATTAAAATTGTCTGTTTTGGCCAATACTCACCTTTGACCCATAAAATAGTCGGAAAAAACAAACTCCAAAGTAGTGAAAGTGCAACAAACAAATGCAATTAAAAATTCAAATGAACATTTGCCAGGAAGATTGGGTAGCGTTTGTCTGACTATGTGGACAATATACAGAGGGTGGAATTCACCCTGGTGCAGATAGCCAATAAATCTAGTCATCACTTAAATCTCACTGGGCCCTATTTTGAAGTCTTAAAGTGGAATTTAAGTGGTGCTTAACCCTTGTGTTGACCATCACCATGAAGAATCACTGAGAGCAACTAACATTTTAAACTTCACCAGCCACCTTGCCTTCAACGTATGTGTCTGAACTCTGAGCCAGAATGAGCTGGGGTGAGACTATAGCTCAGATTCCATGTCTCTTGCAGTGCTTAGCCTTATCCTAAGAATGCCAATAAAGATGCCAATTAGTGACCTGACAAACATATGCTGAAGAAAATATCAAAACCTTAGCCTCTTATCCCATACATTAGTGTCAGCTCTCTCTACCAGCGGTTCCCAAACTGTGGATCGTGACCACAAATGGGGTCCCGCCCTCAGCAGATGGGGTCATGGCGATTCCTAGTGGGTGAAGGACACCATTTTGCTCCGCACAGCATGACCTCGCATGGATGATGTGTGTGAAGTCATGATGCACGGAGGACACAATTTTGCTCTACAAAATGGCATCATCCATGCTCTCTGGACTCCCGAGAGGAAATTTTATTAAAAAGGGGTTGTTGTACCGGCAAAAACTTTAGGGACCCCTGATCTAAACAGTTATGGCTGGGGACAGAAGCTAAAAAGATTCTGGACCTGATTTTACAGTGGGGTATTAGCCTCTCACCAGCTCGCTGTGCAAAGCCTGCATACACAGTTGAATTATTCTAATCCTGCCACGTGCAGGCAATAGAATTTTCACAGGCCAATATCCATTTATACAAATGGGCCTTGGGTATGAAGCTTCTGTCACCTGCAAATGGAGGGATTACAGTCTATGACTTGCATATACCAGGGCTAGTGCTCCCAAGTAGATGGACATGTGTGTGCAGGGCTGTCCCTAGACTAAATGGCGTGCCAGGCGAGGAGTGTCTTCCACCACCACCCATTTGTTAAACCTTTGAATACCTTATTTTTATGGCATTTATTGCATCACGACTTTGATGTATGATTTGCATGCATAATTTATCCCTGTCATATAAGACAATAAATTTGCAAGCTAGGATCCGTAAATCTGTATTTATTGATGCCATATATAAGCAAATAAAAAATTAATTTCCTAAGCTGATAGAAAGTTTTTAAATTTTAAGAATAACTGAAATGTACTAACATCAAGAAATTGAACTGTGCACCAACATTGGTTGGACCAGTATTAAATAGTGAGTGTTACAGCAGGTGACAGCCTTAGAATGTTAAACCTAGTCCTTTGGTTCAAAAGGTCGCTCTTCTTGCCTTTGACCTTGCAAATTGAAGTCAGTGATCTGGTTTGTCAGGCTTTGCGCTCATATCAGATTCCAGTCTCAGCTTATTCGATTGCTCCAGTTCCATCAGGGCACCATAAACCTCAGTCACTTGGTACCTCACTGGCCTTATGCTGTCAATGCAGCTCTGCCAGCGAGTGTCACTTAGTGGCTTCACAGTCAGATATGTAACATTGTCCATGAGGATCTTCCACCTGATAGCTGATGCTGAAAACAGGATGTATATCCTTTGCGGTACTCCAAAGAGAAGTACTGAATCTAAAGATGATGACGCGGCATCTGATATAATCAGGTTGAGGGAATGGCAGCCACATGGCATAAAGAAAGCTCTTGGATTCAGGATCAGAATCTTTGCCTGGATGCCACTGTTTCTTCCTTTCATGTTCGCACCATTGTTATAGCCTTGGGTGGGCCATCCTGAAGCTTTATTTTACTCTCATTCAAAACACTCATAAACAGTTCTGTTAGGCCTTTTCCAGTAAGAGTTGTCCACAGACCGGAAACAGATAAAGTGTCCCTGTACTTGGATATAACCAATCTCATCATCAATAAATCTTACTGTAAATGACATCTTTTCACTGTGATTAACGTCAGGATTGCAGTCCACTATTACAGCATAGTACTTTGCTTTGCCAAGCCATATCAATATGTTATCAAGTACCTTCCTTGCCATAAGGTCAGTCAATTTGTTTTGAATTGTTTTGCTCCAGTAACGGTCCATAGCTTCTTTATGAACTGCTTGACATAGGTGCTCATGTGTGACATCATCGTATCTCCCAAGACACTCTTCAAAATATGAGGAAATTACCATTATGTTCAATGAACTTATCCAATGAGCCCGGAAAGCCAAATTATTCTTTGCGAGTAAAAGGAATATTGAGATCAGACGCTCAAGCACGCTCCACCAATGCTGGGTTTCTACATTAACAATGTTCTGTGTCTATGTATTTATTTAGCTTGAGCCTCGACTTGACTTCCATCCATTTAGAGTAGGCCATAAAATGGCCAGGTGACTTTTCATGTTGCTTCAGAACATCAGCTAAGTTATGCCACTAATTGTACCCAGAAAGTGCAAACAACGATCTGGCATTCTTGTCAAATATTTTGCAACAAAAACAGAACACTTTGTCAGTTGATTTTTAGTAAACTAGCCAATGCTGATTCAGTTTCTCACATTTTTGAGCATTTTTTTGCAGTGTGACTTTGAGAAGTGACTTTTTTGCTCATTTACTGGAAACATCAGATCCTCAGTTTTGCCTGGCCTGTTCAAAACTGTACAATCAATATTGGCAGAGTTCAGGATTGCTGGCCATAAAGCAGGCTCTGATGTCTCGATCTGCGGTGTGCACTTTTTCTCATTGCTGTTTTTGTCATCATGCAAGGCTCATTCTTCACTGTTTCTCTCCTTTTCATGTAAACCAGGTTTTTCTTTGTCATTACTCTCCTTTTCCTGTGAGCCACATTCTTCTTTATCATCACTCTTCTCTATGCTGCCAGAACTGGACGATTCTCTATCACTTTCCTCACATGCCCATTCCTTATTGTCTGGTAATTCTGCTAATTCCTTAGTAATAGGACTTCCAACATTTACGCTTCACTCCTCAATTTCTTCTGCACTGGGATAATCGCTACTGCCTAAAGCCCAGTGTATGTTGTTCTGTTTCAGATATTTTTCCATCAATATTGCCCGTTGCTGCAAACTAAATTACAATTGAGATTTTTGCTTCCTATACTGAGCTCCTGAAGGCTTCTTCAGGGGTATCTTTTATTTTCTCTGGGAGAAACAGACAGTATTAGGGAGAGCAAAAGTCTATGCTCTGCAGCATTAGAAAGTCAAACATTACGTGTTAAGCATGGTAAGAAAAGTAACAGTATTTTTTTTTTATATTGTTGTGTTTGATAGATATCTCTGGCATTTCATTAAATATGTCCTTTATTAGTCACTACTTACACTCTTCAAGTCTTAAATCACAAGTACACTTTCACAATTACCCAATAAAACAAGGTTCACAATATCCCAGCTGAACTCTCGCTTTGTTTTTATATCTCATTGACTGAGTGGGGACGTCTCGCCCCTTATATAACTGCATGGGCATGGCTAACAACACTCTAGGAGATTCAAGGAAAATGTAGTTCTCAGAAAGTCTGGAAGGTTCCACAAGATTCTACAAAAGTCCAGAACATTTTAGGAAGTTAGTGAAAAATGAATCCACATACGGAATACCTGAAATATGTTACTTCAAACATTCTATTTTCCCTTTTGCCGTGAACAATAAAAAATAGTTGCCTGGGTCGCCTGCCCCTAAATTTGGCCCTGTATGAGCGTGTGTGCATGCATGTGCAGAAAGTACGCTCACTAGGTGAGGAAAATATTTCAACATCTGCCCATAGATATATTTGTTTCAATATTTTTAATTTTACTTGGCAACAAATATAGCATTTATAATCCCATTTTCTGCCTCTAACAATACCCAAGTGCCCACTTATGTTTCCATTGGTGTTTGAGTCAGCAGCATCCCTAACAATAATGATATATTCCAGGTCTATAGTGTTTTTCATCCACAAGGATCCCCAAATATTGTACCAATTATTATATGTTATATGCACAAAAATCAAACATGCACCAATGAAATGCAACCATTCCAGAAATGAAACACAGCAGCTGGTTAAAGGCTGACAGCAAATCCACGCAATTGTTTAGTACAAGAAGTGAAGAAGAATATTGTAAATCAATTGAAACTGTACAGGGAATGTCTAGGTACTAGAGCTGCTAGAAAATTTTCCAACTGAACAGGTTTTGGACAGAAAATGCTGGTTTGACAGAATCCCCATATTCTGTAGGACTTGAAACTTGCAATGGAAACCTGGCAGGCCCTGCCTAATTTCCTGCCAGCTCCCCCACCTCCGCAGGAACCTGCCTGATGGGGTACTGTGGACCTAGGCTCCCTGGGTTTCCAGGCTTCTCAGGAGCCCACTTGGTGAGCTGCAGGGGAGCTAGGACCGGAAAGTTTTGAAAAATTCCTGTTTGGTTCTTTGGAAATGGAATTTTTTTTTAAGTGTCCTTCCCATGGAAAATGTCACATATCTGATTTGTTCAAATTTGAAACTTTCTGGGGGGAGTGAGTAGAGGAAAGCAAAAATTTCTGCAGGAGGGAAATTCTGGTTCCCACACAGCTCTAACAGGTAATGTACTGTGATTAACCAAACTGGAATTCAGCCAGGGTGGAGAGGGTAACACCCCTGACACTGGCAAAAAATGCCATGAGATTTTCAATGTTCACAATTTGTTGTGGGTCGGGCACAAACACAGCTCAAGGTGGCACAAATGCAGGCATTCTAAAGAGTAACTTTATCAAAAAATGGAACTCAGAGGAAGAAAGAATGAGACATATTTCCTCTGCTGGAGTGGAAAGCAATTTCACTGCTCACAAATATGCCAAACAAGTGTAACAAAAATGGCAATAAGCATCTCAGCCATTCCTCAAAGGCATAAATACATTAACTGGCATCTGTTGGCTCAAACCAGCATAAGTTAAGGGTAAATCGATTTATTCAGCCTTAAGATGATCACAAATTCACTGTTCCTACATGCTCCATATCCTTATCTGTATTTCAGAAGTCAAGTGTAATGCATTACTGAAAGATTTCAATACTTTTCAAACAGTGCATAAGCAGTCCATGCAACTCACTGTTACAATATATAAGGCCAAGAGACCACCCACAATTAATGTTAGATAGAATAATACATATATACATATAGAATATACATATAAGGAATACAAGCTCTGATGCTTCAGGGCAAAGGTTAATCACTAAGGATATGTCTACACTGCAAGAGACATTTGCGGCTGGCCAGTGCCAGCTGACTGGGGCTTGCGCAGCTCCACGGTTGTTTAATTGCAGTGTAGACACTCAGATCCTCCCACCTTGCAGAGTGTTTGAGCCCAGGCTCCAGCGCCAGCCTGAATGTCTACACTGCAATTAAACAGCCCCTTAGTCTGAGTCAGCTGGGGTGGGCCAGCAGTGGGTTTTTAATTGCAGTGTAGATACACCCTAACTGAGAAGGGCTAGAAAAGAATTTCACTGGTGGGCGGGTAATTTTGTAATTGTCTTTCAGGGATCTTCTTGCACCTTCCTCTGAAGCAGCTATTGCTCAACAAATAATATGATGCCACAAACCACAGAACAATTAATTTGCTTCAAGTACTTGTGAAAACATTCACAAATCCCCTCTGATATTTCACCAAGGAACTGAAGCAGGAACTTACAGCAGAGCTGGATTCCCTATCTCAATCTTAACTAACATTGTGCAGCCAGTGACATATCATAAAACATGGAGCGATACATCCTCACCTCAATGCATGAGAGATTTTTGCCACTCACTCCCATTAATTCCAGTGGTCATTCTGCGCTGAAAGCATCCAGACAAAATATACTGCATCAATTCATAAGAAATATATTTAACACCGTGAAAAGAGGAAGGTTTTCAATTTTGCTTTACATTCAGTGGCTTAATAGTTACTTGATGACTGGTAATGCGAGACCTGCAGCCATTGCCTTTTCCAGCATTAAAAGTGACATGGATTAATGCTGAGGGCAAGATGTGAAAAAACGGTGTTAAAGAGCAGCGTTGGCTTCGCTCACACTTTTAGACCCCTGTATCATTAAGTATGTCTGTCTACTAGCACATTTGTGGGTAAAATTTTTGTTGATCAGGGTGTTAAAAAAACAACCCTCTGACCAAAATAAGTTTCACTGATGAAAGTGCTGGTATGGACAGTGCTATGTCAGCAGGAGATGCTCTCCCGCCAACAGAGCTACCATGGCTCATTGGGAATGGTTTAATTATGCTGGCAGGAGGGCTCTCTCCCTTTAGCATAGAGCAGCTACATGGGAGACCTTAGAGCAGCTGTACAGCTGTGGCGCTGCAAGTTCTGTAGTGCAGACATAGCCTAAGTAGTGATATATTATTGGGACATAAAAAAACAAGTGAATACCATGTTTTGCATTATGTGGAAGTAAGCAAATCTTGCTAGTGATGTTGGTATCATTACAGGAAAGTCTAGCTAGCCCTCTTCTTAGCCTATCTCTCAACTATTTATATAGTCCCGATCTCTATCCATCCATTCACCCTCACCAACCACTCCTCTTCAATCTATCAGTCTGCTGAGGCAAATACTTCTCAAATCCACAGACAGCGCCTCCATAGCAGTGATGGGAGAACTTCAAATGGTTGAAAGGTCTGCTTCACAGAAGTATTCATACACTCAGATTCTTCTTTCAACCTTTTCTGAACTGTTGTCATTGGCAAAGCTGGCCTGGAAATCTCCTGCATGAGTGGCTGAGCTAGAACTACCATAAGAACAATTTGTCTCATGCTATTTTCTGGAATCAAAAAATTAATTAATAAAAAATTAACCAATTAATTAACAAAAATTAAAAAATTCAACACACCTGAAAACAAAAACAAACAAACAACAAACTTTAAAAAAAAGAGATGGAGTTTGGAGTGAAGATTTTGGATGAAAGATGTTTCTTATTTTATTGGAATTAGCTTATCCATATCTAATAAGAAGTCACAAAGGATAACAGAAAAGAACAGAGGGTAAAACAGGGACCAAGTCAGCATGGCATGGCTATTCGAAAACTTCCCCTGACAGTCAAACCAATTTCTGCAGAATTTAGGCTGTTTTTGAAAGAGTGGACAGCGTTAAGTCATAGGTCTAAAAAGTGTGAGCTGTCTAATTCATCTCAACTGGATGGGTAACTCTGAAGAGTAGTAATTCCAATATAACTGCACAGTGATATGTTTTGATCATTTCAGCAGGTGCATGGTGCTGAATTTGCATTGTGGATGCCTCCACTATTCCTCCTCAGTTTAACCCCTGGGGGAATGGAAATGTGAAGGACTAGATAGTGTACAAGATTGTGTCTATAAAGGGTCAGACCACCATCCCCACTACTACTGTACTCTCAACACACTTTCCATCACTACTTTGCATACTACTTTTGAGGGGGGAGCTGCTTGTTCACTGAGTTTACTGCTGCTTAATATGGAAATACAATTCAGCAGACATCTTTATTGCATTATGCCAATGGTTCAGTTGGTATAATTGCATGTGAAGAGCCAACAAATGCAATTTTCTTTTGCTAAATAATTGCTCTGCTGCTCCTTTCAGCTCCCTCATCTGATTAACTAATATGACTCAGAGTTCTTCCGAGAAACATCAGCGCAGTATCCAATGCAGAACTTTCTCTGATGCAAACTGCAAAATCCCTGTAAATATCAGCTGTCCTGGGAAAGACTGAAGCTGAAGGAAAAAGACAATCCAGCCTAAATCACAAAACAACTCATTGACATTAGCCAGGTGAGAAAATTGGATCATGCAGCAACTGATGGACACAAGTAGTGTGACCTGAAAAAAAAATTCACTTTTTTTGTTGTTCAGTGATCTGTCATTTGTGTCTGGGTTGCTGTGGCACTGCTGAACTGTGATTGGGACCGAAAGAAAGGCTGAAATATTAGAAGAGAGGCTATTTGTATGGTATTTGCAGCCTGTCCAAGAGCCTCAGAAATCTTGTGATTAAAACCTAATCACTGTCAGTCCTGCCGTCAAGCCCTTTTCCTTCTGTGTCTTTTTGCCTACCCAGAGACCCATCTCTGTTTCTTCCTGTTTCCGGGCTAGTCATTTGTTTACTGTGTTAATAATTCATTACTGACCTTTTGCAACTTTCTGCCACTTTCAACTTTGCATCTCCTCCTATGCCTGAAATTCCCACAATCTGGCCTCGTCTACACAATAAAGATGCATTGGTTTAATTTAAACTGGCTTTTAGCCGGACATCGATTACTGTTTGAGAGTGATGTATTTCAATTATGCTTAAACTGGTACCGAACTGATTTAAAGACAATCCAGAATAAATCTGTTTTCAACAAAAATACATGTCCACACTGACACAGGTTGAATGAAATTTGTTTAAAATGACACCTTTAGTTAAATCAGTGCAAAATTCTCAAGAAGACAGGCTTGCTCTTGGCACCACCCTTTCCTCTTGAGAATTCCTTGTCAAAAAAGCTTCTTCCACAAAGCCTTTCAGCAAGATTCTGCACACAAAGAGCAGCCACTTTTTAAATTAAAAATAAAGGCAGGGCCGTCCTTAGGCATAGGCAACATAGGCAGCTGCGTAGGGCACCTGAAAATTTGGGGCATCACTGGGTGTTAGCGTCCACGCACCTTGTTTTCCTATCCCTATTCTGACCCTTCCTGCAGGCTCCCACAGATGGCTGCTGCAGCCTGGTGAGTCTTTCTTGGGAGGGAATCTAGCAGTTAAAAGTGAAAAAGCCTCCAGCCTGCCAGACCTATTAGCACAACACTGAAACTGTTAAAGAGCCATTCAAGGGGTAATGAAGCCATTTAACAGGCATTTGCCAACCCCCAGGTATATACTGACAGGTTTCAGAGTGGTAGTCCTGTTAGTCTGTATCAGCAAAAACAAGGAAGGGTCCTTGTGGCACCTTAGGGCTTTGGCTACATTGGCACTTTACAGTGCTGCAACTTTTGCGCTCAGGGTGTGAAAACCCCCCCTGAGCGCTGCAAGATGCAGCGCTGTAAGTGTCGTTGTATCAGGGCAGCAGCGCTGGAGCGCTGGCTCCCAGCGCTGCACTCTACACCCGTAAGGGATGTGGTTTACAAGCAGCGCTGGAAGAGCTCTCTCCAGCGCTGCGGCTTTGACTACATCACGCAGCCCTTTGAATTTCTAAAGTAGCCAAGCCCTTAGAGACTACACAAATTATTTGGGCATAAGCTTCGTGCTATAAACCCACTTAATCCAGATGGCCCACAAACAGCTTATGCCCAACATAAATTTGTTTAGACTGTCCATATTCCTGATTTACTGAACAAAAAACATCGTGCATTAATGTAATATATTACAAGAACATGTCAGTTACAGGACCTTAGGTTTAATCTTTGCTTTAAAATATTTCATTAGTGAGCTGAGTGAAGAATTATAAATCACATCTCTAAAAAATGCTTGCAATAGAACTTAATGCACAATCTTTAGCCTTAAATGTTTGGTCTTCAATATATTTTTTTTAAATAATCCTTCAAAGACCTCCCTTTCTAGAATACACAATTTTTATTATTATAGTTAAACAAAAATGCTTCAAAGTCTTATCTGGCCTTTCTGTCATCCCCCTCACCACCTGTCCCCACTTCCCGACTGACAAGACCCTAAAGGGACAACCGTTCTCCCTCCAGATAGCTTGGAACAAGAGTTTCCCTTTCTTTAAGTTCTGACTATCTGATGAACTGTTTACAGGAACCCTCCAGCAAAATCAGTACCTATAAGACATAAAATCCTTGTTGAACCTCTAAAATCTTGGAAACATCATTTTTTTAAGTTGGTGAAATCTTCATAAACATGTCATTGTGTGGAGATCAGACAAAGTAAATTAGTGTTCCCTATTTCTAACGCAATAACATTGTTATGAACACATAAACGTCTCTTGATTAATTTAATATGTCTTTGTTCAGTGAGTAAATTATGTGTATCTGGAATGTTGGCTTAAGGTTTAAGTACATTTAAAATATAAATTCATTCTTAGAAATACTGATTAATAACTGTAAAAACAGAGTAGAAAGCTGCTCATGTGTTCCATTATATGTTAATGTTGTATTCAGCAGGACAACTGATACCCTTACTACGAAGTTTTTGCAATTAAGGCCTGGTTCTACACAGGGCAGGGTGTCGCTGTAAAGATACAACTTTCAGGCTCGAAGTATCTTTTCTGCTACCCCATCTCTCACGGCACGGGAGGCACGTCCGCAGCGCCCCCATCGACTCCACTACCACCCGCTCGCTTCTGGTGGAGTTTCTTTTTTTCTGAGTCAACGGGGGAGCTATTCAGGATCGATATATCGCTCTGATGAGACCGACTATATTGATCCCGAATAAATCCGATCGCTCACCGCCATCGGGTGGAGTAGCTAGAGCGTACCCTAAATCTCCTCAAATTTCAAGGGCATATCAAAGACTCGTGACTGACATTTTTTTTCCAGTTTTTAGTGCTTTTCATTAGGTCACCTTCTTATGTCCATTCTGCATGAGTGAGAGGTGATGGGGGTCTGGGGGAACTGTGACTCTCTCCCCAGTGACTGGCAGCCGGGCGTCTCATTATCCTTTGCTGTCGTCGTCCCTCCTGCCGTCCCACCGGCCTCGTGAGCTTGGGCTGCATTGGGCATAGTGGCATCCAGTTTAACTACACTGTGTAGGCCCACATAAAATCCTAAGGACCGGCCCTGAATAAGAGATCTACACGCTGCTGTGATCAACCAACCTTATTGGTGCTTTGTGTCTGGACTGGAAGGTTTTCCTGCTTTAGACTATGTGCATCTTCAGTGGTAGTGATGCTGTCATGGTACAAGAGGGAAGATCCTTTCCGCAGACTGAGAACTGATTAAACAGACCAAGGGACAAAAGGGTAGGAAACAACTCGGTATATCAGAAGGAAGGGGTAATAGTGGTGTTTCCCAGAGGGTCAGTCCTAGACCAATCCTCATCAACTTATTCTCATAAATGATCTGGAAGAAAGGGGTAAACAAGTGAGGTGGCCAGTTTGCAGATGTACTCAACTGCCTCAATGATAGTTAAGCACAAAGAGATGGTGAAGAACTTCAAAAAGATCTACAACAATAAGTGACTGGGACACACCAAATGGCAAATGAAATTTAATGTGATAAATGTAAAGTAATGCACATTGGGAAAAAATAACCCCAACATATATACAATAATGTGGGGTAATTTAGCTACAACGAGTCAGGAAAAGATCTTGGCGTCATTGTGGATATTCTTGAAGAGGTCATGCAGTGTGCAGCAGCAGTGAAAACAGCAAACGAGATGTCAGATCACTTAAAAACAAGGATTAGAGAATATGACGGAGAATATCTTATTCCCTTATATAAATCCCATGGTACACCAACATCTCGAATCTGCATACAAGATGTGGTTCTCCATCATCTCAAAAAAGATTACTGGCACTAGAAAAGGTTCAGAGAAAGACAACTAAAATGATTAGGGGTTTGGAATGGGTCCCATATGAGGAGAAATAAAGAGGCTAGGCATTTTCAGCTGGAAAACGAGGAGAATGAGGGGGGATATGAATAAGGTATATAAAATCATGATGGTAGGAGAAAGTGAATAAGGAAAAATACTTTACTTGTTCGCATAATCAAGAGTAAGGGCCTCAATGAAAGCTAATGGCGCAGGTTTAAAACAATAAAAGGAAGTTCTTCTTCACACAGTGTACAGTCAACTTGTGGAACTCCTTGTCTGAGGAGGTTGTGAAGGCTAGGACTATAACAGGGTTTAAAAGAGAATGGGATAAATTCTTGGAGGTTAAGTCCATTAATGGCTATTAGCCAGGATGGGTAAGGAATGGTGTTCCTAGCCTCTGTCTGTCAAAGGGTGGTAATGGACAGCAGGAGAGAGATCATTTGATCATTATCTGTTAGGTTCACTGCCTCTGGGGCACCTGGCATTGGCCACTGTCAGTTGACAGGATACTGGACCGGATGGATCTTTGGTCTGACCCAGTACGGCCATTCTTATGGTCTTAGGGATCAAGTCTCCATTGTACAGAGCTCTGAGGACACAATTAGCATTCATCTAATAACCATCCCAGAAGTACCTGAGGGAGATGAAGCAACGACTCTGACAAGTTCTTTATGAACTTCGTGTCATAAACCTGCCTTCCCCAGGATCAACAGCCATCACAGAATTCTGGGACTTTCAGCACCAAATCACTGCCCAGCAACACTTGAGGAAGAGGAGTAACTGCACTAGCTGGTAGTAGTATTGGGTTCTCATCATCTATGTGGACCAGATGCTAGAGTAGGATGCAACACACTTAGTGTGTTCACATGCTGGTGGTGTCATAGACTAGCTCTGGGTGCTTCAATATCATTTATAGTAATTCTGTGCTACTACCATCACACCCTTGCCAACCCACAGGGCATGGAGAGGTTCCAGCCATGATGAGCAGGAGCAGGGTTGAGAAGGTCTTTTGCTGCGTACTGGTCTGAGAATGGATAGGGATGTTTGGTGGGGATGAAGATTCACTACTTCTGCTGGAACAGGTTTTCCTGAACAAGAACAGAATCAACAAAGACTGTGGGCTAGAGGCCACTCTGAGTTACCCAGGTGTAATCCAGAATCGCGTCGGTGAAATCAATGGAGTTACTCTGGATTTATACTCATACAACTGAGTAACAACACCTCTTAAACTCAGCTTCCTGCTGTGTGAGCTGAGTCGGTTCAGGGAGTTGAAGCTGAAGTTTTATTGTCTCTCTAGCTACAGAAACATAGTTCTTTGTTTTAATCTGATTGGTTAAAAATGAAATATTACAGTCTGTGATTCATCACACAAGCCAAAGATCACATTAGCTGTAATTACTTTTGTCTGGGCTCATATTGATCAATGCACTCTTAGGGACGTCACAGTAGTGCTGATTCTGCGGGTTCACTTGCACAACCGTAAACATGCAGTCGTCAAACTAATGGCCCTGACAGGCTCAACCTGAGGTTTCTTAAATGCATTACTCAGATGCAGGAAGCAAGAGATGAAAGCCAAGTGACATGCAGAGGTCACGGACCTGCCTCTCTTATTGAGCAATGGGACACAGTCACTGGAAAGTTCACCCAGAGCAGAGGCTCCGTAACATAAGAAGCTCAAAGTTGCTGGTGTTGGGGCACTTGGGAGATGTACTTTCTTAATGCATCTCTGGGAGTCTGTGTAAAAATGTTTCCTGTGAAGTTCCTTCAAGAAGTTATTGCTGTTCTCTCCTGGAGGAGCCCTTACAGAAGAAGGTGGTAGTACCCCTGTCTACCCTCTCCTGGGTATGAATTCCAGCTCTGGGACAGCTGTTTCCACAGGCACAAAGAGGTAAAGATTGTCACCTCTATGCACATAGGATCTATTCAAGGTCCAGGTGCCAGAAGCCATTGTAAAAAGGGCCAGGAATAGCAATGTGGGTAAAAAGTAGGGACAGGCAAACTGGCTAGGATAACATAAGTGACCTGAACCTGCAGCCAAGATTCAAAACAAACCTTTTCTGAGGTTCAAAGAAGCATGGATACCCTTTCCTCCCTTCCTCTCCCCAAGCTTTTCTCCCATTATTTTGAGTTTCCAGGTATCTCTCTGAATTGCAAGATATCAGATGGAACAAGAAACTGAAGAGTAAGAGGGTTCTAGTCTCACAGTATCTCCAGCCCAGAAAGAAGCTGAAAGTAATGGAACTTTTATAGGGAAGCCTGTTGTCATGAGATTTCCAGCTCTATCTTCCAGACTCAAGAGGTTTAGATTAACTCTGGATGCAAATTTTGGACACTTATCTAAACTGAACCCGAGCGCCAAAGGTTCTGAGGTTCATCCATTGCTAGTAAATAAACAACAGGCCTTATTGTTGTATTTGTGGAATTGGTCATTCATGAAGCAGCTCTTTGCAGACAAGCTTGACTCTCCTCATGAAGGAGATTGGTAAGAGAGTGGCCACAGGTTGGCTGAAATGGCTCCATTCAGAATGGATTGAGTTTTTAACAGTAGGGTACTTGGGCTTTACAGATGTGATCTTGATGGGTGTCATTATAAAGGGAAGTGATAGAGGAATGTGAGAAGAAAGAACGAAGAGATTATAATACTTGAAATTCTTCCGTACCATAAAATCGAAAGGTTTCAGTCTTACCTAAAGCACTGGGTACCTGGGGACAAAATGCAGCACCACGTGCCAGCTATATTACCATGCAAGCACTGATATTCCTATGGACCATTGACCCTGTTGATTCTTATATGGTTCCCATCATCATAGGTTCTGAACACCTCACAAACATTAGTAAGTTATTCTCACAACACCTCTGTGATGTAGGACAATATAATTATCCCCACTTATACATGGGAAACTGAGGCATAGAGAGATTAAGGGTAACATTTTCAAAAGTGCCTAAGTGGATTAGGATTCTGTCACCTTTTCAAAAGTGCATTTTTGGTTCTTAAGCACCACTGATTTCCATAAGACTTAGTTTCATGAGTGTCTAAGTCACTTTGGAAATGCAACTTAGGCTCCCAAATTGCTTAGGAGCTGCTGAAAATGTTACCCTTAGTGACTTGCCCAAGGTCACACAGGAAGTCTGTGGCAGCCCCAGAAACTGAACTTAGATCTCAAGTCCTAGTCCAATTCCTTAACTCCCAACCTTTGTTCTTGCATTCTGCTGCTGTACAGTGCTTGATATAGATAATAGCAGCACATTCTTTCGGTTGGTACTACTCTAGGGTAAATGTTCAGCTGCCTACTGGGAAGGAGGAGGTGTGAACAAATCCCAGGACCTGTTAACCGGGTTTATGAATCGTGTACCACCTATGGCCCTGTGTTCCCCAACCTACCTGGAGAAGGGTATCTGGCAGCAGAAAGGATGGCATTTCAAGTTGGCAGACAAATAACTTGTTAATAACTCTGATCCTCACTCAGGAAAGTCAGCTGCTCATGCAATGGACAATAGAAACTCAAGCAAATGAATTCTTGAAAGCTTGTCTCTCCTGGGCTCTCAGTGACCCATCTGCCAGTGCTCAGGAAGAGCAGGGATCTGTCTGATTTGAATGCATAGGGCACAAAAGATGGTGAGAGAGAACAAGGAGTCTGCTGAGACTAAGAATGGAGATAGGGAAGGAGAGAAACTGTGACTATAACTGGCTGGGCAAGGAGACTGGGAATGGGAGCTGTGAGGACTGGAGACTGGGACTGAAAGTCAGTGATAGAAACATGAGGAACAGAAGCAAGTTGGTTGTGTGTGTGGAGACAAGGAGATTGGACAAGGAGCTGTGGAGAAAGGGGAAGACTAGGACTGGCTGAGGAAGGAGACTGGCAGTATGAACCAGTCTAGGGGGGAACAGGAGTGGGGGAAGGGGAGATAGATCTCACAAGGGGCTGGGGTGTGGAAGGAGAACTGGGCAAAGAGATTGGAATATGGAGCCAGGAATGGGGTGGGGAGGACAGCTGGAGTTTGGATGGACAGATGGGAGGGACAAGGAAACTGAGCCTGGGTTTAGAGAGGGGAGAGACTAGAAGTAGGAGGGAGAGACGGGGCCTCAATGAGTCTGGAGAAGGATACTAGGACTTGCTGGGCAAGGAGTCTGGGATAAGAAGCCTGAGGAGTGGAGCCTGGGACTGGGCATGTAATGAAAATGGGACTTGGACCAACGGGCTGGGGTGAGAGACGACTGGGACAGGGACAGGCTGGAGGGGACAAGGTAAGAGAAATTAGCAGAAGACTACACTCCGTTCCAGAATCTAAAATTGAGCCAGAGATTCCTGAGACTCACCGTGCCCCTGCTATCAGCAAATATCTGAGAACCCCACTGGCAAAGTGCATGTCATCGCCCTCTGGTGTGGGTCCACAAAGAGGTTGACAACCTGCTATCATTATCAGTACTTCATTAGCTCAAGTGACAGAGGTCAGTGTGTTGGATTTAAAGGTTCAAGTCCTACTGATGGCCCACCCCCATCTCAGTGTGATGCCACATGAAGGAATTAATTTTTTTCAGTTTGTTTTTTTTAAAAACCTAGCAAATTACATAGAAAAAAATACTGTAAAAGAATATTGTTATGGTTGCAAAATCAAGAACTCAAAAAGTTAGGAAATGGCAGAAGTAAGGTTGCCTGTGCAATTTTATTTACAGTGACTCATGAGAAAGATATGTTTCCCATTCATTGTACATTTTTCTCCCACACACAACACAGCCAAGTTGATGAGAAGAATTTGGACCCAACATAGCAACAACCTTAGCAACAGGGCTAACCAACCATGAGAGCAACTGACACAGGAACCCACAAGGGGGAGGCAACTCTCAATTTAGTCCTGAGTGGAGCGCAGGAGCTGATCCAAGAGGTAACTATAACAGGACCGCTTGTAAATAGCGACCATAATATAATAACATTTAACATCCCTGTGGTGCGAAGAACACCTCAACAGCCCAACACTGTGGCATTTAATTTCAGAAAGGGGAACTATGCAAAAATGAGGGGGTTAGTTAAACAGAAATTAAAAGGTACAATGAGTGACTAAAGTGAAATCCTTGCAAGCTGCATGGATGCTTTTCAAAGACACCATAATAGAGGTCCAACTTAAATGTATACCCCAAATTAAAAAACACAGTAGAAGAACTAAAAAAGAGCCACTGTAGCTTAACAACCATGTAAAAGAAGCAGTGAGAGATAAAAAGTCATCTTTTAAAAAGTGGAAGTCAAATCCTAGTGAGGTAAATAGAAAGGAACATAAACACTGCCTAATTAAGTGTAAAAATGTAATAAGAAAAGCCAAAGAGGAGTTTGAAGAACGGCTAGCTAAAAACTCAAAAGGTAATAACGAATTGTCACAGATTGAGGTGTCACTAGAGGAGAATTTGGAATTAATTGATAAACTTAACAGTAACAAGTCACTGGGACCAGATGGCATTCACCCAAGAGTTCTGAAAGAACTCAAATGTGAAGTTGTGGAATTATTAAATATGGTTTGTAACCTGTCCATTAAATCGGCTTCTGTACCCAATAACTGGAAGATAGCTAATGAAACGCCAATATTTAAAAAGGGCTCTAGAGGTGATCCTGACAATTACAGATTGGTGAGTCTAATGTCAGTACTGGGTAAATTAATTGAAACAATAGTAAAGAATAAAATTGTCAGACACATAGAAGAACATAAATTGTTGGGCAAAAGTCAACATGGCTTTTGTAAAGGGAAATCGTGTCTTGCTAATCTATTAGAGTTCTTTGAAGGGGTCAACAAACATATGGACAAGGGGGATCCAGTGGACATAGTGTACTTAGTGTTAGGGAAAATAACGCCCCCCCCTATTATCTTAGGCCCTAGGCCTTTGAGCAAAAATAATTTAGAGCTTTAACTTAGCTTGTTTTACTGTACAAAGGGCATGCTGAGGCAGAAAGATGTAGTCAGGGCCCAAAAGAGGAACTAGATGTGGATAAAGGGGAACCAGGAGATTGTTAAGTTTTAAACAGCTGACCCTGGCGTCGAGACTACAGAAAAGTGCTAAAACGGTAAACCGCAGACTTGATGGCAAAGACTAACAGGAAAATAGGAAAGGTGTGAGAGTTGCTTTCTAAATAGCAATATGTATAGCCATTAGGTAAATATTAGTCATGTTTGCAGCGTTAGCATTTGAATTCCAAATAAGGCTGTATCTATGTGTGACGTTTTGCGGTTTTAACCTTTATAAGCTCAGTAACATTTTGTAACAGGCAGGTCAGCCTAACCCTTGCAGGGGGACATTGGCCTCCGCCTGTGCACAGGCGTATTCAATAAAGGTGCCTCAGGCTGTTCTGATCAATCACAGAGGTGGTCTTCTTTTTCCCCGACAATTTGGTGCGTTTGGCCGGGAACCACAAGAGGGCTTGCCTGGATCAGAGGACCGCGGACACTTTCCCAACCCCGGGCCCACCGAGAGGTAAGAGACCTTTTGAAATCTCTATGGGGTTGGTAAAGGCGTGGTCCGTAGGCTCTGATTTCGGTAAGTCACAAGCTGGATCGAACTATTAGCCATCGACAGACCTGACGCCCTCACTTTATGTATGTAAGTAAGATTTTTTATGTTCCGTGTTGTGTATTGGTAGAGTTTAAGAAGATTCTGAGCTCTCAGGTTTGTCTGTCTGTCTGTGTTCGTTTGTTGTTCCTAAGCTGTACAGTCAAAGGTTCCCGGTTCCTGGTACTGGACCATAGGTCGCAGTGTTCATCAGAGTCTCGAAGTTCCGAGTTGGAGTTCCCGTTCCCGATAGCCGGCTCCCTGGGGGCAGCCCTTCTTTTCCCCGACATTAGATTTCGAGAAAGCCTTGACAAGGTCCCTCACCAAAGGCTCTTATGTAAATTAAGTTTTCATGGGATAAGAGGGAAGGTCCTTTCATGGATGAGAACTGGTTAAAAGACAGGGAACAAAAGGTAGGAAAAATGGTAATTCTCAGAATGGAGAGGGGTAACAAGTTGTGTCCCTCAGGGTCAGTCCTAGGACCAATCCTATTCAACAATTCAATAAATGATCTGGGAAAGGGGAAACAGTGAGTGGCAAAGTTTGCAGATGTTACTAAACTGCTCAAGATAGCTAAGACCAAAGCAGACTGAAGAACTTCAAAAAGATCTCACAAAACTAAGTGACTGGACAACAAAATGGCAAATGAAATTAATGTGGATAAATGTAAAGTTAATGCACATTGGAAGAAATAACCCCCATCTATACATACAAAATGATGGGGACTAATTTAGCTACAAACGAGTCAGGGAAAAGATCTGGAGTCATTGTGGATAGTTCTGAAGAGGTCCATGCAGTGTGCAGCGGCGGTCAAAAAGCAAACAGGATGTTAGGAATCATTAAAAAGGGACAGAAAATAAAATGCAGATATCTTTATTGCCCTTATATAAATCCATGGTACGCCCCCATCTTGAATACTGCGTACAAATGTGGTCTCCTCATCTCAAAAAACATATACTGGCATTAGAAAAGGTTCAGAGAAGGGCAACTAAAATGATTAGGGGTTTGGAATGGGTCTCATATGAGGAGAGATTAAAGAGGCTAGGACTTTTTAGCTTGGAAAAGAGGATACTAAGGGGAGATATGATAGAGGTATATAAAATCATGAGTGATGTAGAGAAAAAAAATAAGGAAAAATTATTTACTTGTTCGCATAATACAAGAACTAGGGGCCACCAAATGAAAGTAATGGGCAGCAGGTTTAAAACAAATAAAAGGAAGTTCTTCTTCACACAGCACACAGTCAACTTGCGGAACTCCTTGCCTGAGAAGGTTGTGAAGGCTAGCACTATAACAGTGTTTAAAAGAGAACGAGATAAATTCTTGGAGGTTAAGTCCATAAGTGGATATTAGCCAGAATGGGTAAGGAAGGGTGTCCCTAGCCTCTGTTTGTCAGAGGGAGGAGATGGAGGGTAGGAGAGAGATCACTTGATCATTGCCTGTTGGATTCAGTCCCTCTGGGGCACCTGGCATTGGCTACTGTTGGTAGACAGGGTGCTGGGCTAGATGGACCTTTGGTCTGACCCAGTACGGCCGTTCTTATGCTAACTGCTGCATCTTAAAACTAGCCTGAGATGATGTCTTTAAAAATCTCTCACTATTATTTTAATCTAATGCCAAAAAGAGGGGAAGTGGCACTAGCTGATGCAAAGATACATTAGCTACGGAGGTGTGTGACTAGACCAGGATGGATTGGACTAGTGATTGGACTTCGCTGTATATTTTGCTTTGAGTATGACTTTTTTCCCCAAACAATCAAGAGGCCAGACAAATTTACAGTCTCAAAGTGACCATTACTCTACTTTGAGAAGAATCTCCCCTCATCCATATTCCTTTCTTCTGCAGCTCACAAACCAAATTAGTTGTAATTAACAACCTAATGATGCTTGATTTCCTCTGATCTGTTAGATTTGTCAGAGGCTTATGAAAGGCTTTATATGTTTTCTTTGATAATAAACTATACTGGATTCCGTTGCGTTTAACTGAAATCTGCATTACTGTGAAAGCTGAATGCCCTGAAATGATTCTCAGCTAGAGAAATTCCCTACCTGCAGGACCAGAGATGGGAACAGTGCTGAGTTGGAGGCTCTCCAGAATCTTTTGTTCCAATCTGATCCTTTTCTGGCTATCTCCTTTGATGAACAGATTGCTTGAATCCGGAGCTGCATCTCGAGATGTCTTCTCTCTATTGACTAGAACACAAAAAAGCCACAGTCTGGTTTATGACTGCACTCAGACAGTGTGTGTCTCAGCAAATGGAGGTAAGTTACAGCAGGTGGCCACTCTACCTGGGGCAAGAGTCTGCCAGCCACAGGGCAAAACAATATTAAAAGGAGGGCAGAAGGGCAGTTTATTGCTGCCGTGGGAGTTGAAACAAACAAAGGGGAAAAGGAGGCGAGAGGAAAGTATGCTGAACAAAAAAGGAAAGCAAATGAAGCTAATAAGCTGAAATAGAGAACTGAAAGGGGGACAATCTAACAGAGTGGGCCTCACCAAGATTAGGTACTAAAATGGTAGATAGAGTAACAATATTTATTTGCTATTTAAAGTCTGGCTATCTCATCTTCACATCAGTTCCTGTTCTAGGTTGCAGGAAGATACTGGGATAATTTAACACGCTTACATATTAAATAATTAGCCACATACGAGGCTAAAGATGGGCCAGCCATAAATGCTGAATCCAAATCTGAACTTCCCCAGAGCATGGAGAGATTCTGTAACCTGGTGTTTTGACTGAGCAAGCTATAGCTACTGGGCCAGCCATGAAGTTTGGGTCTAGATCCAAACTTTCTTTGAAGTTTGGAGGACAGTTTAGATCCTGGATTTTGATTCAGACCTATCTTTGACTTACACAAATGAAACTGCCCTATTCCAACAAGGACACTTCACTTGATGGTCTTACAAAATTACTGTCAATCACAGAATACCTAGGTTTACGTCTTTTCCCAGGCAGCATCCAATTTCTATTCATTTATTTGTCACAGATGGCAAACGAGCTAAGGAGAAATGTTTTGCAACCTCAAATTGGCTTTTGAGCCATATTGTGTAGACACGTGATGCCACCATCTGGATCTGTAGTGGACACTCCTGCACCATATGTCTCATGATCCATTCAAATGTAAAGTTAAAGCTCAAGGAAATTGATAAAACATAGTGAAAGAGTCTCCCTCTGCACACAGGTACAATTTCAGGGATTTACCCTGATATTTCTGGAAAGATTTATAATACAACTGTACCTCTTCCCCAATCACAAATAAAAGACTAATGAAAGGCACACTTACTTGTTAGATAACAGTCCAGGCTAAGAGAGACATTGTCAAAAGCAATAATGGCATCGGATTCTTCTTCCCATGAAGTGATGATCTGAAGCCAAAATCTGTACAGATAGGAGAAAAGAAAAGGGATCTAGTTATGTTAAGGAGATGTGACTAGAGACTTACCAAAAATAAAAGGATAAGTTTTAGAAAAGAGAAAACTACTTCTTTGACATACGATCCTTCAATCTTATAGTAATGGAGAAAGAATACTGAATCCTGTCTTGCAAATGTCAATTGAGTACTATGCTGATGGGGACTGTAGAAATACTCCCTTCTGTATCTATCTAGGTATGCTTATACTTTTGTTACAGAAGGCAAAACTGAGGCACAAGGAGAATAAGTGTCTTGTCCAAGCTCAAACAGCAAGTCTGTGGCAGAATCATGAAAAGAAACCAATTTTCTTGATACTCAGTGTAAAATTTTCAAAAGCACCTGAGTGACTTCAGAGCATAGGTTCCCTTTTCAAAAGCAACTTAGGCACTTTGGGCTGGATTCACCATGATAACTGAGGATCAGCATTGAACTGCCTAATGTTTAAGGGTCCTGTCGCCTAGTGAGATTCACAGCCCTGAGTTGTGCACCCAGGCTCCCTATTCAATACATGTGGGGAGTTAGGTGCCCAGGAAGGGGATTCACAAAAGCCAGCATGCTGAGCAGGGAGCTGCCCATGCTAGTCAATAGGAAATGCTGAGGAAAGGAGTGTGGTATAACTCCTACCCTTCAAAAGCAGTTACATGTCTAACTTCAGGCTGGAGGGAGGCTCGTCCCTCCATTCGGGATTCACAGCTGTGAACCCTTTCCTGGAGATAGGTTCCTAAGCCAGGTCAGGCCTTTCTTTCAAAGAAACCAAGGGGGGTGAAGTTCAAACCCCTCCTCTGCCATATGTGCAGTAGGGATTTAAACCCAGGTCTCTCACCTCCCAGGGCAGTAACCCTAACCGCTGTGCTTATATACAATGACTTCCATTCTCTCTCTGGCCCAATCACATTTGTTGTATCTGACCCAAATTCACAAACAGTTTTGGTTCCCCAAGAAATGCATTTTTCAGCTACTTAACTATTCACTGAAAAAAAAAATCATTGTTTCTAAACCTGGATGAGTGCTGTAGCCACAGGGCTTTTGGGTAAAAAGGGAGAACCCCCACCACTGCCCCCTCTAACCGTGTTTTGTAGGAGCCCCGATCCAGGTGGGGATTTACGAGAAAACCTTCTGGACTGGGCCCGACATGTAAGATAGGCAGGAGGATGCCTACTTTGAGGAACATGCCGGGGCTTAGACATGAGTTAGGCGCTGGGCGTCAAGACTCAGGCAGTTTTGCGCATGCCTAGCAGCAGAATTTTAAGCACCTAGGAGACTTTACCTGGAGAAACTTAGATGCCTAGGGAATTTAGACACCTATAAAGTTAGGTGGTAACTGAGCAGAGGTTTTGAGGATCTAAATTTTGGATTTGGGCACCTAAAGAAGCAGTTAAGCACCTAAATCCCTCTGTGGATCTACCCTTTGGAAGCCTAAGTCACTAAGGTGCTGTTGAAAATTTTACCATCAATCTGCTGCCCTCTACACTGGAGTATACATTTACCACCGATTCATAACAAAAGGAAATTCAGAATCTCTAACTCAGATCTTGCAAGACAAATGACAGAAGGATTTGCCACTTGCAGACTATAGGAACTGTAGAACTGTTTACTTTAGTGCAAAAGAGACTGAGCGTACATTTGCATTAAATCACTTTCATGCTCCCAGCTGGTCTTCAGAGGGGAGCTAGGAAGAAATATCATGGCAAATTCATTTTCAATTATTTTTCAAGGCAATTGATATAGCAAAAATATTAATTTACAATAAATATTTCCAGTTCTGCAATAGATAGTCAGTGTAATGATAGAGGGTACTCATGGGCTTAAACTGACTCTTAGAGTTTAAGCTGTGCAATTTCATCCATTCCTGCTGCTTCTTTGCAGCCTGGAGTCATAATCCTTTCCTAGGACACAAGAATAATTTCTAACAGTAACCAACCATGATGATGGGACAAGATGTTGGTCTCAAACGTTGTATCAAGGCCACAAAAAATGATACCTTCAGATGAGGACTGAGGAGCAAGAGAATATGAAATCTTAAAAACAGGAAAGAACTTGAGCCAAATTCTCTGCTGCTTCCTGATTCTCTGCCTTATCTCCAGCCCAGGATAGCACAGTCATAGGGCTGGTCTACCCTGTCTATGGTCTCCCAGGGTACATGTATGATGCAATTAGACACTCACCACTGGCCAGAGCCAACTGACTCTGGCTCATAGGGCTCAGGCTAAGGGGCTATTTAATTGCAGTGTAGATATTCCGGCTTGGGCTGCAGCCCGAGCTCTGAGACCCTCCCACCTTGCAGGGTACTAGAGCCCAGGCTCCAGCCTAAGCCCAAACCTCAACACTGCAGTTAAACAGCCCCTTAGCTCAAACTCTGTGAGCCTGAGTCATCTGACATGGGCCAGCTGTGGGTTTTTAATTGCTGTGTAGACATACCCAGACTATTTGTCAAGCTGGGGATAGCTGGAGTGAAGCCCACTCCACATACTTCCAGTCCCCACCAATGTCATCCTTCCTGTGCTAGGGACCACAAGGACAGAGGCAAAGGATCTGGCACAACCAGGAATCCACAAGCAGCAAAGTTGCTGGTGGTCTCTTTGCACCACGTGAGTGGCATAAAGGGAGCGAAACAGGGTAGAAAAATCTCTCCCCTTATCTCCATGCAAATGCCCTGATCAGAGTTTATTTATCCCTTTACGGTTTATTTCTGCAAATAGAAAACTGTAATGTTGTGATACTGAAGTTTCTCTCCTCAGCATGAAATGCGCGATATGAGCTAGAAAACATATCAAAAATAGAATGATTTTTAGAATGCTCTGAAAGACAGAAGCAGCAGCTGTTTAAAAGAAGCTGATTGACACTGCGAATTGCATATATTCTGAAGGAGAACCATTGCTAACAATCAGAGGAAACTCAATGAGATGTCAAAACATAAACATGTTTTCTGAACTGAACTACCTTTATCACCTAGAAAGCAACAGCTTGATCTAAATAACTCCTAAGAAAAAAATCACAGAAGCATAGTCCTTTCCCTCCCCATCTATGTGCTGCAACAAACTGGTACTGCCAGCAGCTCTGGAGTTTTTAGTCAATCACCTGAGTCCTAATTAATACGGGCTTGGGGGTAAAGCTGAGGAAAGCCTTGCACAACATTTTTTACTTTTGCAGTCCACAGTGATGCACCCACACACAGGCCTCTCTCTACCCACCCATCCAAAGCTGAAACCCCAATATGCTTTGAATAAAATAATCAAAGTATTCTAGGTACTGGTGTACAAATGAAGACAGTGACATTAGGCATCCCAAATGGCTCACCTTCCCCTCACTCAATACTTGGCACAACACATTTAGCATTTAAGGCACAGGACTGAGTGGCTGGAGACCTGGGTTATATTACAGGTTGCGTCATTGACTCACTATGTGCCCTCGGGAGAGTCACTTAGAGCTGGTTTAAATGGCATGGTAAAGTGTTCTAAAGGGGTGTGATTTGGAAAGCACTTTGATGTGCTGTGCTCTAAAAGGTACCTAGTCTGCATTAATTAGTGCACTAGCAGGGCCTACATAGGGACAACTAAAGCAAAACAGGTTAGAGCATTTTGTAAATCACACCTCTCTAGAGCACTTTGCTGCATCACATAGACAAGTCCTTTATCTCCTTGTGCTTCAGTTTTTTCTATATTAAATAAGGATAATACCCGGAAAAGGGGAGATTATGAGGATACCATCTTGGCTAATGCACCACTTTTGCATATAGTCTGTTCTCCAGTTCTTTGGGATTCTGGTTTTATAAGACACAAGCAATGAAATAACCTGAAGTGGAGAATTAGTGCTCCAAGGTGATGGATTGCTACACATGTAGGAAATAGCATAACCTGTCCAAGAAAGGCGGAAGAGGGCTAGTGAGATCCAGGTCAAGTAGCATGTCCTTGACATGAGAGTCAAATCAACTGCTTTGAGGCCTCAGGTTGCCCAGACAAAGAAACTGAGGAGGTAGAAGGCATCAGTCTCCTACTCTTGGACCTTTGCCTTCTTTTAGATTGGTCAACCTGACAGTAAGGGTAATATTGCTGCCTAGGTTGGTATTAGAATAATGTTTTGCCCTCTTTGTTGCCAGAGTGTAGAGGCCCAAGGATTTCAAAACCGCTTGAGTCCTTTAGCATGTACAAATCATCCTCTGTTTTAGATAAGAACTCTTCACATCTCTCAAAGGGGAAGTCCTTAGCTGCCTGTTCCACATCCGCAGGATTCCCTGAGGACTACAATCAGGAAAAATGGAGCATCGTCACCACCATCACTGTTGCCTTGGCTGCAGAATCTGCTGCATCCAAAGAAGCCTGCAAAGCTGATTGAGAAATGAGGCAGCTCTCCGAGATGAGTGACTAAAATTGTTCTCTGGAACCTTCTGATAACTTGCTCAGAAACTGAGATATTGCCACCTTGCTACAGAAGTCCTGCCTTGACAGCTGATGGTAATTGCAATGTCAAGTTGTAAATTTGCTGAAGAATAAAAGTCTGTCTACCAGAACAGTCACGCTTTTGGGGACCTTTGTCTCTGAGGTAGCCTTAGCCCCGCCCTGCTGGCTCTTCTCATTCACCATGGCCACTACGAAAGAGTCAGAGGTGGGATGTAAATAGTGTTCTGCATTTTCAGTTGTTACCGGTTTCCACTGATGAATTACTAATTCCCTTATTAAAAGCAGTTCAGTTTTTACTGATATACGCCCATTTATCAATCCACTTGGTATTTTTTGGATACTTTTTTTGGTTAAACAGTAGTCCTTTACGTGACTGTTTTGTCCTGCAGCGCTAGCATTGAAGTAGTTCCACAGTATAAAACACAGAACACCCACAAGGTGGAGGTCGGAAAATCAAACGTTAATATCGTGCTATGATTGGCTCACAAAGAGAGGCTGCGTGCCTATTTCACTTGAGTCCATTTAGTATGGCACTGAATTGAAACAATCAATCTTCCCCAGAGAAATATGTGAAACGCCCCCTATCCACTTAGTTACCTCCGTTAGTGCCAATCTCCTTATGGGTTTGGATGGACAGGCCTGGGTTCTGCATCCCCACACAGCTAGTTCTGCCCTCTCTGTGACTGGCTCCAGAGTACTTCCAAAATGACTTCTCCTGCCTCCAGGATTCCCAGGGGAGGGTATCTCACTCCCTATTGGTCAGATTAGCTCTTCTTCCCAGGCTTTCCCTTGTCAATCATTTGACTCTGTCCCCTCCCCCAAGCAGGCATGCCTGTAATCCTTCCCCAATCAAGAGGGGCCCCTCTTGTTCTATATGGGTGCCTCTCTTCTCTCCCTCTTGGTTGCTCAGCAGACTCGGAATCTGCCCTTGGCTTCCCCTTCCTATCTGGGACAGTGTGCCTCTCCCTGAACTGCCAGCACACAGAGTCCCAGGAACCTAGCTAAGCTCCTTAGGGGTTACAGATAGAAAAGGTAAACATGGGGCAAAACCACAAATCTGTGCCTGAATAGGAAAATCGGTGCTTAGAAATTTTCAAGAAAAGTAAAGCAGGGAGTGCAGAGGATGCCTTGTGCTTCAAGTACAGCAGCATTGAGGTCAGTGCTTACATTGACAGACTAAAGCATGTTGAACACAAGTGACATAAGAAGCTTAAAGAAGCAAGTGAACTTTGGGATAAACCGTCAATATCAGGAGGTTTCACCTGGGCTTTAGACAAAGGAAATGCAGTAGATCTAATTTACCTCGATTTCAGTAAGGCATTTGACATGGTTCCATATGGGGAATTATTAGTTAAATTGGAAAAGATGGGGATCAATATGAAACTTGTAAGGTGGATAAGGAACTGGTTAAAGGGGAGACTCCAACGGGTCATACTGAAGGGTGAACTGACAGGCTGGAAGGAGGTTACTAGTGGAGTTCCTCAAGGATCAGTTCTAGGACCAATCTTATTTAACCTGTTTATTACTGACCTTGGGACAAAGAATGGGAATGTGCTAATAAAGTTTGCGGATGACACAAAGCTGGGGGGTATTGCTAACACAGAGAAGGACCGGGATATCATACAGGAAGATCTGGATGACCTTGTAAACTGAAGTAATAGTAATAGGATGAAATTTAATAGTGAAAAGTGCAAGGTCATGCATTTAGGGATTAATAAGAATTTTAGATATACACTGGGACAACATCAGTGGAAGCAACAGAGAAGAGGAGAAGGGACCCTTGGAGTATTGGTTGAATCACAGGAGCGACTATGACGCCAATGTGATTATGGGCCATTAAAACAATGACCAGTTTAGGAGCATCAGGCGATGTATTCCAAAAAGATAAAGGAGGGTTGTACCGTTATATAGGACACTAGTGAAGGACGAGATCGGGAATGCTGTCGTGCAGGTGTCTGTCTCCCGTTTTAAGAAGGACGAAATTCAAACTAGGAAACAGGTTCAGAGAGCGGGCTAGCTAGAGGATGATCAGGCAATGAAAACCTGCCTTAGAAAGGAGACGTCAAGAGCTTGGCTTGTTTAGCTAAGCCCAAAAGAAGGTCTGCGAGGGAATATGCTTGATCTTTATAATAATATAATGGGATAACATTTAGAGAGGAGAAGAATTATTAAGCTTAAGTATCCAATTAGACCACATGAACAAATGGGTACAAACTGAGCATTAGGAAGTTTAAGACTCTTGAAATTAGATGAAGGGTCTTTAAACCATTTACTCAAGCAGTGAAGTTCGGAACAGCCTTCAAGGGATATGGGGCAAGAATATTGGCTTTAAGACTAAAGCTTGCATCAGTTTTATATGGAAGGGATGGTAGATAGGATAGTCACATTTGGCAATTGATCGTTAGGATTAATCACGCAGAAACTGCTCCAATCCGAGTCGCTGGGATGATGTGTGAGGGATGGAATTTGTGTATACTGCAAGAGAATTCTTTCTGAGTGCTGCTGATGAGCCCCCCACATGCTCAAGGTTTACTATCGCCATATTTGGTGGAAGGAATTTCCTCCAGGGCAGATTGGCAGGGGCCTGAGTTTTCGCCTTCCTCTGCAGCGTGGCATGGGTCACTTGTGTGATCTCTGCAGCTTGAGGTCTTCAAACCACAATGAAGACTTCAATAACTCAACATAGGTTAGGGCTTGTTATAGAAGGGAGTGGGAGGGTAGGGTTCTGTGGCCTGCTTTGTGCAGGAGGTCAGACTGGGTGATCATATTTGTCCCTTCTGACCTATGAGTCTATGAAAGAGAGGACACAGCAAAACTGTGTCAATGAATTTGTGTGTATTCTTTGTTTCGCTGGACAACCACTGTTAATAGCAGAGGGGCCTACTGGTGACTTTGTGCGACAATACTGTCCAGTAACAAAAACCCTTGCTAATGCAGACAACCTCACTCGTAAATATCTGAAAGAAAATGATGCTTTAGTGTCTAAACTAATGGAAGAAATTGATGGAAATATATGTTGCATTTGACGAAGTGGGTATTCATCCACGAAAGCTCATGCTCCAAAACGTCTGTTAGTCTATAAGGTGCCACAGGATTCTTTGCTGCTTTTACAGATCCAGACTAACATGGCTACCCCTCTGATACTTGACGGAAATATGATGTCTAGTCAGATTTTTAATGAGTCTCTTGATGCTTTGGACCGCTGATTCTTGGCCTTTTATTTTTGCTTTTTGATTTCAAAGAGAATAAACCCGCATTGTTTTGTGCTAATGTGACATTTCATCTCCTCTGCACATACCGGTTTTATCAATGCAATAACGGATATGTTTGAGATGGTACCAGCTAACTTGGGAAAATGTGGCCGCAACTAACACAGATTCTGCTTCCTACATGGCTAAATTTGCAAGGGAAATTAAACTCAATCAGAAACTGGAGCTGCCACATATTACCTATCCTGCTCATCTGATTAATATTGCGCAGTCAGCAGCTACTGCTATAGAAGAAATGAAAGATCTGAAATCTTGATTCACTGGATTCAGAGCCATTTTCAAGCACTCAGACAAGTTGAAAGCTTTCTTTCACACAGTGTGAGACAAGCACAGAGCTGACTGCCAATTACCTACCCCTGTTGTGCCACATCGGTGCATGAGCTTGTACTTTGCTGCCTGTCATGTAAATAACACGTGGATTGTGCTAATGCATCTCATAAATCATCCTGAGTTTATTGGTTCTAAAGTAGAAACTCTGAAGAGACTGGCAAATAACCAAAATGACTGTCAGCTTCTGCACACCAAGCTAATGTTCATTGGTGAAAATTTGGAATAATTGTGTGATGCACAGAAAACATTGTAATTTTCTCTGATTGCTGCCACCACATTTCCAGTACAGATGTTCACCGGATCCTGACAACCAGAATCTCAGCTGAATTGAGCACAAAATCTGTAAGAGAAACATATGGCGAGAAACCCTAGCTGTTTCTGGCACTCTTTCTGACCTCAAACATGAGAAAACCAAAAAGTGGTCAAAACCTTCAACACAATGCTCAGCAAGCAATGGGAGATGACTGTGACCCGCAATACGAACCCTGAAGTGTTTGGTGCCAAAGAGGCTTTTTGGAATGTCATCCAGATGTTTACCCCTTTCTCAAGGTGAATTTTGCAATAGACTATGACTGTTATGCCAGAGGGTTTCAACCATTTGCCACTAACGATGAAATTTCAAATCTGAAAGGCACATTTACTACGTACATGAACATGCCTAACACTGACACCATGACACTGGATGTGCTGGCTTTTTGGAACAGCCATCAAGACACACTTTCCAACTTTAGCAAAGTGGCACAGCAAGCTCCGAGCGTGCCCCCTGGATCTATAGATGCAGAGCACATAATTTCCAACTTGGACTACCTCCAAGGCAGCAAGAGGCTCAACATGAATGAGGATACTGTGAAGAAATTTATGTGGATTTCTGGAAAAACTACCACCTCAGAGAGACAAAAAAAATACTTTTGTACATAAAAAAAAGTTTCAATTATATTATAGTAAAATGTGTATATTATAAAAGTTTTTTTGGTTTTCTTTTTCCCCTGATTTTTCCCAATGTTTTTATTTTTATTTTTAACCCAATTTCATCCTGATTTTAATGTTTGGAAAATAAACACTGAAAAATTTCTAGATTATTATCATTATTTTACAAATAAAAACTGAAAACACGGAACACTAGATGTAATAAAATTATCCAAATCCCTGAGGTGGAACTTGGTATTTGTGTTTAATATGTTTGGCCACATGGGGAAAGGAGGATGGGGTTTTCCAGAGTATTTTGGCTGGCTGCATAATAGCCTCATTGATAGGTAAGGTTTATTTTCCATCCCCTTCTGAAGTGGGATGGAAAATGTTGATCAGTTTGTGGGTATTCGCCTCCACTAGCTCCACTTGAATGCCCAGATAAGCTGCCATTCTCCTGAGGAGCCCCTGATATATCTTGGAGTCATCTTGTACCAGAGCCTCATCAGGCAATGAGGAGGATATCTGAAGGGAAGGGAAAAGAAAGAGCTCCTCATGCTGTTCCTTTGCTACCACAGCAGGCTGCAGCTCAAAAGTAGGTTGAAGTCAGTTCTGAGCTTGAGAGTCCAAAGGCTGTTCAGTAGAGGCTGTCACTCCTCAGTACTGTCTGTATGGGTGATGTAGATCTGGATGCTGGAGGTGTTCCCTAGGGCATACAATAGGGCCATGGAAGGGGCTGGTGTGGTATCAAGCCCCAGGCATATCTGGCCCCAGCATCACAACCCCTGGCTGAAATCTTCTGAAACCCAAATCAGGGAATATGAGAATGGGATCAGGAGGAAGCTCTGGACTCGCAGCGTTGAGATACCTGAAAGCCTATCCAATGGATACTCTAAGTATTCCAAGACCTATGGTGGCACAGTACTAAGAGGGGTCCTTGGTGACCGAGATCTGGATCTGGCTTCCTGGCTGCTGGTAACATGTGCTGTGTAGGAACTGGTACTGGACCATAAGAGGTGAAAGGAGCCGGTACCAAGCCTGAAGCTGGCGGCCCCACAACAAAGCATTCAGGTGTCAATGGCCTTGGCAGCTGTGCTGGTGCTGGAAGAGGGACTTCACTCTGAAGGAATGGGGATGGTGGTACTGACAGGCATAACAAATCCCTGGCCATGGCATAAGCCTCTGGCGTAGTCATTCAGACACAGGGTGCTTACCCACAGTGATCAGGAATGATTGCTCCATTGCAGCCAAAGAGGACTTGACATTCCCAAGGAGGGCACTTCAGTTGATGGTTCAGATCTATCTGTATGCACTGGTAGCAGAAAGTGGCAAGACAAAAGACACATTGTGGGTACTGGCATGACATTCTGCAGAGGAGTCCTGCTCTCTGGACTTAAAAAAAGCTGATGTCGATGTCTCCTTGTGTTTCCGAAGCTGGGACTGCTCTGAAGTCTTGGGCCTTGAAAAAGACTGTCCCAGTGAAGGGACTCTATTGGAGCTGGCCAAGCACTTTGGGAGGAAGAACTTCCCTTGGACGACCAAGTGGGGTCCGATGCCCATCTAAGAGTGGTCTCTATCAGGATGTAACAGAGACATTCCTCCCTTGGCTTCTTTCTCTTGGTCTCAAAACTAAAACAATAGAATGCCCTGTCTCTAACATGACCCTCACCCAAGCACTTGAGACAGTGCAAACAAGGGTCACTGACAGACCTGAAAAGCTTTTGTTCAAAGGGAACACAATTGCTCTGAACCTGGATGGTAAGAAGGAACTGAAGGTGTGGTTGGGAAGGTTCTGATTTTTAAACACTCACTTCAGAGCATGAGGAGTTTGACAATAGTTTGGGCTGCCCCTACAAGTACCACTAGGAAAAATATCTCTGGCACCAGCGCCTGAGACATGCACACACCTACAGTGTAATGGGCATATGCAAGCACTCGAAGAAGAACTGAACTCTTTTCACCCAGTCCTACAGGAAATATCTGGGCTACCTATCCAATACGTATTTCTATCAGGAGAATGTGTGTGTTAACATGGCCTGCAGTTTGTGTGGGACAGAGTTTTCACAAATGTTTAAAAACATTTTGGCATGAACTTAATGCAGGTGAAAGGTGTTATATTGACAGTTGTGAGGTGTTCTGCTTGTCCACAGAATAGATACCACTTAGAAAATGGCAGTACAATCTTCCTCCACAGCACCCCAACATGCCTTGGTACTAAACTGGAGGACTATCTGGAATTCAGTTGCTGTGGCCCTTCACCTTTCTTCTGAGGCTCCCAAATGAATGCCAGTTAGAGAGGTGACTTTTGTGATGTGGACTCACCAATTCATTTCACAGAAGTAAAAGAAAGGCTCTTCATGACAGTTTTCAAGGCAACTTTTGCAGACTCAAGAATATTCAGATAAGCCCTTAGGGCCAGATTTCAAAGATATTTAGATGCCTAAAGAGGGAAACTGAAAATCCCACTGGAAGCCTATCTCCTTCGCTAGGCACTTTTGAATTCTGACCCTTACTGATTCTGGAGTTTTGGGTGATTGGCTGGGCTGAATCCAGGCTCTTCATTCTTTGAAGTCTGCTCTTTGCTGCCTGTTATAGTCATGTCTCATCAGCCTCTCCTGCCAGCACAGAATTGTTCTGATTATGGAGAGAGAACTATCATCTAAGCTGGCCACATAAGAAATCCGGTAAATGGAATAGGCCAATTTCTGTCTTTTGTTACATTCACTGAAGTTAACATTAAGCATCATTGCTACAACTTGGGCTGCGCAGACATAACAGATGGCAGATTTTGTCCCATTGTGTTCACCAGACTTCCTGTATGGTCAATAAGTTGATAGTCTTGTCTCTATTTGTCAGTGACAGAAACACTGAACTTTTATTCCCCTGTTCTAGGCCCAGAACTCTTATTTTCTTAACTACATAAGGAGATATGAACAAGACCAGAATTTGTCTGAATTCAGAGGAGATCTGTGACAACTAGGAAACAGTAATGGATACAGTACTCTGGTCACTGCAACAACAAGCAGTTGCTTGGGAGTAGCCCTGATTAGGAAGAGCTGTGCCTAATTGCTGGATTGGGAGGAGCTGAGAGCCCAAAGGCTAATTAGCTCATTACCCACAAGATAAAAATGACAGGAAGGGAAGTACTTGTGGGGAAGACAGAAATTGGCAGGCTTTTGAAAGGCAGAGGACAGATCTCTTGGGAGAGGGGGGTAAAGGTGAGCTAAGGATTGTAAGATATTGTCAATGCAGAGTTGCTTGAGTTTGTACAGGTTGCTGGGCAAACACAGTGAAATAAACCATGTGGTGTTTGACCAGAAGGTGATCTCCAAGCAGTTAGTAGCTTGAAAAGAGACAAGAATGGGACCCCACACTTTCACATTTAGGAACTTGTCCAGGATCTATAGCTGGCTTGATGGTTTTGCAGCCTGGACCAGGAGAAGCCTCTGCAGTGGCTGGGAAACTGCAAGAAGAGCTGCAGAAGACTCTGAAAAGTTCCCAACAATCCCACCACAGAGAGAGCCAGGCCTTGTTTGGAGGCAGAATAGCAAAAGAGTCTGCTGGACGTTATAAGAGATCAAGCCCCAAGGGTAACAGCAACTTCTAGAGAAGGTGGTGAGTCCTGTGGAAGGTGTGCTAGACCAAGCAAGAGAAGATCCCCAGATCCAGATGCAAGGAGTGTAAGTGTATCCTGTTATAGAGTCCCAAATGGGGAAAAAAACATGCAAATGACAAACACCTTCAGATCCACCATTATTACTGTGGGATTATGTTAATTTCATTTATTTCTTTTGTAAAACAAATGGAGCTTCAGTAAAAACTTTGTCCCGAGACCAGCATGTCTGCAACAAATAGTTCATCTTTTTTCTCTCTGATTTAATGTCACTATTCATTTAGAAATATGATGTCTCTCAAATTCCACTGAAACAAGTTCATTAGTCAACCAACATTTCAATCATTAGCTTCAGTGGTTTAGCTTAATGGGCTAATTAAGAGAAATTTAATCAAAACTGAAGATGGAGATGTCATATGAGTGAGAAAAAAATATGGATGACTTTTCTCTCCTCTTTCTGTACAAAAAAATGTAGCACAGGAACATTGTCACTAATCTAATCACTCAGAGCCTGATTCAATGCCCATTGAACTCAACAGTAAGGCTCCCATTGACTTTAATAGGCATTGGGATTAAGTCCTAAAGGCAGTGACTGTTGGCAGACCATAAGTATGCTCAAAGGTTGTGGATTAACATGGATTTAAGTGATTTAATGTTCATATTGTGCCTTACAAACAGAGATGTTTTGAACAGAGACTGCAGATGATATTTAAAAAAAAACTAACAACAAAAATCAATGCTGACAATTGTGCCATGAGTTTGCTGCTTATTATACCTGCCTCGGCAGCATCTGCACATGAATTGCAAATGCTAGTCAGACAGTTTTATGTTTGCACGCTGAGTTCCATTACAGGAACAACATGATGGTCGATAGTGGTTTTAATGGCTTCAGTCCTGGAAAATCTTAGCTTGAGAACAAGAGGAACTTCTTGGTTTCATTCAAGTGTTGATGTCCTTGTTGTCACTACTTTTGTCCTGTTCAACCCTAAGGCCATTTTTAAAATGGTTCCTCTGATTCATGGCAGGTGGTGGAGTGTTGGCTAAAAATAAATTAATCTTAGCTGATCTACAGGAATATCTGATGATATTCCATGGGATTTGCTTTCTTTCTGAAGCAGATGGGAAATGTTTCACTAGGTGGACAGGAAGACTAATTCAAATCTCCCTTTTGAGCAACATCAGCTGAGCTGACTGTAGAAGCCCTTTACACCAATATTCCACACAAAGATGGACTACAAGCTATCAGGAACAGTATCCCCGATAATATCACGGCTAACCTGGTGGCTGAACTTTGTGACTTTGTCCTCACCCATAACTATTTCACATTTGGGGACAATATATATCTTCAAGTCAGCGGCACTGCTATGGGTACCCACATGGCCCCACAGTATACCAACATTTTTATGGCTGACTTAGAACAACGCTTCCTTAGCTCTCGTCCCCTAACGACTCTACTCTACTCGCGATACACTGATGACATCTTCATCATCTGGACCCATGGAAAAGAAGCCCTTGAGGAATTCCACCATTATTTCAACAATTTCCATCCCACCATCAACCTCAGCCTAGATCAATCCACACAAGCAATCCACTTCCTGGACACTACTGTGCTAATAAGCGATGGTCACATAAATACCACCCAATACCAGAAACCTACTGACTGCTATACTTACCTACATGCCTCCAGCTTCCATCCAGGACACACCACATGATCCATTGTCTACAGCCAAGCTCTAAGATACGCCGCATTTGCTCCAATCCCTTAGACACAGACAAGCACCTACAAGATCTCTATCAAGCATTCTTAAAACTACAATACCCACCTGCTGAAGTGAAAAACAGATTGACAGAGCCAGACAAGTACCCAGAAGTCACCTTCTACAAGACATGTCCAACAAAGAAAATAACAGTACCCCACTAGTTGTCACCTTCAGCCCCCAACTAAAACCTCTCCAGCACATCAAAGATCTACAATCTATTCTGAAAGATGATCCCTCACTCTCATAGATCTTGGGAGACAGACCTGTCCTTGCTTACAGACATCCCCCCAACTTGAAGCAAATACTCACCAGCAACCACACACCACTGAACAAAAACACTAACCCAGGAACCTATCCTTGCAACAAAGCCCGATGCTAACTCTGTCCACATATCTATTCAAGTGACATCATCATAGGACCTAATCACATCAGCCATAACATCAGGGGCTCACTCACCTGCACATCTACCAATGTGATATATGCCATCATGTGCCAGCAATGCCCCTCTGCCATTGGCCAAAACCAGACAGTCTCTGTGCAAAAGAATTAATGGACACAAATCCAACATCAGGAATCATAACACTCAAAAACCAGTAGGAGAACACTTTAACCTGTCCGGTCATTCAGTGACAGATCTGCGGGTGGCAATTTTGCAACAGAAAAGTTTTAAAAACAGACTCCAGTGAGAAACTGCTGAACTGGAATTGATACGCAAACTAGATACAATCAATTTAGGCTTGAATATGGACTGGGAATGGCTGAGCCATTAGAAACATTGAATCTATCTCCCTTTGTATTCTCACACTTCTTATCAAACTGTCTGTACTGGGCTATCTTGATTATCACTTCAAAAGTTTTTTTCTCTTACTTAACTGGCCTCTCAGAGTTGGTAAGACAACTCCCACCTTTTCATGCTCTCTGTATGTGTATATATATCTCCTCAATATATGTTCCATTCTATGCATCCAAAGAAGTGGGCTGTAGCTCATGAAAGCTTATGCTTAAATAAATGTGTTAGTCTCTAAGATGGCACAAGTATTCCTTTTTGTGGACACAGACTAACACGGCTGGTACTCTGAAACCTGGCTTATTTAAACTTAAACCACAACCACAGGAGATGATGGTGGCAGCTCAAATACTTAGAGTTAGAGATGAGAAAGGCGATCTAAGGCCAAGCTGAATTCATTTTCTTTGGTTGGTTTCTTTGGCCCGAGCCAGAAAGTATGAATTCAGATAATAATTTCCCCAAACAGTAGGAGAGTTTGGATCTGGGAGTTTAGCTGAACCTATTATAGAAACAGGCACCCATCTATGAGGTTAGATCTGGATCCCAATTCCTCCCAAACTAAGGATCTTTAAATCAGGGGTTTCATTTCAGACCCATCAGTATTTGATCTTAATCCTACCTTCTTACTTCCTCCAACCCTGATGGAGTAGTTTAAGGATTCTCTTGAATTCAGTTAGACCTTATTCATACAGAGAAATTTACCAGCACAGCTTTGCACGCATAATTATGCTGGTATAGCCATGCTGGTAAATTTCCCTGTACAGAATAGCCCTAATTCTCTTTGCTTCCATCACCTGAATTGAGATTGTATTCCACAGCTTTGTTACTTTTTTTGTATAGTTGTTTTGCTCCTGTCTGGGGAGAAGCTGAGAACATTTTGCCTGGAGTGGAGAGCTCAGAAAGCCTGTATTTATATTAAGTCCCCACAGCTCCCTCCTTTTAATAACAATTCGGAATCCCAACAGTGCTTTTAATGTCAGCTCATAGACACAGTGCAGGTAACCAATAGCCAGTCTCATGCAGCTCTCTTCATGCTATAACGTGGAATGGTTCATAATCACTACAATCAAAAATCCATTCCAGTCAAGATGACCGAGAAAAGGAACACGAGTGCCACTACATGTACAAACACACATTCAGAGATAGAGACACAGAAAGCCAGTACGTTCAGATAATGTTTCTTACTTACTTAAGAATGGTATTTCTCTGAAGGCCAAGGTCTGTCTCTAACTAGAATAATTATTATTTGTCTTGCACAGGACTGAAGTATCAACAGAATAGCAAACTTTCTGAGCACTGACCCCAGTTACCTTAATAGCTTCCATAGCACAGATGTCACACTGGTAGCACTTACCCCAGAGAGAAATATTTGGAAAATGAGAGAAGAGATACCCCTGGTTGGAATGAAATTATCTGGAGAAATAGAGGCATCTCAGTCAAGCAAAGTTAAAAAGAACTTTAATTCAGAAAGTTACCTATGAGCCAACAATAAAAGGGCACCTGGAATTCAAGGTTGTTATTAAAGCGGAGGGGGCCGTAGGGAATAAACATACATGCACCAATTCTATCACAGGCATTGCTAGTGCACCTATCACCAACTGTGTTGCAAAAGTAGGGCATTAGGATGAATGAAGAACATTACTAAATGGAACTGCAGTAGGTGGGCATTCGCGACTGTCCTTCCTGCCACAGAATATACTGTTATACACTGGGGGAAAAAGAAAGATATTTCACACCCTGTGAAGTAACTGCAGTTCTTGGAGATGTGTCCCCCTATGGGAGCTCCACTTTGGTTACTTCAGGTACATGTGCACCCCCATGTGTCTCTGATTGGAGATTTTCATTAGCAGGGTCTGTTTGGCCTGCACATGCGCCGTTGATATCCTCATGCCCCTCACCGAGGTTATATCAGGGTGTGTGCACAAACTGCCCTCAGTTGTTTTTCCACCACTGAGTCTCAGAAGGAAACTTTGAAGCAGAGGGGAAGGAGGGTGAGTAGTGGAGCACCCATACGGACACACGCCTCAAAGAACTACAGTTACTGCACAGGGTGAGTAACCTCTCTTTCTTTTTCGAGTAACATCCATGTGGGTGCTCCACTTCGGGTGGCTCCACTTTGGGTGACTCCTATAAGGAAGAGAGTGCTTTGGAGTTGAGTCCATTACAGAGGAGAGAACTGCATTGCCAACTGCTGCATCAGATCTAGAGGCACCGACTAAGGCATAGTGTCTGGAGAAGGTATGTACCGAAGACCATGTAAGCAGCCCTGAAGATCTCAGAAACTGGGACATTTTTAAGGAGAGCCATATATGTAGATTGTGACCTCATCGAATGGACTGACATGCCAGCAGGATATGCTGAACACCTACCTGCATGAATGGTTCTTTTACGGTAGAGCTCTCTTCCTCACCATCCACATTTAAGGCTGGGAGAGGCTGAATGTGTTAGGTACCTAAGAGGCTCTATGGAACAATGGATGTGGGCTTGTCTACATTTGAAATGCTGCAGCGCTGCAACTGCACTGCTGTAGCAGATCAGTGCATACACAACCTATGCTTTCAAGAGGGGCTGTCCCATCAGTTTAGGTCAGGAGTGGGCAACCTGTGGCCCATCATGATAATCTGCTTGAGGGCCACAATACATTTTACTGACATTGACCATCTGCACACATGGCCTCCCCGCAGCTTCCAGTGGCTGTGGTTCGCTGTTTCTGGCCAATGGGAGCTGCGGGAAGCGGTGGGCTGCAGGCAGAACTGTGACCACTGGGAGGGGCAGGAGGCCGTGCCAGCAGAACATCTCACGGCCCGCAAGCAGATTACCCTGATGGGCCACTTGAGGCCCGTGGGCCACAGGTTTCCCACCATTAGTTTAGGTAATCCACTTCCCTGAGAGAAGTCTTCTGTCTACCTAGTGCTATCTACGCTGTTAGGGCAGCTTAACTATGTTGCTGGGGCAGGGGGGGAAGGGGAGGATTTTTGACACCTGAGTGATGTAGCTTGGTCAACTTAACCTTTTAGTGTAGACAAGGCCTGTGATAAGCATGAGAAGCTGAACAACCCAATCAGAGTGACATGAGCTTGCCACGAAAAAGAAATTATGGGCTTTCCTTGTGTTGTTAGGACTTTTTTTCTCCCATCGATCATTTTCTAAACCCTCTTGAAGAGGCTGAATTAAACTGAGGCAATACCTACTAGACTCAGGAAAATCTGGACAGCAAGAATCAGTGTGAAACATAAAAGAATATCTGGGTGAGCTAACATGACTTTGAGATAATCCCAGTATTGCCAACCCTAAACATTCAAAATCATTAGTCAGACCCCAGAAAATCATGGAATTGACTTAAAAATCATGAGACTGAACCCTCTACATTCTGTTTATTTTTATTTGCCATCTGGCTTCTGAGCCTCCAAGATACACTCTAGTTATACTTTCCAGCTTCTCTCAGTAATTCTGAGGTCTAGAAACTTAAAAAAAGAAAAGAAAGAAAGAAAGTGGCGATTCCCATTTGATTGCTTGTCTCCAGAAGCTGAGGCTGTAAATAAAACACCACATATTGTGAAACTGGTGATAAAATCACAAGAGTTGGCAACACTGTCATTGGTTCTCTAAAATTCTACAATTTCCCTGCTCACCAGCTGGAAACAGGAGCACTGGAATGTGTGTGTGTGGCGGGGGGGAAAGGGAGGGCAGGCTATGGCCCCATCACCAACAGTAAGGGATGGGGCAGAAAGGAGCGAGCAGAGGATGGGGTCTTGGGGGAAAAAGGCAGCATTGGGGAAGGACCTTGGGGAGAAAGGGCTATGTGGCATGGGGACTTGGGAAGAAGAGGCAGCACAGGCGGTGGGGCCACAGTTTGGGCACCAGTGGTCCCCCCACTTTTAGGGACCTTCTGTTGCCCTGGGCTGGAAAGACATCCCTTCCAAAGCTGTTGCTCACAGATTGATTTGACAGAGATAGTCCAATCCAACACCCAGTCTTAAACATACCAACCTTGCTAATAGCTTTTATCTCTTTGTAATAAACTGAACTGAAAGCTTGGGTCCCGACACTAAATATTAGATGGTTAAATCTAGATGACAATTCTATGGCTTGAACTCATGTCTAATTTTGACAAATTACCTTTAACTCTATCCAGTGGAAAAGATCACATTTTATTTGCCTGAAGGATAATAAGAATGGGGATATGTCTCAGCCCCTGATAGTTTCATGCTACATTAGGCCTTTAATGCAAAACAGTTACTCCTCCCTCCCCCATTCCCAATCACTTCTTAGCTTTCTGAACAAAAGGTGGGGTTAAGGGAGAGGCTGTAGCACTGATCTTCTCTAAGAATGGAAGACAAAGCACCAGTTAGATGATATGCTTCAGTGGTTTAATTAAATACATCTGGGCTGGTGGCACTGAAGTGGTAAATAACCTAGTTTAATGAAAGGTAATAGATTGATCTGGGATGTAGGGTGCTTCTATCTGTAACAAGGAGAGTGCTCCTGTTATTACTGATAACTCTGCAGCTTTGCTGCTGGGGAATCAGAGATGAACCCCTCCTTTCCAAAGAGTCACAGCCACTTAAAACTGACGTCAAATGTAGGTTTTGTAACCCTAAATAACAAACCTGATGAAACGATTCAAAGAAAAGAAAAACCCCAAACCAAGGTATGTTCCTATTTTTTTATTTTTCCTATTGCCAGTGGAAATAGTGTAAACAAAAAACATTCCCACCACTGCTGCAACCCAAATATTTTATACTGTGCAAATGCATGAGAGCCAGAATGTGAAAATGACTTGAAACTCACAAAAAAACAAACCTTAAACTGACTAGTCTTGTCTTATTGGCTGGATCAACAAAGGTATTTAGGTTCCTAAATCCCTTCCCTCTTTTTTTTTGGCACCACTGTAATCCACAAAACTCCTGCCTGGCTGCTGCCTAAACTTGTAGATGACTAAACCCACTCAGCACTTGTTTTTGCAGTAAAAATTCCCTAGGTGCCTACTTTTCTATCTCTGAGCATGAGCATAGCTCTCTCTCCCTAGGCATCTGCCTGCTTAAGCCCCACAGTGATACACTAATTATGGGAAGACAGGTGGAGGAGAGCCGAAGTCATATGTGGAGCTCAATCCAAGTAGGAGTGCTTAGAGGCCACCTGACTCCAGACATGACAGCTGGGGAGAGGAGAACCACCGCCCTTATAATTGTTAGCCTAGTGGTTAGGGTATAGTCACCTAGAATGTGGGAGAGCCTCAGTTCAAGTCCCCTTTCTGCCTGAGGAGGTGTAGGGATTTGAATAGGGATCTGCCACCTTTCAAGTGAGTGCCTAACCACTGGGCTACAGAGTGATTCTCACTCTCTCTGACCTAATGAATAAAGTGGAAGAACTTAAACTAGAAAGACTGAAGAAGTTGCACTTCAGAACATCCAATAGCCCCATGATTAAGGCACTCACCTGTGAGGTGGCAGATCCCTGTTCAAATCCCTTCTCCTCCTCAGGCAGAGGGAGGACGTGAACTGAGGAATCTCCCACATCCCAGATGAGTACCCTTAACTACTGGACAAACAGTTATAAGGGAGGTTGGTTGTCCCCCTTCCTAGCTGTTTTGTGTGGAGCTAGATAGTTGCTGAGTGCACCTACTGGATTGGGCCCTACATGTGAGTTAGGCAGCTGAACTTCTTATTTCCCCAGTCTGTAGATTGCAAGCAGAGATAGGCACTTCCCTGCAGCCCACACTGAGAAGTCTATCTCAGAGAGGAGCGGGACTTATAACACACCCATCTTTGGCATCTCCCATTGGCTAGCGTAGGCTGCTCCTTGCCCACCTAGCATGCTGGTTTTGTGGATCACATTCTAAGGCGCCTGTCTCTCCCCATTCATTGAATGTGGAGCGTAGGTGCCAAACTCGGGCTTTGGGGATTGCAGTATTGTTCCTGTGATTTTCTAGGTGCCTAAAAGTTAGGTGTTACAATGCTCTGTCCCTGTGTAGATCCAGGCCACTGTCGCAGTCAAATGAAATGCAAAAGGCAATCAAAAAGCAGAGGCACTGAGAAGTACACTGGATTTTAAACATTATTTCACTTCTTATGAAAAGGTGAAATTTGTAACACAGGAAATTATATAATTGTTTTCACCCTGACAGTCTCCCTTTAAATAGTGGGACAGCACATGTGAAAGTTAGCAGGGTTTGCCTCCTTGCAAGGGAAACTGAAGAGAGATATTTGGACAATGGAGAGAAGGCAATTCAAACATTTCCCCCATACAACAAGAAGTTTTTGCCATAACCTGTTTCTTTTGTTTTTATCATAGCTAGCTTGGTAGCATGTCCTTCACTAGGACCTTTATTTCCTTTTCTCACACCCAGCAGAAGTATCACAGACTCTGGAAATGCATTTCAGTCCCTCTAGTCCCAACACAACTCTAGCTACTACTTATACTGTTTCACCTTGATGTGCCTGACATTCCTCTGCCACAGCTCTTTGCAGCGTGAGTGGGGAGGGCAAACTTTGGATAAGGACATAAAGTCAAACTCCTACTCTTATGAATAGAGTTCCAGGATTTTTAATGTCCACATGGAATAGATAGGACCTCAGCTGTGAAGGCCTCAACTGGATGATTCCTTAGAATCTAAAAAGATAAGACAAAGGACAGAATAAAGGAAGTGTTTTATTCCCATTTTACTCAGGAGATTAAATGTTTTGTCCAGGGTCACACAGTCTGGGAATGTAAACTAAATCTCCTGAGTCCCAATTCAGTGTCTTCTCTGTAAAAAACACTCTTCCTGGCCCAACCAAACCACTGAAATGTCAGTTATGGTTCTGTGCCAAAATATATATTTTTTCCTACGTAGTTTGAGACAGATCAGGCATTTAGTAGATACTGGATCCAAAGACAGAGGTGATCTAATTTCGTGGACACTTTCCTAAAGCTTCTTTGAAACACCATAAGCCTATGTAACCCTTCTGCCCCTCTGAGTTGGCAGCAACAAGGGCCGGGTTCAGTATCCAGGGGTTCCGTTTCAGTAACACAATGCATAACCGGCTCGAGCCCCCACCCAGTGACCTGGGACACTTACATACCATACCCCCCTGGGCGCCTCTAGAAGCACAGAGTCTGAGTGTAACAAAATCTTTTTAATAAAGAAAGGAATCAATGCGGCATTCCATGGAGAAACACCACAAACAGGGTTATAACACAAACCATAAACAAAAACCCACCTCCCAGTACGTTTGGAATGTCCTTTTCCCCTTAGGGTCTTAAGTCCAATCCCCCAAAGTCCAAGAACCCAAAAGTCTCTGGTCAGTGCCACCCCAGAGTTCAAGAGTTTATCTGTAGAGTTTTACCCCCCCCCCAAGCCTGGGTGGAAATTGGGGGGGAAGTCCACACAGGGGGTTAAGGGGCACCTTACGTGGGCCAGGGCCAACTGTTCCACCTCTCCATGAAGTTCTGTTACAGCCTTCACCACAACCAGCTCCACCACACTACCTGCGCTGCTCCTCCAGCTGCCCTCCAAACTGCTTCACTCTGCTCACTGTTCCATGGGCTGCTCCAACTGCTCTGCTCTGCCAGCAGCTTAACAATAGGTCTTCAGACTCCCCCACTAGTTAACACAGCACTCAATTCAGCTCTTTTAGTGATTTCAGCTCTTAGTAGGGGAGCCCTGGTGCTGGTGCACCATTGGTCCAACATGAATTCAGCTCAGCAGTCTCTAGATAGACTCCTAATAGAATCAAAATTAGCTCTACTCTTTAACAGTGGAGGAGAGGAGATTGTCAATTGGTGTTCCAGGCCCTCAAAAGGGCCCATACCATAGGTACACACACAGTCCCCAATCTCTCTCATTCATAGGGTTTTGGAACCCCTGTCCCATGTTTAGCAAGTACCACCCACTGAGGTTGAGTCATTTCTCACAAAGCAGTCCCACAGGTCCCCATTCACACAATCAGGGTGCACAACTTTTTTCTCCTCCGCCCCAATACAAAGAAATTGGGATCCCCAGCTGTTAAAATCACCATCCCAAGCTGCTGTGGGTTTATGCTAAGTGTGAGGTGGATACCAATGCAAATCTTTCCACACCCTTGAATTCTTGGAAATCTTTTCCACACTCCCTACAATCCCATCAGATGTCAGGGTAGCTCTCTTCCTGACTTCTCTACACCTAACTTTGCGTTCTTGACTAAGCAATTTTTGAGTAAATTGCCCTGGTGAGAATTCATGCCTCTGAGCAGTTTTAGGTAGGTATTCTTTAGTTATCAGTAGAACTTCCACACACAGCATGCTAGCTCATGTCTCCGTAGAAGAGGTATATTGGCCGGTGTGTGCTGTAAAGAGTTAAGCTTCAGTTGATGTTTAAAGGTGCTGCACCTCCTGCACGATTATAGTGTGTCACATTTTCAGGCCTTCAGACCAGACTTCAAAGGGAAACTGCTGAGCTTCAATTCATCTGGAAATTGACACCATCAGCTCAGGACTAAACAAAGACTGTGAATGGGCTTGCCAACTACGAACCAGTTTCTCCTCCCTTGGTTTTCACACCTCAACTGCTAGAACAGGGCTCATCCTCCCTGATTGAACTACCTCGTATCTCTAGCTTGCTTGCTGCATATTATACCTGCCCTGGAAATTTCCACTACATTCATCTGACGAAGTCGGTATTCCCCACGAAGCTCACTGATCCAAAACGTCTGTTAGTATATAAGGTGCCACAGGATTCTCTGCTGCTTTTACAGATACAGACTAACATGGCTACCCCTCTGATACATTTTCAGGTGTTCAATACAGATCTCTCACCCCAGAGAGAGAGACCAGTTACAGAGACTGAAAGTATGTTTACACTTCGGGGTGGAAGGTGTGATTCCCACTCAAGGAGACATACTCGTGCTACCTCTGATCAAGTTAGCATCTAAGGCCTGGTCTACACTATGCTGCCTGAAACCGATTTTAAACAGCGTTAAATCTATTTAACGCTGCACCCGTCCACACTACACTGCTCTTTATATCGATTTAAAGGGCTCTTTAAATCGATTTCTGTACTCCTACAAAACGAAAGGAGTAATGCTAAAATCGATATTACTATATCGGAATAGTGTTAGTGTGGACGGAAATCAACATTATTGGCCTCATTATTTTACACTAGCTACCCACAGTGCACTGCTCCAGAAATCAATACTAGCCTCGAACCGTGGACGCACACCACCGAATTAATGTGCTTAGTGTGGACGCACACAATCGACTTTATAATATCTGTTTTATAAAATCGGTTTAAGCTAATTCGAATTTATCCTGTAGTGTAGACATAGCCTAAAAAGCCAGAAGTGTAGCCATGGCAGCACAAGCGATGGGAGGGCTAGCTACCTGAGTACAATCCTGTCCCACACGCTAGTATGTACTTGAGCAGCTAGCCCCTCCTGCTGCTCTATTTTTAGCTCACTCGCTGGATCAGAACTAGCACAGGTTTATCTTCTTGAGCTGGAAATTACACCTCCAGCTCAAAGTGTTGACTTTCACATACCATCAGGCAAAGGATGCAGACAGGCTAGATTTCAGCATCAGAAATGTGTTTACTTCTGTTAAATACATAAGTTATCCTAAATCTTTCTTCGGTCACCATTAAAATTCTATACACTGCAGTCTCCTTTAGCATCACATCTGTATCTTCAGCTGTGCATTTCCTAAACTGTGAGTCTCTAAGCACTTCAGACTTCCTAAGAAGCAGATCTCAGGTGCTGGGGAAGAGGCCTGCAGGAATTTCCGCAGTATTTCCAAGCCCAAACAAGACTTTCACTGGTTTAAACTAAATCCATTTTAAAAACTGATTTTCATTAGCATAGTGTAACTTCTGGGTATATATAAGGCCTAAGACTTTCCAAGATGCATCAAAACTCTGATGCCTCCTCAGAGCCCTTGATCTTCCTTTTCTAACTCCTCCCCTCCCCTCCCTTCAATGTACTCAACAGTTTTTTCCCTCTAAACACTGGGATTTGAGGGTGCTCAGCACCTCACAGGAAAAGCTCAGCATTTTGCAAGGATTTATTGACTTACTATTGGACCTGGTTCCCAAGATCATAATATCCTATTTTATTCAATCTGCCATGAGAGAAAGTTTAAAGTGCACACAGAGACATAACAGGAGGGTAGGGGTAGAGATTAATTCAAGTGGAGGCATTTCCATGGCAACACTTAAGTAAATAATAGTTCACAGGAATAATAATGGCAAAATACAGCCTTCTTCAAAGGAAAACACAGCTAAAGGGAAGGAAGCAGCTGGGTGTGCCACCAGTGGTGACTGCATAATAAGGCCAACGTTGATATTTTAAAAATCTTTGTTAATTCATATTAACTATGCATTTGATGATAAAGTAATGGCTGTGCACTTTTGTATGGTCACCCTACACACATTCCCAAGATGCAGCCAGATAAAAAGACACAACTGCATCATGTTTTTCATACCTTCTCATGAGGCAAGCTAACTCTTTAATGAAATCCATTATTCCTAGGGCAGAGAGCTCCAGAAAGATCAAAGGCTTGATCCTTACCACATAGAAAAGAGACACATATTGTGTCCTAAAGGTCAGAGCAATGGAAGGTGACTATATAGATGTCTCCTCTATGAACAGCACGCGTTGCAGTGCATTTTAAATAGAAATAAACAAATCACACAGCATCCCTTTGAAGGAGATCTGCGGTTGACTGAGAAAACAATACTCTGTGTCAGGTGTAAGCAGGGTGACCAGATAGCAATTGTGAAAAAACAGAATGGGGGTGGGGGATAATAGGCACCTATAAAAGGAAAAGTCTCCAAAAACGGGACTGTCCCTTTAAAAACAGGACATCTAGTCACCCTAGGTGTAAGGCCCTGCAGCTAACCAGCTTACCTCCTAGCTTAAACCTCAGACAGTCTAGCAAGCACAACTGGGCCCCAACTAAGCCACCTGATTGACCCATCTGCCCAATAGGCTGAGAGGATAAGGAGACCTGCTCTTAAGATCAGCAGCAGGGCACTGGCTGCTGAAAGCATTTGCAAATATTGCCTCAGATTCAGTCCTGCTTCTGCCTTGCCTAACTCCAGGTAATTCAGCTCCGACTCCTGATCTCTGGGTCTGACCCTTGGCTCCAGCCACTAGGCATGACTCCAGCTCCAGCCACTAGGCACAACCCACCTCTGTCCAAGTCACATGACACTCTGCAACTTAGCACAGGTTGTAATGTGGACATTTTATGGTATAAAAGTCATTTGGTGAGAGAACTACTACGTGCAAGTTAAGTAGAACACACACCACTGCCAGGAATGAGATGACGCCTTATTAGAAGTTGGCTGCTATTGTTTGGTGCAGGGGGGTAGAATTCTCAATCACATCCGGGTTCTAGTTTTGTGGCTGGCCCTTCCTTATAGGACTGAATTAAATGCCAGATCCAAACATGCCCTGAAATTTGGGGAGTTTGAAATCTGGAACTAGAATTGAATTACAGAGCTCAGGCCCAGCTCTAGTACAATGTCTACAGGATCTTTCATCTGAAGATCTAAACATGCTTTGCAAACAGTAATGAACATGAAATATTACATCCAGTCAGGGAAACCAAGGCACAATTTAAGTGGCTTGCTCAGGGCCACACAGTGATTCAGTGGCAGAGCCAGGAATGGAATGCAGGAGTGCTGACATCTAGCACTCTGTATGCAGTGTTGTTGTAGCCATGTCGGTCCCAGGATATTGGAGAGACAATACCTTTTATTGGACCAACTTCTGTTGGTGAGAGAGACCAGCTTTCAAGCTTATGCAGAGTGCGCTCTTCTCTAACCTCTCACTGATGCACACTCGCTACCCATAACTGAATGTCCCAATGGGAGGCAAAGCACCTCCCTCCCTCTGAGAGCTGAAAACTCTGTTTCTAAGACTGCTCATGCAATTTTGGATGCTAACCAGCCGCTGATGAAGTGCCTTCTCACTGGGAGGGAAGCAAAGGATGAGAAGAAAGAGGAGAGGCTCCCACCTGTCTGACACAGCAGGAAGAGATAAAACCATCGACTGCCAGACTCCCAAACCTTCACTGTTAGTAAAGTGCCAGAACGTCCTGCTTTGTTCCTTCCCCATTTTGTTCTCGACAAGGACCAGGGAAATATTTCCGAGCAAGAAGCCGTGGATGAGCCATGACATTCGGAGCTACAAGGAAGAGAACATATAAGGAAGCAAGTAAGATACTTCAGTTATCCATAAATAAACTAAATCCCCAATTCAACTCATTTAGTTCTTTCTTTGCCTCCCTCCAAATCCTCAGTCCTTCTTCCCTGACATCCTTCTCCATTTCTCGGCATAGGGGTAGCTGCCAAATATTCGAGGCAGTATTGCTGTGCAGAAGTATTTGGTGCAATATGCTGGTAAAGACACTAAAAGTTAACGGAAAATTTGTGGACCTGATTCTCATCTACACTAAGGTCCCCTGTACACAGGGGCGGCTCTAGGCATTTCGCTGCCCCAAGCATGGCAGGCAGGCTGCATTCAGCTGCTTGCCTGCGGGAGATCCGCTGGTCCGGCGGCTTCGGCGGACCTCCTGCAGCTGTGCCTGCGGGAGGTCCAGAAGCTGCGGGACCAGAGGACCGTCTGCAGGCATGCCTGCGGGAGGTCAACCAAAGCCGTGGGACCAGCGGACCTCCTGCAGGCAAGCCATCGAAGGCACCCTGCTGGCAGAGCACCCCCCCCCGTGGCTTGCCACCCCAAGCACGCACTTTGCGTACTGGGGCCTGGAGCCGCCCCTGACTGTACACCACTCTGGTAGTGCAAAGGGCTCTAAAAAGTGGGTTCACATGTAATTTATACACATTTTAAGGTTTCTTTACAGTGCATGTATAAATGGCGATAATTTAAATGAAAGTCAGGCCCTTTATACCCATCTATATATCTTAGAATACCTGGGTACTTGGTGCAGGATTCTTACATTCAAGTAAGTATTCGGGTGTTTTATATTCAGTTAAAAAATTAGAGCTCAGTAACTCTTGAACCACATGTGGCTTTTTACATGGTTATTTCTCTTCTCTCCCTCAGTCTGGCTCTTTGTCCCATGTTTTGGCTTATGAACTATGGTAAAATGTAGTGGTTCAGCTGAGCCTAGGGGTGAAAGCCTGGCCCCACCAAACTCAATTGCAAAACTCCCATTCACTTTAATGGGGTCAGAATTTCACCACATCAATGGCTGGTGACAGGACACTAAATGGGGAGGGCTCTGAATTACTACAGAGAATTATTTCCCAGGTATCTGGCTGGTGGGTCTTGTCCACATGCTTAGGGTCTAATTGATTGTCATAGTTGGGATTGGGAAGGAATTTTCCCCCAGGTCAAATTGGCAGAGACCCTGAGAGTTTTCCCCCTTCCTCTGCAGCATAGGCCATGGATCATTTGCAGGTTTAAATTAGCGTAAATGGTGGATTCTCTGTAATTTGAAGTCTTTAAACCATGATTTGAGGATATCAGTAACTCAGCCATGGCATGGGTCAGGGGTCTATTACAGGAGTGGGTGAGGATCTGTGGCCTGCAATGTGCAGAAGGTCAGACTAGATGATCATAGAATAATAGGACTGGAAGGGACCTCAAGAGGTCACCTGAGTCCAGTCTGCTGCACTCATGGCAGGACTAAGTAATATCTAGACCATCCCTGACAGGTGTTTGTCATACCTGCTCTTAAAAATCTCCAGTGATGGAGGTTCCACAACCTCCCTAAGCAATTTATCCCAGTGCTTAAACATCCTGACAGTCAGGACATTTTTCCTAATGTCCAACCTAAACCTCCCTTGTTCCAATTTAAGCCCACTGCTTCTTGTCCTAGCCTCAGAAGAAGTTAAGGAGAACGACTTTTCTTCCTTCTCCTTGTAACAACCTTGTATGTACTTGAAAATTGTTGTGTTCCTGCTCGGTCTTCTCTTCTTCAGACTAAACAAACCCATTTTTTTTCAATCTTCCCTCATAGGTCATGTTTTCTAGACCTTTCATCATTTATGTTGCTTTTCTCTGAACTTTCTCCAATTTGTCCACATCTTTCCTGAAACGTGGCATCCAGAACTGGACACAATACTCCAGTTGAAGCCACAGCAGAGTAGAGTAGAAGAATTATTTCTTGTGTTTTGCTTACAATATTCCTGCTAACACATCCCAGAATATTTACTTTTCTTGCAACAGTTTTATATTGGTGAGTCAAATTTAGCTTGTGATCCACTATGACCCCCCAAATCCCTTTCTGCAGTATTCCTTCCTAGGAAGTCAGTTCCCATTTTGTATGTGCACAACTGATTGTTCCTTCTTAAGTGGAGTACTTTGCATTTGTCCTTACTGAATTTCATTCTATTTACTTCAGACTATTTCTCCAATTTGTCCAGAACATTTTGAATTTTAATCCTATCCCCCAAAACACTTGAAACTCCTCCCAGCTTGGTATCATCCACAAACTTTATAAGTGTACTCTCTATGCCATTATCTAAATCACTGATGAAAATATTGAACAGAACCGGGCCCAGAACTGATCCCCGTGGGACCCTATTCGATATGCCCTTCCAGCATGACTGTGAACCACTGATAACTACTCTCTGGGAACAGTTTTCCAATCAGTTATTCACCCACCTTATAGTAACTCCATTTAGGTTATATTTCCCTGGCTTGCTTCTGAAAAGGTCATGCAAGAGAGTATCAAAAGCCTTACTAAAGTCACGATATACCACATCTACTGCTTCCCCCTTATCCATGAGGCTTGTTACCCTGTTAAAGAAAACTATTAGGATGGTCTGACTTGATTTGTTCTTGACAAATCCATGCTTTTACTTATCACCTTATCATCTTCTAGGTGTTTGTAAATTGATTGCTTAATTATTTGCTCCATCTTGCTGGGTACAGAAATTAAGGTGACTGGTCTGTAATTCTCTGGGTTGTCCTTATTCTTCTTTTTATAGAGAGTTACTATATTCACCTTTTTCCAGTCCTCAGGGATCTCTGCTGTCTTCCATGACTTTTCAAAGATAATTGCTAATGGCTCAGATGTCTCCTCAGTCAACTCCTTGAGTATTCTAGGATGTATTTCTTCAGACCCTGGTGACTTGAAGACATCTAACTTGTCTAAGTAATTTTTAACTTAGTCTTTCCCTATTTTAGACTCTGATCCTACCTCATTTTCACTGGCATTCACTATGTTCGATAACCAATCACTACTAACCTTTTTGGCATTTCCACATTTTCTCTTATTATTTCCCCCCCTCATTGAGTAATGGGTCTACCTTGTCCTTCCTTTTGCTTCTAATGTATTTGTAGAATGTTTTCTGGTTACCTTTTATGTCATTTTGTGCCTTGGCCTTTCTAATGTTGTCCTTACATAGGTGTGCTATTTGTTTATATTCATCCTTTATCATTTGACCTAGTTTCCACTTTTTCAGGACTCTTTTTTTTTTTACTTTTACAATCATTGAAAATCACATGGGTAAGCCAGGGTGGTCTCTTGCCATACTTGTTCTCTTTTCTACACAGTGGGATAGTTTTCTCTTCTGCCCTTAATCATGATGGTCCCTTCTGACCTTAGTCTCTGAGTCTATATATGTGGAAACCTCCAGTACCTCATATATGCCATTGGAGAAGTGCCTTTAAAAAAAAAAAGCAACAAAAAAACCCAACAGATAAGTTTAAAACATGGACCGTTTTCATATCACTTCTATATTCAGTGCACATATATTTTATTATAAAAGGATAACATTAATACTTGTGTGATCCATAACTTAAAGGCTCATTCTCCCTTTAGACATGATCTAATAGATACAAGTTAAAACTGACAGCTTTTTCAGTGATGAACTCTCTTATATTCAGGCAGCAGCAGAAATAAGTGCAGAATGACTTCAATAAGAGGGTGTCGCTAGCAATTACATGCTCATCCCCTAGATATTCCTTTCAAAAATTAGTTTTTCCCTCCTTCTCTTCAGGTTTTTATAGACTTTCCAATTATGATCCAGTGATATTTGGCTTTTTATTAATTAAAGTACTGTATGGAGCACAGTCTCAAGCATTTTTGTTAGATTTAATGTAAGAAAGTCCCTTAGTGGCTCTTTATCTCTGTATATAAAATTACTTCCTGGAGTTTTCTCATTTTAGGACTCATTTTCTCTCATTGTCAGGAATGAAATATAAACCTTTGCAATTTGGTCTGGTCTCAAAATCTCTAACATGAACATTGCTGTCTAATTTTCTTTGAAATAACCTCCTCAAACTCTCTGCTTATAAAGAGCTTAATAAGAAAAAAAATACCGCATGCAGGGGCTGGATTTATGCAGCCATCACAATAATCAGCAAATGTGAGATTGCCCAAGGAATGGGTTTACTGAGGCTACGTTAATGATGGATTTCTGGACACAAGAGAGCATTCAGAGCACTGAGTCCTGATTCAACTCATAAAAAAAAACCTTCATAATTTTGTAATGCTTCAAATACAGCACATAACCTAACTAGGAAGGTTAGGTAATTGCATTGCACTTATATTTTTATATGGTAAAACTATTTGCTGTCTTGATAATATACATTTTCTCCATTATATATTTAGCTAGATTACAGAATTAGAAAGGCTAGCAGTCATCCTGCTTCACGGAAAAAGGTAGTCAGTAGTTTTTTTTACCCCTCCCCATGACATAACACTGTACAATTAGCTAAGATGGAGTGTGTATGTGTGTATTGTGAGACCATCTTTGCCTGAGGCATCAAGTCTATGCAAAGGACAGATTTGGGGATGGGGAGGATGAAGTGGTGATGCTGAACTGAACCTCTGGCCACAGTCCCAGAGCGTCAGGTATTTCACTGCTGATCACTCACAAGGGATCATGAGATCATCTAGTCTGGCTTCCTGCATATCTCAGGTCCTTACATTTCACCCAGTTACCCCAATAACTTTGTATTTGGCTTCAAAATTAACACCTCATTTAAATGAATGGGGGCAGCTCATTTCTTTTACAGCTGCCATTTCAGGCCACTTGTCTACACAGTTAGGAAGAGGACCACACTGAGAAGACTTCTGTTTGCAACTGTAACGACCAAAGCCCCAAGGCCCTGTTCTTCTTTCATGCCAATTTTATACCAGTGCCAAACCCTGGTCTTCACTAGAGATGCTCCTGATTTATACTAGTGTAAGTAAAAGGAGAGTCTGCCCCTTATTTATTTTATTTTATTAAATTAAAATGTGTATTGTGCCCAAACACTATCAGAGAATTACAGGCATGGCATTCCATGGACTGCTGACTCAGTCTGACTCTGGGTACAGGAAAGGCCCTGTAGAACTCTGGGGCCATTTCTGCACTCGGATCAGTAGAATCCATGACATAAAATTATGGATCCTACAGCAATAGGAGCAGCCGCCTACCAATGGCCTCATAGCTGCCAGTCTGCTGCTGCTATCACTGAAGGGAAGGAGAGGGGTAGAAGGCCAAATAAGTAGTTTCTCCTTTGAGTCAGAGTTCAAGGCCAGAACAGAGCACCAGATCATCCAGTCTGACCTGTTTATCACAGGTCACCACCACCATCTAGCAGCTGCACACTAAACCAACAACAAAAATTAGACCAATGTATTACAGCCCATAGGAAGCTAGACTGTAGTCTGCAACAGGCAGAGAACAGGAGGGACTGAGATGCATCAACGCCTAAAGCCCCCCACAATGGCAGGGAAATGAAAGTGAAATATACCCAGATAATTCTGGCAAGTAATCTGCACACTCATGCTGCAGAGTAAAATGACACCCCCACCCCCACACCCCATCTCCCACACGCAAGGTCACTACCAATCTGACTTGGGGGGAAATTCCTTCTTGATCCCCCATGCAGTGATCAGTTAGACCCTGTGCATCCATCTCAGGGAATGTTGTGGCTATCTCCTATTCTGTGATGATTCCAATGGGATGATGTCACAAAGTGATCTGAGCCATGGGTCTAGGCCAGTGGCAGCACACCACCAGGCTAGATTATTAATTATTATTCATAGTTTGTACTATAGTAATGCCCAGAGGTACAGTCAAGATCAGGAACTCATTGTTGTACAGTGTGTAGGACAAAATAGCAAGAACAGAGTCCCTGGCTCCAAAGAGTTCTATTCACTTAAATTTTGAAAAATGTCATTTTCATTCAACCCAAAACAAATTATTAATTTTTTTTAAATGCCAGTGAACCAAAAGGGATGCAGTGTTTTTGTAGTTATATTGGTCACAAGATATTAAAGAGACAAGGTGGGTGAGGTAATATCTTTTATTGGCCTAACTTCTGTTGGTGAGAAAGACAAGTTTTTGAACTTACACTTCAGGTGTGGAAACCAGTGAACCAACGTATCCATTATTTGCCCAGTTCCAGATGAAACAGACAAATGGGGATGAAGGGACGAGTATGAAGACAAGGTAGCATAAATCAAACATCTCTTTGCAACAGGGACGCCTGGGGGGTGGGAGGGAACAAGTGGGGCAATTTGCCCCAGGGCCCAGGCCCCACAGGGGCCCCCATGAGAGTTTTTTGGGGCCCCTGCAATGGGGTCCTTCACTCGCTCCAGGGGTCCCGGAAAACTCTCACGGGGCCCAGGCCCCTGGGGCTTCTTCCACAGCAATTCGGTGGCGGGGGATCCTTCCGCTCCGGGACCTGCTGCTGAACTGTCCCGAAGACCCGCGGCAGGTGGTCCTTTCGCCCCAGGACCCACTGCCAAAGTGCCAGTTCTTCGGCGACAATTCGGCGGTGGGGGGCCCCCACTGTTGAAGACCCCAGGCCCCCTAAATCCTCTGGGCAGCCCTGCTTTGCAATAGAATGCAGTGGTTTCCAGCTTGCCACCTGCCCAGACAGTTTTAGCTTTCTAGAGCAAGGCAGAACGTAACACCTCCTGGTGTATTGGTTGTACTGTTTCAGGGAGGGATGCTGCAGAGGAGAGAGGCTTTATGTTGGTGTGCTGTTGAAGGAACCCTGCTGCCTGCCATTCCAGTGAAATACAAACATCTCTCATCCGCTGCATCTTAGTGTCAGGTGAAATGATCCTGCTGCTGTGAAGTACTTAACATTCCTTCAGGTGATTATAAACAGCAGATTATTATACTACTAAATTCTAATGATAGTTTTCTCTTGCAGTCCATTGGATTGGAGTTTGGCGGTGATGTAAACCACTTCCTACTTGGCTCATCAGAAGTAAAACTTCTGTGTTAGTATTTTTGCACATGAAATAAAAGAGGTGAATTTGAAACTGAATTGATCAACTTTTCCTGCAAGCCAATGATTTTAATCTATAATGGGGAAAAGAGTGTCTTTGTGATGCAAAGACCAGTTCCTCAGCAAAATACCTTGAGATTTCACATATGGACTAGAGAAGCCACTTCATTGTGCCATTCTGACTACAACAGTTTCAGGCTGATACACAAGCTCTTGAGTGGCCCAATACACTACCACAGGAGCCTTCCAGCCTCTGTATTCTTTGGAGACCAGCCAGGAAACAAGAGTCTATAGAATCTGAGCTGATGACAGAGAGAGCCTTTGGCTATAGCAAAACTGAAGACTGAAGCAATCAGTGAATTGGAATGGATGCACATGTCAGCTGTTTGAAGGAAAGGAGTAGTTGGAATCAGATGTGAGAGAAACTCATTGGTGAAGTGCATCATGCAGACTGTAATGGACTGGCTCTGAATGAATCGACTGGCATGGTGCTCAAATGGGAAACTTTGGCTGTGATTTTTATGGTTTCTAAGCTTCATAGCAGGATGGTCCAGATACTTTCACACCTGCTGAAATGAAAGGGAGCAGATGATCAGCTGGATGCCCTAGTTAAGACTTCTGAATGAGGCTGGCAATCATTTTATGGAGTAAGGCATCAATGATGGCAGATGGGGCTCCGTGTGTGATGACTATAGAATGGTGGCACATTCTGAAAGAGCTGAAGCTGTGCTCTTGGTGGCATATCCCTGCATTATGCATCAAATGGCTCCCTGGGTCCTGGACTGGCAGCAAAACATTCTGAAGCCAGAAACACCATTAAGGTATTAATTAACAATCTCCGGTAGTCACTGGCTCATTGGTGCTCTGGATTCTGGAGCCCTGCTTTAGATGCAGATTAGCTGCTCATATGCAACCTCACTGATTCAGTAAATGGAAAGCCCTGAGATGATTAGGGGGAATTAAAAGAATAAGTCTCTAGTTAAAATTTAGTATATTAAGGCAAAACTTAGATAACAGCGATAACTATTTTGCATTGCAGATAACAGACCACCAGGCAAAAGGATGCCATCAGATATTCCACAAGTTTCATCAGAGACAAGGGAGACCTTCAAAATGGTCAAGGTAGACATGCGTTTCACCTGAGCGATTGCACAAGATTTATTCCTGTTGATAACAACACATCCTGGGTGATTACATAGGAAGACAAAAAGAAGCACTGAGGGTAGGTTTTGTAAACCTAGACAGTTAATCAGTCTAGGACAGTGGCTCTCAAACTTGTTTTTACTTGTGACCCCTTTCACATAGCAAGCTTCTGAGTGCGGCCCCCACCCTCCCTATAAATATATAAAAAGTGTTTTTAATTTAACACCATTTTAAATGCTGGAGGCAAAGAGGGATTTGGGGTGGAGGTTGACAGCTCATGACCCCCCCCCCCCGTAATAAACTCCCGACCCCCAGTTTGAGAACCCCTGGTCTAGGCCAACCAGGAATTACTTATCACGAGGCATGTGCAATGTATTAGTCTCTTAAACACAGAAGAAACAAACATATTGAGAGTCGAGCCCTTACCAAGACTGTGTCTGCTTACATCTCCGAGACTCTGGTACAAACTACTTCTCAAACAAACTTCTGGAAGGCCATGAGAGACAATGCTACATGCTCACAGCACCGGGTTGCTAAAGGGAAGATGACTCAATGGCAATCTGGAGTGTTGCAGCCTCTTTTTCTATTCTAACCTGCAATGGCCTTCACTGTCAGCATTATGGCTCCACCAGTCAGGGAGGCAAGGCCTGACATCAGCAAAGATCGTTGAAGAATGGGAGAAAAAAGGGATATATAAAGATAGCTAGCAACAAAAGTAGCTCAAAGGCAGACAGAAAGGAATCTACCTATGCCTCCCCTTGGAACTGCAGGAGTTTAATCCCATTGGATGACACTCCCTCTAACCTCAGCCCCAAGTACATGCTAGAGGTTGACATATTGTGAAAAAGCAGCATGACTTTGACAGTTGCTGGCACGGTTTTTTGCTGCCTACAATGTTTTGTGCAGGTATCCTTGAATGTTAGCTGTCCTGCACAAATCAATTGCCAACTCTTGCATTTCAACTGTGTTGCCATGGCTCTTCTTTTGTGGGCAGGGAACCATGAAAGTTGCCTTCAGATGTGAATGCACTAGCTCACCAACTGGAAGCTAGGTATTAAGGAAGCTCAGAAGAAATTTTATCGTGCTCAAGGTGGAGTGGACTTACTGAAGCAAAAATTGAAGCTACAGGCTGAACACATTTATCACAGCTATAGATGAGTATAATCCCATGTGGGGGAGACAGCTCTATAAAAATCTTAGCAATTTTTGTGCATGAATATGAAGCATTTTAGAAGCATCACATTGCTAGTTTTGGCAATGGTGACACTTTTTTTGCATATTAGAAATGGAAAATATAGAAAGAAGCACATTTCAAGCTATGAGCTTTAGAAAGATAATTTGGCCCTCAGCACAAATTGTGCTGGGCCTCTTGTGAGCATCATGCAAGTATCATGAAATTCCTGGAATGTTCTGCTTCTGGTCAGGCCAGTGACTGTGTGAGAATAGTTTCTTTTGCAATATGTTGGCACTTCTGCTTTCAGTTCTTGGTTGGATGTGCAAGCAAAGGGGGTCATCAAAATGGCAAAATAATAATCCATCTGCTTTGACTGTTCAATTCTAGTGGTGTTGAGTGGGGTTCCCCTCCCTCATTTTATCTGGATCATCATCATTATTTAAAATCCTCCTCAATTTTCATGATTTCATCTCCATGCTCTGGCTTCATAATGGGCAAAAATGAAAGCACAAGTTGCGTTTGTCCTTGGGAGAGAGAAAGTGGCCTCATTTCACTGAAAACCAAAATCAACAGGGGAAACAATTCCTCTACCAGATCACAGGGCATCCATCTTGTCCTTCAGAAATCTCAGAGATACTGGAGATCATCAGTGAACCAGGGAACCAGGCAGAAAGGAACGCAACAAAAAAGGGAAAACGAAGAGTGTATTCACCACTTGCAGGTATTTAAAAATAACACCTAAAAATCAGAAAGGACTTGGGCAATGTTCTGCAAAATTAAACACATTAAAGGAAAGCCAGCAGTGCTGGAGACATCTCCATGTAGCATTTTTCACACTCAAATATTCAGAGTCAGTGTTAACACATGTTCTAACTTATTTAAAACTCCAGGAGCAAGAGAGAAGTGCAATATTGGTGCTTCCAATACAGCTGCTCTGGCAAATGCAGTAGGACCTCCCATTATTTATTTACACATCAAAGAAACATGTTAAAAATGAATTTAGCGCTGGTGAAAGGACCTGGATCAATGACCTTGGAGGATGGAGCCTTCTTTGTATCCATGGAGCAGGGGGAAAATCAGCACAAACTTCTTCACCAATGAGCCACAGTTGTTCTCTGGACAGACCACGTTTGGGTGTAAAAAGGAAGTTCAGACTTTCTAAAACAAGTTTGATTAACTCCGGCACCTAAAATTACCTAATCTTGGCTTCCAGCTTCTACCTCCAGGGGAGGTGCGAAAATAGCCTCAGAAAAGGGTTCTCACTACATTACAGACATGACCACAAGTATGAAGCATATTGTGGGAATCTGTTCTCACTGTCCCTCAGCACAAATTTTGCTACTTCAAAGGTTTGGCTCAAAATCAAATGAACAATTCAACTAGCGGGTGCCTATCTGAAGAGAATGGCCCCACTTACTCAGCCTCAGCTTCCTGTAAGAGAAAGTCAGGTCTCTTTATGGGACTGGAATAAGTTTTTCGTACTGCATGGTACTATAATACTTGGCTACACTTACAAGTTAAGCGCATTAAAGCAGCCCAGTGCGCTCTAACTCACAATGCATCCACATTGGCAAGGCACGTAGAGTGCTCTGACTCCGTGGCTAGAATGCTCCTGGTACTCCACTTCGGTGAGTGGAATAACATGTGATGAGCCCCTGCTGGAGTGCCGCGGTGCCAGTGTGGACACCCTGGTTTGTTAATGCGCTCTGATCGGCCTCTAGAAGTGCCCCACAATGCCTGTTCTAGCCACTCTGGTCATCACTTTGAACTCTACTGCCCTGCCCTCAGGTGACCAACTGCCATACCTGGGAATTTTGAAAATCCCCTTCCTGTTTGCTCAGCCAGGCGTGAAGTGCTCTCAGAGGATCTTTCCAGCTGACCATGCCTCCAAGCACCAGGCAAGCCCCAGTATGGAGGAATGGTGAAGTGCTGTACCTCATCAGTGTTTGAGTGGAGGAAGCTGTCCAGTCCCAGCTGCACTCCAGCTGTAGAATTTCCAATACCTTCAGGCAGATATCAAGGGACATGATGGAAAGAGACCATGATCGAGATGCACTGCAGTGCAGGGTTAAAGTGAAGGAGCTGCAGAATGTCTACTGCAAAGCCCACGAGGCAAAAAACTGCTCCGGTGCTGCCCCCGTGATCTGCTATTTCTACAAAGAGCTGGACGCGATACTTGGGGGTGACCCCACCTCCACTCTGGGGACCACCATGGACCTTCAGATCCCAGTTCAACAAGCCAAAAGGAGGAGAAGGAGAAGGAAAATGGAAGTGAGGGTGCTAAGGAGAAGGAAGACACCCTAGATGCATGCAGCCAGGAGCTGTTTGCAAGCTAGGAGGAAGGTAGCCAATTACAGTGGCAGGTGCTTGGGGAAGGACAAACACCAGAGGAGGTTCCCGGTAAGTGGCTTTTATTTTGGGAAGGTTATTCAGTGGGGTCTCTTAGAGTGAGGATAGTTAGGGCTGCATGCATACCTAGATGCAGAATAGGGCATTGATGTACTCTCTCACATCACGGTAATCGGCCTCAGTGATCTCTTCAAAGGTCTCATCCAGAACTTGGGCAATGCTTCTTGGGAGAACCACTGTGGTCCTTGTTCCAGTCAGGCTAATGCGTCCATGCCACTGTACCGCGAGGGGTGGGGGGACCATTGCTGCACACAGGTAAGATGCATATGGGCCAGGGCAGAAGAAGCGTTGTAGTAGAAGACCCTCCCCTGCTTCCTAGGTCACCCTTAGCAGTGAGATATCTTCCAGGACGAGTTCCTGTGGCAAATGTGGGGACAGTGTTCAGTATAAAGGCCCCCCGCCGCTGTTGGCACAGAAACCCAGAGGGCTGTACAGCCCTGAAACAATCAGTCCCCCTTGCCCCTGTGCTTACTCACCATTTTGGGGCTCCTGTGGGTTACGTGCGCTCGCTTTGAGACAAGCAAATTATGCTACTGTGTAGCTTGTGCTTGCCCTCCTTAAGTACAGGGGAATCATTGCTCTGTCTAGTGTGAACAATGCTGCCTCTCTTAAGTGTTGCATTTTACCTTTACAGATGCAACCCTGAGATCTCAGATACCTATCACATCACCGGCCAAGAGGCTGCAAAGAATCAGCAAAAGATCACATAGAAGCAAAGAAGACCTGCTGCATGAAGTAATGCAGCAGTCACTTAACGAGAATCGAAAAGTGCAGGAGTGGAGGGAGAGAGAAAGGAGAATCTACCAGCAGAATGAGGAGCACTGGCAAAAAGGCGCGATGCTCTGGCAGCAAAGCACGGATTGGCTGATAAGCATCATGGAGTGCCAAAAAGACTCTATCCAGGTGCTCGTAGCCATGCAGGTGGAGCACTAGTGTGCCTGCTCCCCCCGCAGCCCTTGTCCCAAAACTCTTTCCCTTGTGCCCCCATGTCACCTCCAATCCACTTTCCCCAATATCTGGGTTCTTACCATCAACAGCTGTCTCCAGCGCCTGTAGCTTCAGCACCCCACCCTGAAAACTACGACCCTTACTCACTGCACTCAACCCCGATCACCATGCAGCATTTTCATCCTGAAGTGCAGCAGTCATTGCACAGCACTCCAGACAGGAAGGCTGAATATGATAACAGGGCATACACAAACCTGTGATTGTATTGTTTCCCACCCCAACCCCTTGCCCTTTCTGTTTCCCAAGCAGTTGTGTTTCTTTTTAATAAATGAATTTCCTTTTCAATAAATGGATTCTTTTGGCTGTGAAAACATTCTTTATTATTGCATAAAGTAAAAGATACCTTAGCTCAGGAAAGCAACAGGCACTGCAAGTCAGCGTAGCAAACACAGGTTCCTACAAACATTGGAATCACTGCACTTCACTGCTGTGCAGGGCACCAGACATTACTGGTGGCTTTCAGACTCAAATTGCTCTCTCAAGGCATCCCTAATCCTTGCAGCCCCACTTTGGGCCCCTTTAATAGCCCTGCTCTCTGGCGGTTCAAATTCAGCCTCTAAGTGTTGAACCTCCAAGTTCCATACCGGAGTGAATCTTTCACCCTTCTCTTCACAAATGTTATGGAGGAAACAGCACATAGATATAACTGCGGGGATGGTGTCATTGGCCAAATCCATCTTCCCATAGAGAGAGTATCAGTGGCCCTTTAAACAGCCAAAAGCACACTCCACAGTCATTCTGCACCAGCTCAGCCTGTTGTTGAACCGCTCCTTGCTGCTGTCAAGGCTCCCTGTGTAGGGTTTCATGAGGCATGGCATTAAAGAGTAATGGGGTCTCCAAGGATCACAATGGGCATTTCAACTTCCCCTACAGTGATCTTCTGATCTGGGAAAAAAGTCCCCGCTTGCAGCTTCCTGAACAGGCCAGTGTTTCAAAAGATGGGTGCGTCATGCACCTTTCTGGGCTAGCCTGCATTAATATCAATCAAACGCCCACAGTGATCCATAAGTGCCTGGAGAACTATAGAGAAATACCCCTTCCGATCCATGTACTCGGAGGCTAGGTGGGCTGGTGTCAGAATTGGAATACGTGTTCCATCTATCGCCCCTCTGCAATTAGGGAAACCCATTTGTGCCAAGCCAGCCACAATGTCGAGCATGTTACCCAGAGTCAAGGTTCTTCTGAGCAGGATGTGATTAATGGCCCTACAAACTTGCATCAACACGATTCCAGCAGTCGACTTTGTCTCTCCAAACTGGTTAGTGACTGATCGGTAGCTGTTTGGAGATGCCAGCTTCCAGACTGCAATAGCCACCTACTTCTCCACCAGCAGGGCAGCTCTCAAACTCGTGTCCTTGCACCGCAGGGTGGGGGTGAGGCTCAGCACACAGTCCCACGAAAGTGGCTTTTCTCATCCGAAAGTTCTGCAGCCACTGCTCATCATCCCAGAGTTGCAGGACAACATGATCCCACCATTCAGTGCTTGTTTCCCAAGCCCAAAAGTGGTGTTCCATGGTGGTGAGCATGTCTGTGAATGCCACAAGCAATTTTGTGTTGTATGCATTATGTGACTTGATATCATCGTCAGAGTTCTCACTGTCAGTTTGGATGTTAAGGAGCATCTCAACTGCCAAACATGACATGCTGGCGAGACTCGTCAGCATATTCCTCCATAGTCCGGGTTCCGTTCGCGCAGACCAAAAAGGGAAGGCAGAGCGCGCAGCACAAAAAACATCGAAAGATGGTGCCAAATGTGGACGGATACAGAGGGATTGCTGGGATGCGAAGAGCTGCATCACGAGGCATTGGGACAGGACCCAGAATGCCCCATACCCTCTTCCCACAAGCTGCAGCGCCAGAATGGGAAGAGGTGCTCTGTGGGATAGCTGCCCATAATGCACTGCTCCCAATGCCACTGCAAGTGCTGCAAATGTGGCTACGCCAGTGCACTTGAAGCTGTCAGTGTGGACAGACTGCAGCGCTTTCCCATGGTGCTCTACGAAAGCTGGTTTAACGCAAAGTGCTCTACAACTGCAAGTGTAGCCATGCCCGTAGAGTGAACACGTAGAGGGAGAGCAAGCAGGACTCTGGAATGTGAGCTGCACTGGCAATGGGAAAGTGAGCATGAGTTTGGGCTGCACTGCCTGTGGGAGCAAGCAAGACTCCATGAGAGTTTTCTGGGATCTATTGTCCCTCATGTATCATAAATACATTTGTCAGTGAAATTCTAGTTGCCAAAGAATCCAGCCTGGCTGTGACATGCTTTTAACACTGACAGGTAGAACAATTATCTCTAATGCCTGAACTTGAGCCAGCCCCATTGAGAAGTGACTGAGAGGGAATAAATAGGAAATGCATTATGTTATTTTCACAGCCACTTTTCTGACTATAACTCCATTATCAGAAAAATCATTTGCACCTATTGGCGAGATAAACAGGAGTGAAGGTCTCCTTCCTCTCCTTATGTTAGGCTGAGAAGTGGCACTAAATTATTCTGATTGTAGAAAGATTGTTCCAGTAAAATAGAATGTGAAGCTCCAAGGGACGTGTTGAGAACAGAGGCTTTACACTATTTAAAAAGGCAAGAGACAAAACCCCTTGCCAAACTCCTTCACTCTTTATTACCAGCAGCTGCAATGCTGCATGTGTCCGGCTGCCTTGTAAGTGCCAAGAGAAGTAATGGAGGTGGGATAGCATGTGAGCAGATAAAATAGATGGTAGCTTCCCCTCAGCAGCAAGTTTAATTATTTGCACTATTGTAGGCTCAAGGAAAAAAGTTATACATATTGAGAAATGATTCGCCCAGCTTCCTGCAGCGGACAGATTATGAAAAATATTTATTCTTGCTGGTTCATGATGAAATGAGGTCTTTAAATATTCTGATCCCGTGCATGTCTTTGAATGGGGGAAGAAAAGGCAGAAGGAGTCTCCTAGAAAAGTAAGAGTGCAAGAGCTTGCAGGGAACAAAGTAGCATTCATTTCTCTGCATGAAATAAGATGCCTTCAAGAAGCGAACCAAATCAAACATTAAACCAAAGAAAACCCCTTCTTTTAAAGTATCCCTTCTGAAATGTCCCAGAACATCCTGTCTTCCTCCTTTCTGTATAGGGACTGGAGCACACAGTCTTCATTTCACGTTTTACACAGTACTTAGTACATTGTCAGTGCTTAAGAAATACAGAATGATATATATTTTCAAAGATGGTAAGTGATTGTGGGTGTCCCAGATTTTTGGGTGACCAGCCTGAGATACTTTAAAGGAGCCTGATTTTCCAAAGTAGAGTGCCAAACCCTCAGAAAATCAGAATCTTCTGTGGTGTCTCACTGTGCGTGGCACCCAAAATCATCAACTACTGTTAAAGGTGTAGAACAATAAATAAATACCACTACTGCTATCATGCACTATATGGGTGCAGACCACAGGTCATGTGATGTATCCAATCTACACATATCCCTTGGATGTGTCATTATCTAAACCACAATTTGAGGTTACAACGATTCACTCAAAAATGCTAGTTATTCCTGCATGACAAAATCCTGCAGTTCTCAGTCACTCTTGGCTCAGGTAAGTTTCCCACCGAAGTCAATGCTACTTTCATCTGAGCGAGGGCTCAGTTCTGAAGTGTGGAGCAACCTCAACTTCTGTTAACTTCAGCACTTACAAGAACAGGTCCTAAGCAAGAAGTGGCGGGATTTAGGTGGGACATGATAAAGCCCCAGTGGCCTGAATACTGGATGGTGATTAGGAAAGTGCATGCTGCACCTTCTGAACAGATTAGAAGCCAGTCCTGAACACACTCCTAATGCATATGCATCACTACAGCTGCCTCTGATTGCTGAAGGCAGAATGTCTTTGGGTACTGCTCCTGGCACAATGCACTTCTCTATCTCCCTTCTTGTTTTTACTTTGGCTACTAAAGCCACAATATAGCCCTTCCTCTCTGTATTATAAAGCACTGGCTGATCAATGCATTAATGTAAATACATTATACTAGGTTACAACCACAACGTAAACTAGTCAAGCTTCATTTTTCATAGAGTTCCGTTTGTGGGTGCGTGAAGAGAGCATTCCGATCTCACGCCTGGGTACTCAACGCTGCACAAAATGGGCATTTGCATGTCTGTGTGCCAATCTAAGCCTCCAAACGGGAGATTTGGATGACCTGCCAGTAGTGGGGTTTGAAAACCAAGTTTGGAAAAGATTGTGGGAGAAAAAAAGAGACTTTAGGACTTGCCTCACAAGGAGAATTCCTAATTGGAGCTGGAAACACAGCGCTGGTCACGATGATTGTTTCTGCCACTGGGACCTTACTGGTGCTCAGCAAGAGTGCAGAGCCTAGATAAAACACAAAAGAGAAGAGCAGACATGCTGTTGCCACTAATCTCTGAAGCAAGATTTGTAAAAGGCTCATCAGAACATTCCTGTAAGAACCTTACCTAGTCTGGTTCCAATTGTGTTAACTGGTCCCTGTTTCAGGGGGATAATATATGACAAAAGGCATTTTTCAATTTAGTTTGGATGCAGTCAATACAGCTTCACATACCCTAGGGCCCTATTCAGGAAACATATTGAAGTGATCTGTCTACCTTCTTCATACACTTTATTTTTCTGCTTATGTGTAATTTAGGATTCATTTTCCTTGCTAGATCCACAACAAAATGCATTTGTTAAAAAATTTAATTTTAAGTGACTCTTTGTGCTGGTGAAAAATACCAGATTAATAGCAATGCAGTTGGAGCTCTGTCTGTTCCTTTAGGCTAAACATCTAATAAGGACTGCAGGAGGAATTGGAAACACAGATATTTTCTTGCAGAGGGCACAGGGAGTGGAGGAAAATGCAAAGGGAAATTCTTTGCTCTCTCTGCGCAGAGCTAGAGAGGGCTGAAGCTGTGGGAATGATCAATGGGTCCAAAATGCTGACCATACAGCGGTTGCAAACTTCCATACAAGCTTTGCTCCCCCTGCCTTGCGTCTGCAGTACCTACAAAAGAGAGGAGATTAGGTTGCACTGAACCCTGCCTGCATGGTGTGGGCCCGGTGCCAAACGTATTTGTGGGCCCCCCAGGGGGGCAAAGGAGCATGGCTTGGGGAGGTTGGTCCCCAGAGCAAGGGGCCAGCCAGGGGCATTGGGGCTTGGCATGGTGGGGCTGGGCCCTCTCCACCCAGCCCAGTGCAAGGGCACTGTATACAAACCAGCAGTTGCCAGACACACACTGGCCCACCCAGCCCTGTGCTGCCAGTGTGCCCTTTCCTCTAGGGGCTGGGCCCATGCCATGCCACACAGCCCACTCAACTCCCTATGCCCAGCGTCCCCCGGAGCTGCTGTGCTCAGCAGCCCACTACACAGACCCTTCACCGCAAATGCACAGCAGCCTGCACACCATCACCACCCCTGCCCAGCACCCGCCCCCCCACAGCTGCACCACTACTGCCCAATACACTTCCCCACAGCCCAGTATCACAACTACACAGCACCTCACTCAGACCCCCCCACTGGCCAGCACCCCCCCACACAGCTGCACCACTACTGCTCAGTGCACTTCCCCACAGCCCCCCCACTACAACTACACAGCACCCCACTCTAGGGTGACCAGATGTCCCGATTTTATAGGGACAGTCCTGATATTTGGGTTTTTTTTTTTATGGGCTCCTATTGCCCCCCACTCCCTATCCTGATTTTGCTCCCCACCTCCAGAGACCCCTTCCTCACACCCTGCCCCCTGGCCACAATCATCGGCTCTGCTGGAAGGTGATGGCATCTGCCAGGCTGAGCAGACAGCACGGCCAGGGCCAGTCCAGTGCCAGGGCAGGGAATCACTCTGGCCTCTTGGGAGTAGCACAGTTAGCCAGGACAAGGTCTGCCCCCGCCTTGGCCAGACTCCCTCAGGACCCAGCTGCCTGGAGATAGGATGACCATACATCCCCTTTTGGCTGGGACAGTTCCCTTTTTAAGCTCTGTCCCAGCCATCCTGACTTTTTTGACAAAAACAGGCATTTATCCCATTTGCTCTTGCCAACTGATCACTTGTCAAGAACAAACAAATGCCCAATTTACCAAAAAAGTCTGGTGTACCCCTCTAGCAGAGCATGGGGGAACATGTTGGCAGCGGAGGGGGTAGCGACACAAGGTGTCAGGTAGGAGGGCTTGGGGGGTCAGCCCCAGGTAGAATGGAGCTTCGGGGTGGGTTAGGGGCTAGCCCCAGCCCCTGGCAGTGATGTGGGTAGGGTGTCAGCCCCAGCTCCTGGCAGTGGTGTGGGGAGCTGGGGTGGGGGAGGGGTCAGCTCCAGTCCTGGCAGCAGCATGCAGAGCTCGGGGAGGGGAGAAGGGGTTGGAGAGAAGGGGGAGAGCCCCTGGCCACAGCACCGGGAGCTTGAGGAGGGGAGAAGGGGTTGGAGAGAGGCGGGACAGCCCCTGGCCGCAGCACGGGGAGCTCGGGGAGGGCAGAAGGGGTCGGGGAGAGGGGGGACAGCCCCTGGCAGTGGCATGCGGAGCTTGTGGAGGGGAAAAGGGGTCGGGTGGGGAACAGCCCCGTCCTGCCTCGGAGAGGAGAGAAGGGGTTGGAGAGAGAGGGAGGGAACAGCCCCTGGCTGCAGCACGGGGAGCTTGGGGAAGAGGGGTCAGCCCCTGGCAGCGTGGAGCCGGGGGCAGGGCCAGCAGCCCCAGCCAGGCGGCATAGGGCTCCAGCTCTCTCAGCCCCAGATGGCCAGAGAGCAGAGAGGAGCCTGCGATTGGCCTATGATCTATCAGGAGAGAGCAGAACGGTGGGCAGGGGCGGGGGCGGAGAAGAGCTGGCGGGGCCTTGGAGTGCAGCCCAAGCAGAGCGGGCTGGGTCAGGCCGGGGCCCCTTTGGAGCCTGGGCCCGGCACCATGGTGCCAATGGTGCCATTGTAAATCCATTACTGGTATTATTTAACTCTGAACAGCGTTTTTGAGATAGTGTGTATGGCAGATGCTACTTTGTATGATTTCCTTTAGTAGCTCTGCATATAAACAATAAATGTCTCCTCTGATTTATACTATTGTATGAGGGAAAATGTTCATGGGGGCAGGTAGTTTGTATGCCACATTTCAGCCTGGTGATAGTTCAATGCCCAGAGTATAAACCAATGAATACTGTGGATTTATGAAAGCAAAGTTGAAATTGTGGGGGGGAGTGCAGGGAAGCAGAGACAGGATTAAGAGAAAGTAAAGAAGGAATTGTGGAAGGGTGAAGGATCTGGCTGGCTTGGCAGAGTGGAGGGAGGAAGATGTGAAGAGGATAAAAAGTAATGAGGACTTATCTGAAGTAAAGCACAGAAGCCTGGGCACCAATCTCCAGTGACAAGACAGACAGGACAATGACAGCACTAATGGTCTTATGCTCAGAGTGTTTAAGGTGGAAAGATAAGTTTTGTTTCACTGAAAGCTGAATATAAAGGACTTATGAAAACAAGGTAAGTGCAAATCCTGTGTTCTGCATTGAAAAAACCTTCCCCTCTGCCTTTAGCATACCCCCCCTTCACACCTACCCATTTTGTTACCTGCATTCATTCCCTGTATCTACTGGTATTCCCTCATACCTTCTAGCGAAGGGAAGTGGCTGTACTCCAGGTTTCCGATCTGCCACGGAAAAGTGAGAGAGGCGGGGGAGCTCTGTGTCCAGCCGCAGTCCCCTTCTTCAAACGAACAGTAAAAGCCAGGGGGGAGCTTTTCTGCAAGAAAGAAAGTCCAAAAAACACAGAAGAGCAGATGAGTAGATTCCTGGGCACAGGCAGAAGGAAAGCAATGAATGTTCTCCCAGGGTTATTTTGGAGCAGACTGACTCTTCCCATCTCCATGTGGCCATTTGCTGTTGCCTATCATGCCATGGATGACAAGGTGAGGGGGGAAAAAGGTAACAACACTTCAAGGTGTGACTGTTGGCTGAAAGAGAGGGGCAAATCCCTGCATATGTGACATTGGGGGGTTTCCTATTTACTTGATCTCTGCGGCTTCTAGGATCTAATTTACTCAAGGTTACAAATCAAGAGATGATTTCCCTAATTTCTGGCCCCCAAAACTCCACCTGGGCAGGGAAAATCCTCATCAGTAAAGCACTCTTACCACCCCCACCCCTTTTACAGAGGTCAGTGCAGTCCAGTGGCTCAGACGCACCCTTGAGAGTCTGAAGACCCCGGTTCTAGTATCAGCTTGGCCCCTTATTCTGCTTTGACCTCAGGCAAGTCATTGCACTTCTCTGTGCCTCAGTGCTCACATTTGTGAAAGGGGAATAGTAATACCTCTCTGCCTTGGGAACACACTTGAGGATGGAATATGAACATTTTGTCTGAAACCCTATTTGCAGTTTTGAAGCTCACTCTTTCATTTTGTTACTGGCTTGGGTTTTTTAACGGGGTTCTGCGTTGTAAGTCCTAATGTTTTATTAGTCACTGGCTTCCTGTCTCTGTGTTCTGGTCTACACTACAGAGTTAGAGCGATGCAAGGTAGCTTAAGTTGAACTAACTATGGTAGTATCTATACTTAAATTTCATTCCCACCGCTGTATCTGCCCCAGTATGCCGACCTAATAATTCCACCTCCATGAGCGGCGTAGAATCAAGGTCAATGTAGTCAGGTCAATGCAGTGTCAGTGTAGACACTGCCTTGCTTAAGTCAACTGTTATTGGCTTTCAGGAGCTGTCCACAATGCCCCACATTGATACTACAATTGGTACAAGCACCCCTGGTGAGGGCAGACAGTCCCTTAGCCCATGCCTTGTGAGTCCGAGTCAGTTGGCACCGGCCATCCATGGGTGTCTAATTGCAGGTATTCAAGATGTTAAACTACACACACACACACACACACACACGTAAAGCAGAGTAATAACCCCTTTTAGCAGGAGTGAGAGTGAATAGCAACTATACTTCAAAACAACACTGGGGTTACACAGAGTAGTTTTATCAGCAGCACAGAATGACTAGATTAGTTGAGTGATTGAATTAGCTGCTGACAGACAAGTTGTTATAACTCAAGCTGTTGCATCTCCACTACCTTAGTTCAGCCCAGGTCCCGGATAAGCCAGCTAGCTCAATCTCAAAGCACCACTTTATGTAGCCAATTAGTTTATTTTATCATCCATTATCATTGCAAAGCTTTGAGATCTGGGACCTCTGTCTTGGGTTGTTCCCTTACCATTCACACTGGGACCATTAGGTCTGAAACTACAAGTTGAGATTTTTGTGTGTGGAGACGAATTAGAGGTAATACTCAAGTTACAACTCCAGCTAATTGTGCTGGGAAGACACACCCACAGACACTGAATGCGGAGCAAGGAGTCACAGGGAAGTAATTTGGTAAAGGTCACTGGCAGTGTCATTAACTGTTGCAAGAGAAATACAGGATCCTGAACACATATCTTGGCAAGAAAGTGAAAGAAGGATGGATTCTCCATTATGTTGTTTGAAAATGTGATTTCAATATAGCTCACATAATCCTGCTAGTGACTGAGGAGCTGTGAAGGGCAATTTTTTTTAAAAAAAAAGTGAAGGCAGTGGTGACTGACAGCCATGAAACCAAAACTACCTATCTTCTCATGTGTATTTATTTAAAGTATGTATGGCCCTCATCACTGCAGTATCTGAGCTCCACAAGATTTAATAAAATGCTTCCCTCCTCCACTTCTTTATTTGCAGGAGTAGTTTAAAAGATCATTTCCTCACTCCAGTCCCACAGTTTTCTGTTTATTCAAGAAGTATCATCTTGTCAAAAAACTGTACAAGAGGCCTATCATTCAAGATGCTGAGCACTGTCAATGCCCATTCACTCCATAAGGATCACAGGACACTCAGCTCCTCACAGGATTAGGCCCTAAACTTCTCTGCTCTCCCAAAGTGCCTCACTGCTGCCATAGATAGGTTAAAAGGGTAATTCAGAGTCCATGGCCTATTCAGTTCCTGTTCTCACTGCAGGAGGCCAGTTAGTCACTGCTGTGATGACTGTATCTGTGATGTGAACATCTGAGTTTTTAGGAAGGAACTGGACTGAGAATTACCAACTCATTCCACTTAGGCCACCAACAGTCATCGTATGTCCATGGCTTTCACAGGTTCAGAGCTAGCCCTAGCAGTCCCTCTTGAACTACGGTGGAAGTGAAAAACGTCCTTATCCCATAGCCATCTTATCTACCATAAACCAAACCTTTAAAAGCACATTTAAATATTTGCCTTTTAAAGTCTCCAAATTTGTGCAGCCTTTCCTACACTCTCTAGGCTAAGAAGACAGAAGCTTCACTGTGTTTTACCCATCTATAGAACTTGATTATTTCATCATCTCAGCCTCAGGCTGGGATCTGAATAAAATGACAGAACCAGGTGTGCCCTGAATTCCTATTGTAACAGCTCAGTGTAGTGTCTGATTGAATGCATTTTCCTGTCTGGGATGCTGTAAACAAGCCCAAGCAGTGGGGAAGACATCTAAGCAACAAACTGCCTGCAGGCTAGAAAAAGCTGTAGTTCAGCTCATTGTGATGTATAATAGAAATAGAGATGTATAATAAAAACTATTACTACCACAGTGTCTCTCTTTCCTCCTCCTCAAATATGTCATTATGAATTGCTGAATGTCCTGCACTCTAGATGCGCTGCATTCCCAACTACTATTGTTTAATGCTTTGTATATGTAGAAAAGCAATGGAACCCATTTATTGCCATTCCAAGGAAAGCTTTCAGGACAGAGCCACTCTAAACACATTACCACACAGCAGGCTCTCATGAGCATTATCCAGATTAGTGAGGGCTCTGTGCACTGCACAGAGGGGGAAAAAAAACAACTTTCTGGATTGAAAAGGCAATATCCACATACTCCGTGCACGTTTCTGAACTTCTTAGCTTGGCAAAACTCACATTAACTTCAGCGAGAGTTCAGCCTGATTAAGGAGAGTAGGAGTTTTATGAGGGTTGGTGAAACCTATTGTGTTTGATAGTATTAGAGACAGGCAAACCTCAAAAGGTTCAAACCTCAGTGGGTATGTCTACACTGCAACGTAAGCTTGAGCTTAAACTCGGGCGCAAACCTAACCCCCCTTGTTTCTACACTGAAATTGTGCTAACTCAGGGCTTGGTCCCAGTGTCTCAGGATCTGCAGGGTTCAAGCATGAGTCAAGCTAGGACCCAGGGTTCCAGCCCTATTGCTTTGCAGTGTCCGTTGACTCATGTCCTGGGAGTCCACCAGAAGTATCTCACAATTTCACGGACTGACTTCCTTAGTTCTCTCTGTGACGGGTTGAATCACAGAAACCCCCTTGGGAACTGCCAACTGATGAGCCAAGATTACTTCTGCCTCTGCTTTCCCTGCTAGCTCGAGACTCCAGCACCCTGTCTTGCTGAGCCAGATGCCAATCTGAGCCTAATACAGTAATAAAATGGAATACAGATAAAATCTCACCCTCAGAGATGTTTCAATAAGTTTCTTTCACAGACTGGATGCCTTCCTAGTCTGGGCACAATCCTTTCTTCGGGTACAGCCCTTGTTCCAGCTCAGGTGGTAGCTAGGGATTTCTCATTATGGCTCCCCTTTGTTCTGTTCCACCCTCTTATATATCTTTTGCATAAGGCAGGAATCCTTTGTCTCTCTGGGTTCCCACCCCCTTCTTCTCAATGGAAAAGCACCAGGTTAAAGATGGAGTCCAGTTCAGGTGACATGATCACATGTCACTGTAAGACTTCATTACTCACTTGCCAGCACACATATATACAGGAAGCCTTACAAGTAAAACAGACACATCTACAGACAATTGTCCTGGTTATTAGGAGCCATCAAGTTCCCAAACCACCATTAATGGCCCACACTTTGCATAACTACAATAGGCCTCAGAGTTATATTTTATATTTCTAGTTTCAGATACAAGAGTGATACATCTATACAAATAGAATGACCACACTCAGTAGATTATAAGTTTTGTAATGATACTTCACACGAGACCTTTTGCATGAAGCATATTCCAGTTGCATTATATTCATACTCATCATATGATTTTATGAAAATATGCTAGACTGCAATGTCACACTCTCTATCCCAACAATCTCCAATTGACAACTGAAAACAGAAGCCACCCCCTTTGGCATGGCGGGGGGTATCGTAGGCCAGAGGATGCCAAGTCTTCCCAAACAGCTAGGCGTGACCCCACTCATGCGCCATCCCAAGGCCAAAGCCTATCTTCCCCCATGACCCCATCCCAGACTGCTCCTCTTTCCAATCTTTTCTCAGATTCTCCCCCGAAGTGGGTAGGGGTTGGGGCTAGGGGGAGGCCACCCAGCTGGCCCGGGCTGGGACTGGCCAGTGCTCTGGCTGGACAGCCTGGCCAGGATGGCCTGGGACTCAGGACAGCTGGGGTGGGGCTCCTCTGGCTGCGAGGCAGAGAAGGAGGGCAGGGCCAGGGGCTAGCCTCCCTGCATGGGGGATTCATGCACCACACCATGTCCCTCGGCATACAGCTGCAGCTCACCACCGGAGAACCTCCTAGGTTTGCAATGGAGACCAGACTGAACAAGCCTTTTGCAAAGCATACTGCTTCATGGTCTTGGGCACACAGCCATATTTTGGTGAATCTCTGGTGCAAGGCCAATAAAACTGTGGCCTTCAGCAAAAGCACCAGGAATGATCATGCGTACCAGCAGATACCTAAAAAGCTGGCAGCTTTGCAGTTTTTCCAGACTGGTGACTAGTGCAGGGAGCATATTAAGAACCTTAAAAGCGAGTACCAGACAACCAGGCACAAGAACCACATCTCGGGCAACTCGCCAACATCATGCTCATATGATGAGGAGTTTGACCAGGTGCTAGGCACTGTGCCCAACCATGTTTCATGATGACCTGCTCAGTCGGGATGGTGCTGGGCTAGCCCCTGAATCCAGCTAGGTCACTGATGGGAGCCAGCAGCAGGCTCCAGTGAGGAATATGAAGTGACTCTGTTCATGAAACCAGTCCCAGAGGAGGTTGTGGATAAGGTTCAAAAGAAAATTCTAGGTCCCTACTTGGAAGAGCTGTGTGACCCCATCCCATCTTGAAGAACACTGCTGGTGAGCCTGCAGCAAACCCAGTAGAGACAGAAGCTGCTCCAGTGCCCGGTAACTTTCTGACTCCAATATAGTTTATTATTACAGTAATGGGAGAGGTTTCTGCTCTAAGAAACACTGCAAAAGTTAGGAGAAGCCCCAGCTACAAGCATGTATCCACCAAAGGCAGAATATATCATGCCGCCTTGGCACCCCCTTCCCTCACCTCCTCTCCACCACATAGAGTTCAAAACGGAACCTGGGAATCTGAAACATTAAAAAACAGCTTTAAAGAGTATTTTCACTGCAGAGTCACAGATGTTTGCGAGGGTTATTCATGTTTTCCAGGGTCATTCATGTTTTCCTTGCAGTAGTAAGAGCTTGAAATTGGCAGCTTTGTAATCACTCCACAGTCTGTGGAGCAGCCTGGAAACAGTGAACTCAGTGTGTGCCTTTGGGAAACAGTTTTCTATTTCTAAATCTAGTCCATTTCAGTTAGAGGTAGTCCATGCAGTCTGTGGGTCACAAAATCACTTCTCCCAAGTGTAAGTGAGGTATCTGTTTTTGTCCAGAACTGTGCCAGGTGTGAAGAGGAGGAAAGCTAGAGAGTTCTGAGTGTTTGCACGCAGCAATAACAGGCTAAGCCATGTGGAAGCTAACAGAGCATCCTGTTAATTCCCTCGTGGAATCTGACACAAACATGGTTGCTGATAGTTGCAAATTTTTCCTGAAGCTGGAACTCCAGATAGTCAGTCACACTGTAGGGAAGGGCATTTTTCCAGGCCCTTCTGTACAGCTGACTAGCCTACTCCACCCACAGGCCCCAAAATGTGAAAGGCCAGAAATGATGGAAAAAGCCTTTTGCAGCAAGGACACTATTCTGCCCCTTAGTATGCCAAGTAGTTATGCAATTTTAATAAAACCAAAAAGAGGTTGTAATTTTAAACATAGCACATTGTCTCTGCACTTTTTTAATTGCACTTAACCAGATGCGTCCAGAGAGAATATGTGGACTGAAGCATCCTCATCACAATATATGGCGATTCAGTTTTGAAATGTAACATTTTATGTCCTTGAGATTCCACAAGAATTAATTCTGTGCTCTTCCATATTGCTACTTTAGAAAATAACCTTTTTTTGTTTGTCCTATTTCAGGCCCCTCAATTTTACTTCCTGCTGTTAATCTAGAACTCAGTCCCTGGCCCAACATATCTTCCCAGATCATTCCAAAAGGAAGCGTTTCTGTGATGAAGTTATGGTCGGTGTCCATGAGGGGTCTCACCAGTGGTCCTGTACCAGAAACAGAGGGATACACGACTGGAATGAGGCCAAGCTGAGAGGCAGCAGGGCAGGCTGAGGCTAGCCGCCTAGGTGGAGGACAGGGGTTCAGAGAGGGAGCAGGTCCTTGAAAACCAGTTTCTGGAACAGGAACTGTGGCTAAGGTAGGAGGACAGATCTCAATAGAGAGACCTATTTCAGCAACTCATCTCCATCACGGCTGCAAGAGCACCAGCTCCTGCTGTCTCCCAAGCAGCACGGCCTGATCCCCCTGTAGCATATCCTCAGGCATGCAGTAGCTTGAACAACTCCATGTCCAGGTGGTCCATGCTTTCTGGCCCCATAAGTGGCTGGACAGGGCAACTAAACCCCATGCAGCTTCCTTCTTGAATCTTTTTCCTGTGGATACCTCCACTCCCCTTTCCCAGTACCAAGTACAGGAAAATGGGGAAAGAAGGGAAAGAGAACAGGGGACCAGGGCACATGTAGTGATAGGGGGGTTGGGCTGGATTTGCATTGCTCCCAACATTTTTTTTTAAATGTTCTTCTGGTACTTGATTTTGGGTGTTGTAAAGGAGGCTGGCCTATCCAGCACCCAGTGACTGTTGTACTGTTTTAATACCTGTTTACAAATAAAGCCTTTTAGGTCATCAAGAAATGTTATTGCTATCACTCATCACTTGATACAATCATGAGTTGAGATAATAAAGCTAAAAACATGAGCAGGAGCAATTCTGCAGTAGCAAGCAAACATTATATCATAACTGGTGGAGATAATATCTCTATTTGCCCAGGTACAGCAATTCACATTTCAATAAATTCTATACATAAACCCATGCTGCCCCCCCAACTCATAATTCTCATGTCATTCATAATTACATTGCATGAAAATCAAGTTCACACACCTCTCAAGCACTAAATTCTCCACCTACCCCAAATTTAATTAGCCCAATTCTTCCAACAAGCATTTTCATGCAGGTACTATTCCCCCTCTTCCACTGGGCCATGCAAGTCCATAATGTGAGAACACAAAGCATCTCTGATTTCTGTTGCCCTGTTACAAACAGTTCCCACAGTGGCAGTTGCATGTGCTGGCTGAGTGTACCAATTCATTGTCCTATCGCTGCCATGGTCCATTCAGAGGGAAATGGCTCACTGGTGGCTTCACAAAGTTTGTGAAAAGCACAGTAAGCGACAGTACTACGGATAGCACTGATGACATCCAAATGGGTCTGTAGACATCTCCAACATGTATTTTAATCTGCCAAAATCACATTCAATCACTCTTCTACATCTGCTGAGAATGTAGTTAAACCTTTTCCAGGGCCTCTGAAATCAGGATACGATTTCATAAGGCAAGGCAAAAGGGGCACACGAGGTCCCCGAGAATAATGGTGGGGACTGTAACTCTGTTTATGTCAAATCATCTGGTGGGAATAATGTCACAGCCTGTCCAGGAATGTAGAATCCTGAGCGACGAAAAACTCTGGCATTGTGAACTTTCAAGCCCACCTTGATGTTCATAAATCTGACTCTGTGGTCCACCGTAACAACAGAGTACCACCCTTTGTGGTTTATCTACTCATGTGCTCCTTGAGGAGAGCTAACTATGGGTATTAGTTCCATCAATGACCCCAGCACAGTTAAACTCCATTCTCTCAAAGTCAGCAGTTACCTGTGGAATATCTTTAATGCCCAACACCTTGGGATAAACCACACATCTGACTGCCTCAGATACCTCTGCCATGAATTTCTCTACAATTTCTAACTCAAACTGATTGACAATGGACCTGTAGCAGTCTGGGGTAGCCAGCTTCCAGACATTTATAGCAACCTGCTTCTGGACTGGCAAGCGTGTCCTCAGGTGTGTCTCTTTATGCTGAAGGGTCGGGGCAAGCTGCTCACAAAGCTCCAGAAATGTAGCTTTCTTCATGCAAAAGTTCTGGACTCACTGCTGGTCATCCCAGATCTGCACAGCCATGTGATTACACCAATCTGTGCTTGTGGTCCTGCACCAGATGCACTGGTCTACAGAGCAGCTATGACAATTGTACTGAGTAGCATCTGCCAGTGTGAGTCTGCAATGCTAGGGTACTCCTACTTCTCCTCCATCATGACATCTATTGGATACCTTTGGTGGGACAGAAGCCACCATCAAATTGTCCATCAGCTCCCACGGATGCTCTGCCAGTTTCCTGACACAAGAGCAAAAGCGCAGGCAAGAGAAATTCTTCAGAAGTTCTCCATGCTGCTGGCTCCGGTAGGTGGGAGCATACAGAGCAAAATGACTGCTCAGCAGGCTGTGTTGGCAGGTCATTCAAACATACAGGATAGGGAATTACATTTTTTCACAGTGCATCAATCATATGGCTAGAGCTGCCACATTCCAGGAGGGTGCCAGGGGCTCTCGGATATAGTTGGTCTGACTTGGGTCAGTGCAGTGTGGACGTCAGAGCCCCAGGTTTGAGAAAAAGTCTTAACATAGGATTAAGAAACAGTATAGATGACATTAGTCAGCTGACTTGAGTCCCACTACCCCCGGGCTTACATTGCAGAATAGACATACAGAGTAGGACCAGCATATGCTGTGAAAAAGAGGAGAGTGGCAGGTTCCAGGGATTCTGAGAGGGAGCAGAGGCCATGTTGGGACCTCTCCATCTAAGGAGGACGATGTAGTGAGTGATGACAGCTTGGTCCTTCTCTACATATTTTCAAACTTTCAGAATGGTTCAGGTTTGGTTTGAGAAGTAGGTAAAAGTTCAGGAGTTTCTGATTTCAACCCACATATCCCATCCTTTAACAGCAACAATAATTAACCTTTGGAACAACTTATGGAAGGATGTGGTGGATTCTCCATCACTTGAAATCTCAAGATCAGATGTCTTTAGAAAAGATATGCTCTGACGCAAAGGGCTTGATGCAGGAATTATGAGTAAAATCTTATGTCACATGCTATGCACAAGGACAGACTAGATGATCATTATTGTCCCTTCTGGCCCTAAATAAAATCTATGAATCTTTACTGGATATGGAAGGAAGTTTCAGATCCTGGGTCAAAGGAGCATCTAAATGTGATAACACTTAAAACATCTGATAGATCTTTAACACTGTAGCTGCCTACATATAGGTTTTTCATTACTACTTGGTCTGCCAAGTGCCATCAGAAATGAAGTGCATAATATCCATCATAACTGGTGGAGATAATCTCCATGCTGGATTTTAACATTGAGAGGGAAGAAAACGAAACAAGAAAGGATATTGTTGTGGGTAGGAGAATGGACATATGGAGGAAGGGTACTGTAGATACAATTCTAATAGGTGATACTTGAGGTAGAATGTCTGGGCCTAATCGGGTAAAGAATGCGAGTGAAGCCAAACAGCAAGAATTAAGATGTTTGTACACCAATGCGAGGAGCCTAGGTAACAAAATAGAGGAACTAGAGTTACTGGTGCAGGAAGTGAAAGCGGATATTATAGAGATAACAGAAACATGGTGGAATAGTAATCATGCCTGGAGTACAGGTATTGAAGGTATGTGCTGTTAAGGAAAGACAGAAATAAAGGCAAAGGTGGAGTAGCAGTATTATAAATGGGGTAGACTGTAAAGAAATAAGGGATGGAATGCATAAGACAGAGTCTGTCTGGGCAAAAATCACATTGGGGAAGAAAGCTACTAGAGCCTCCCCTGAGATAGTGTTTGGGGTGTGCTATAGACCACCGGGATCTGAACTGGATATGGACTGAGACCTTTTTAATGAAGTAAATACTAATGGGAATTGTGTGACCATGGGAGACGTTAACTTCTCAGATATAGACTGGAGGACAAGTGCTAGTAATAATCATAGGGCTCAGATTTTCCTAGATGTGATAGCTGATGGATTCCTTCACCAAGTAGTTGCTGAACCAACAAGAGCGGATGCCATTTTAGATTTGGTTTTGGTGAGTACTGAGGACCTCATAGAAGAAATCGTTGTAGGGGACAAGCTTGGTTTGAGTGATCATGAGCTAATTCAGTTTAAACTAAATGGAAGGATAAACAAGAATAGATCTAGGACTAGGGTTTTTTTTATTTAAAAAGGGCTAACTTTAAAGAATTAAGGAAATTAGTTAGGGAAGTGGATTGGACTGAAGAGCTTGGGAACCTAAAGTTGGAGGAAGTGTTATACCAATAAAAACTAGCAGGATCTTAAAGAGGACAAGACATTTGTCACATTTATTGTAAATACCATAATAAAATAAAAGATAACAGCAAAAATTTGTTTGGTTACTTATTTCTAATGATTATCATATATATAATATATATCACTTCACACATATCATTCATACAAAGTTCTTGTTGTATATCTATCATTAACCAGCCTAGATGTTGCTTGTGACAGATACTGGCCAGGTACTCTGTACACAAGAGTGGAGCGAGTCTCGGGTCAGGTGCACCTGATGCTTCTGGAGGCTGCAGCAGAACCATAACTCAATCCTCAGTTTTCAGAGTCCAGCTTTATAGGGATTTTTCCCTATGTTAGTTCATGGAGTTGCTCATCTGCTGTTAAATTAATCAGCAGTGGCGGCTCCATGTTGCAGCAGAATGTTACCAGAAGTCTCTTATCACCTGCTTGGTTTACGGCTTTTACTTTGGATCAAGTCTATAGTCTTGCTGTGTCACGCTGCTTGGATTGATTGATCACCCGTCATATGCAGGCGTGACTTTCAGCCTTGACCTGTTTGATCTTCCTCTGTTGTTCTTTTGTCCTTTTCTTTTAGGGTGGATGCTATTGTACTTGTTTCACTGGTTCGTAGGTTCTTCAGCGGTGGTACGTTGAACTTCACCTCATCCGGACAGCTGGGGCGGGAGTTGAATTTTATACATCATACAGCCCTCATCACACACGTTAACTAACTAATAGATTAAGCAGGGTTGCACATAATGAAGGTTGTGAGGAACTTTACAACAATGGACGTGGAGCATTTTAAAATGGGGTTTGAATTACATATGGCAACGGTGAACAGAGTATACAATGCAGGAATGCGTAGTGATGGCATGTTTACATGATACAGACTGAACAAGTAAACGAACAATTTTATTAATCAGTCTACAGAAGCCTGGAACTACTCAAGTCAGAGTTACAGCCACATCAGAAGTCGCATCCCAGAAAGGGGGGAAAAATCAAATGCAGAGTTGTAGACAGATTGGGATAAGCAAGCATCCAGAGAGTGAGTTAAAACAGCAGAAGCCTACCAGATGAGAAGAGTGGAGAGATCAGCAGAGATAAGCACCGTATGAGTCAACATGTAGGGATAAGTTAGAAAGGCCAAGCAAGGTAGCGTTGACCTACAAAGGAATTAAAACCAATAGAAAAGGTTTATAGCCATATAATAAGAAGAAAACAAAGATCAGAAGAAGTGGACTGCTAAACACTGAGGATGGAGTGAGGTACAGGAAATCTGAGCATGGTCCATAATCTAAAGAAATAACTTTGGCCTCAGTTCTTTAATAAGTAGGATACAAATGGAATGAGATATTGGAGTATATACCACATCCGATGTAGAAGCCCAAACTCAAACAGCTTAATGGGACCTAAATCAGGCGCAGGATATATTTCATCCACGAATATTAAGGAACTGCACATCAATTCAAGCCCATTAGGCAGAATTTTTTTAGATGAATCAGAAACCAGGGTGTAACCATATACTGAAAATTCGCTAACATAGTTCCTACATTGTAGAAGGGGGAAAAAGGTGATCCGGGCAACTACAGGACCTGTCATTGCACATCGTGCAGTAGCAACGTCTTGGGAAACAATTCTGAGGAAACAAATAGTCAAAGGACATTGAGCCCCCCCCCCCTCATCATGGTGAATGCGACAAATACACACGACATGGTTTTACAAAAGGTCGATCATGCAAACCAACTGATGATCTCCTCTTTGAGAAGAGTAACAGATTTTTAGACAAAGGACACAGTTGATCTATGTACTCAATTTCTCCAAGTGCCCAGCATGGGTCTCGAACGGAGAATTAGTAGTTATGGTGAGCATATATGAAATGAAAGGAGCGATAGTCTTAATAGTACTACGATATAAGTCGAAAGGACGTGTAAGGCAGACTACGCGTATACGAGGATGCGGCTGGGCGGGAGTTACTAGTGTGAGTTCCTCAGGATCAGTTTGGGGACCAATGCATTATTGTATTATGTTTAGACTGCCTTGGCACAATGGAAAGTGGAAAGTGCTAACAACGTTCGAGACACAAAGTCTGGGAGTACTGCTAACACAAGGAAGCCGGATACCATAAAGGAATCTGATACTTGTAAACTGAGTTTAACAAAGATGAAATTTAATAGTGAACAAGTGCAAAGTCATGCACTTCGGGATTCTACCAGAATTTAGTTATATTCGGGACACATTCAGTTGGAGATAACAGAGGGGAGAAGGACCTCGGAGTATTGAGTGACACAGGAATGACTATGAGCCCCAATCGATAATGGCCGTGAAAAAGCTACTGCGGTGCTTGGCGATGACATAGCGCGAGCTCTTATCCAGTAGAGCTAGAGCGTGTGTAGTACTGTTTAACAATGAAGCTGGAGACCTCATCTGGATAGTGTGTGCGAGTTCTGGTCTTCCCATGTTAAGAAGATTGATTCAAAATGAACGAGGTAACAGAGAAGGGCTCTAGGACGATCCAAGGAAAGGAACACTTGTCATATGAAAGGAGACTCACGAGCTGGCTTGTTCCGCCTAACCAGAACGAGGGGAGTATGATTTTACTCTATAAAATATATCAGAGAAATAAATACCAGGGAGGGAGAGGAATATTAAGGTCGTACAAATTGGACACAAGACAATGGATATAACTGGACTACAGGGAGTTTTCACTTGGAATAGCCGAAGGTCTCTAACCAGGCAGAGGAGTTGAAGTTTTAGAACAGCCTTCCAAGGGGAGTAGTGAGGGAAAAGACATATCTGGCTTCAAGACTAAGCTTGATAAGTTTATGGAGGGGATGGTATAATGGGATAGCCTAATTTTGGCAATTAATTTGTCTTTCACTACTAGCGGTAAATATGCCCAGTGGCTTGTGATGGGATGTTAGATAGGGTGGGATCTGAGTTACTACAGATAATCCTTTCCTGGGTGTCTGGCTGGTGAGTCTTGCCCACATGCTCAGGGTTCACCTGATTGCCATATTTGGGGTCAGGGAGGAATTTTCCTCCAGGGCAGATTGACAGAAGCCCTTGGGGTTTTTCGCCTTCCTCTGTACCATGGGGCACGGGTCACTTGCTGGAAGATTCTCTGCACCCTGAAGTCTTTAAACCATGATTTGAGGACTTCAATGGCTCAGACACAGGTTTGATACAGGAGTGGGTGGGTGAGATTCTGTGATCTGCATTGTGCAGGAGGTCAGGCTAGATGATCATAATGGTCCTTTCTGATCTTAAAGTCTGTGATTCTGAGATCGGAATTCTGTCAGATGTAACCGTTTTGATGTTAAGACAGGGAGAAAGGTTTGTAAGTTAGCAAAGGTTTATGCAAGACAGGAGAAGGTAGGGCACTTTTACAGAGAGCATTGCATAGTGACATGCCATCACACCATTTCTTCTCTGGGTAGCTTTTGTTGAGTCATATCTATCACCAATGCACAGATGAATCAGCTGATTTTCCTCACAGATTATCAGCTGGATAGTATATGGGACCCAGTAGAATTTCCTATGCTTTGCAGTCATTTGCTCACTCTGACTGAAACTTGAAATACATATTTCTAGTCTAGATGCTAGGAATACTCATCCCCCCACAGACATAAATGCACATTCCTCCACCCACACACAGAATGGAGTTTGAGTCACCAGAGCCTGAAATGGGACTTGAGCCCTATATTATTTTATTTGGTAACATAGGAATGTGAATTTAAAATAATGTCTTTCCCTTCTCTCCAACTCCTCTCCTGCTGCTCCTAGAGTAGCTGCTTTTCAAACTTCAGAGTGACTCCCTCTTTAGGTATTAGGGCTACGCTGTGAATGGGGGAGAGTTTCAATCAGTCACAGGTGATGTAACCCTTGGGAATTGTTCCCCCCACGCAAGGGTTTTCAGGTGTGTAACTGTAGTCCATACATCACAATCCATAACAACATAATAGGATTAGCTCATCCGGCATCAAAGCATCTTCAGCCTTTGATTTGCTATTCCCTCACCTGTGGCACCACTCATATACAGCACTCTGATATGAGGGATGCTCTTAAACCAAAACCCCAACACCTCCTGCACCGGAAAAGTACAGATCTAAACTACTGGAGATAAAGTCTTTGCTTTTGTAAAACAAAACTGTGCCAATTTTTATGCCAGAAGAGAATTTGGCCTTTCATCTCGGTCTTGCATCATAGCAGCCACATTACCTATATGGCTGTATTACATCAGGCGAGCAGGGGCTGTCTTCACAGCAATTTCCAATCCTTGTGTATGAATTTGCCAGTGAAGACATAGGATGATCCACTCCCTGAAATCTTAATTTGTTCTACTTTTTTCACCCCCCCACCATGATCCCTGTGATGGCCACAAATGCAAAGCTTCAGACACCTCCCGCCCCCCACCCCGTACAATCAAAATAGAGAGAACAAAAGACTTAAACCACTTTGATTAGATACATCCAGGTTCCCCTTCAATCACAGGAAGTTGGTCTTATAGGACCCCCCCTAGCTCAAGTAATCCGAACATGATCACAGGATAACTGGGTGAGAAACCAAATTTTCTGCCCATATTCAGTAGGGGAAATTCCTTTACAAGCACACTGTTGCCAATCTGTTACATCTGTACATATGACCCCAAACCACCATGATTTGGCATCTGATTCCATTTGTGCTTCTTTGAAGGGGGTCTCTTTTTCCTGCAAGATTGTTTGATTAAAAATCAAACAGCAACATTTCTTTTCTCCAGGGGTCCCTGATTCTACTTATTCTACAAAGATTAATTGGCTGTATGCAGCAGAACCATCATGACATTTTCATTGGCCATTAATAAGTAAAGAGGTGTTAATAGACAGCAGGCTTTAGGAATCATTTTGAGCCAGGAAAAGAACAAAACAAAACACAAAAGAAAAAACAAGAAAAGGCAAAATCAGTATCTTCAAAACCAAAAGAAATGGTAGAAAAACACAAGACCTTGAACTTCGTAAAGAGAGAAATCATCAGTTAATAATTTGGCTTGACCCTTTCTGACAGTTCTTTTGTGTATGTGGCAGCAATACTTGGGTTTTGTGTTTTATATTTTCCCCAACAACCTACAACAGTGATTCATTTTTTTCCATGCTTGAAAACATCGATGAAAGTGTTTAAGTTGTCAGGACTAAATGACAACCTTAATGCTGAAAAAGATTTGGTACATTGTGTGTTGGTCTGATAAACTGATGTAATTGAGGTGTAAAATGATTGATTGTTTTTTGTTCTGCAAAAGAACCTTATGCCAACCATACGCAATGTCCCATATGGGCAGGGCAGCTCTGCAACAGCAGAGAATTAAACAATAGAACTCAATGGGCTAGTACTCACAAGCTAAGCAGGGGTGGTATTGGTCAGTACTTAGATTAGAGAACTCAATTGTGATGGGGTATACAAATCCTGCACTGGGCCTGAAGGGGTTAAAAGGCAATAGTGGGCTCAGGTACCCTCCTGGACATGCTCTAGATGGAGGAGTGGGTTAAAAAGCAGTGAGAAGCCCAGGCACAGAGGTGGACAGGTTGCAGGAGAGAGAAATCCTTCTTCAGGAAGCCAGACAGTAGGCTGAGTCTGAGAGGGGATCAGAGAGTGGGTAAGGCCCACAGGCTTGAGAACCAGCAAATTCTTGCTCCTTTTGACTCTTAAAGTGACTGACTGGACTTCAGGGGCCATGCCCCAAACTAAAGGGTCATATAAGTAGGAAGTAGCCCAGAGCAGCAATCAGACTCGCTGTATGGAGGACCCTTCCAGTGCTGGTTCCCACCTGGTCCTGGACTGGGACCTGGTGGAGATGGAAGGCCACATTCCCCTTACCACATCCCTTTTGGGGGCCAAGGCCCAGCTGCAGGTGAAAAGCCAAAGATTCCCAGCTTAGGGTCAGGGACAGGCACGTCTAGTGTTCTTTTAGAGAAGGTAAAGAGCTGGAAGTTAAGTGCACTAACCACTAGGTTTTTCAGAAGGTCAGGCAGCCTCTCACACCATTGGAAACCTAGGTACTGAAGGAAGTGACTCTAGAGGTGGCACTCTTCTCACACCCTAGAATGAAGGGTCACAGTTTTACTGAGGATGCTGTCTTTCGGAGGAGAATACCTGTATTATGTTGTTGTGGCCAAACTCAAAATTGTCTATTATTCCCTCAGACACCTTGGCTAAATTCTAAGGTAGTTAATTATATTCTGCTCATGTTTTACTCTCATGGTATTTTCAGCTGGATATAGTGGGCCAAGTTCTCTGCCTGTATAACTCCATTGACTATAGATGTTGACATTTCAATGGTGGGTGAACTGAGCCATATATAGTATATGAATTTCATGTCACTGGGAGAGGGGCATTGGCTGCTTGGCCAGCTGTCCCACCATGGTGTGGGATCTAGGAGCACAACTTAACCCCCCGCCAGCTAGTGTGTGCATGCTGTAGCTGGCCAGAGGCACTAGTCAGAGGTGCATCCTCCTTGTCAGAGAAACAATAAGCATGCTCCCATAGGTCTGTCCTATTCCAGAAGGATGGTTCTTGGATCGTAATAACATCTGGTACAGCTCTACTTCCCACACTACAATGCTCCTAACAATACAGACAGGAATTTATGCACAGCAGATACGAGACATAAAATACATATATAGATGATCCCTTTATTGGGCTGAGTAAGTAATGTAACTTCCTGCTAGAAATGAAGTGAAATATAGTCAGTGGTAAAAAGAATTCTAATTCTCACCATTTATCGTTTTTAATTAAATATTAAAATACAATAAAAATCCCATTACTTTTTTTAAAGCTACGCTTGAAGGTTTTTAGACAAAAGGGGGATTTTTTGAGATCTGTAAGAGAAATTTTTAAGTGCATTTTAATTTTAATGCAGTGTTTCAGAGAAGGGACTGGATGGCTCAGGAGATTGGTAATGTGAAAAACAGCTTTATTTAGGTTGCCAGTTCAAATCTGCTTCAGAGATGCTACAAACAATGTTAGCATGAAAACCTGTTTGCTGTGAACCAGTGGGTATGTGAACACTGCAGCTGGAAGTGAGTCTCCCATCCTAGGTAGACAGACTCAAGCCAGCATGCTAAAAATTGTGTGGATGTTGCAGTTTGGATGGCAGCTCAGGCTCTCACACCCACCTGACCCCTGGCTCCGAGCTGGGGTAGCTAGTCCAGGTCTCCACTGGATCTAGAACATCTATACGCTGCTATTTTTAGGGCCCTAGTTTGAGCTGAACTAGTGCGAGTCTCCCTACCCAGGCTGGGAGGCTCACTAACAAGTTTCACCTCACATGGTAAAAACTCTAGTGGTCACGTTAAAAGTTAACCGTTTAAAAGCTGTTTGGTAGCCTATAAGAGCTATGTTCGTGCTCCTAGTTCAGATTCCAGTTATATATTGCATAAAACGTATGACGTCATTGATTTGATTGGCACACTTGCTAGCAGTAAAGAGGGTGGAATTCTCCATGGTGTCCCATGTTACTCCTAGGCTAGATATACAGTAGGATCACTTTGCCAGTGTAGTAATACAGTATACTATACTGGCAAAGCATGCAAAGTGAGAACAGAGCTTATATGGGCAAAGTTTCAGTTTTGCCAGCATAGCTTAGTCTAGTTCCCCAGAAGTGAAGTGCACTATAGTGGCAAGTGTGCAGTTTCACCACTATATCTAGCCCATGAAAGCTTATGCCCAAATATATTTGTTAGCCTCTAAGGTGCCTCAAGGACTCCTCGTTGTTTATATTAGAGACTTCTACCAACACTGCTATGTTGGTCAGGGATCACAGCTCATCACACCCTGACTGACATAGTTATGCCAGCAAAAGTATGTAGTTCAACCTGGCCCTAGAGCAGGTTTCCTCCAAGTCAGGATTGAGGTACATAAAGGACAGCACAGGGGAAGCTTCCTCAGTTTGCTATCCTTGATGTACCTGTTTTGTGGAGAAGCAGAAGTATTCAGTCTCCAGGACTGTCAATCCAGCACCTTTAATTAGCCCTGAATTCATTTTAAAAGGTTGAGAAAAGACAGTTACTCACCTTTGTAACTGTTGTTCTTCGAGATGTGTTGCTCATATCCATTCCAGTTAGGTGTGTGTGCGCCGCGTGCACAGCCGTCGGAGAAACTTTTACCGTAGCAACAGTCGGCGGGTCGGCTGGGCGCCCCCTGGAGTGGTGCCACCATGGCGCCGCATAAATACCCCAGATGACCCGGCCACCCTTCAGTTCCTTCTTGCCGGCTACTCCGACAGTAGGGAAGGAGGGTGGGTGTGGAATGGATATGAGCAACACATCTCGAAGAACAACAGTTACAAAGGTGAGTAACCGTCTTTTCTTCTTCGAGTGATTGCTCATATCCATTCCAGTTAGGTGATTCCCAAGCCTTACCTAGGCGGAGGGGTCGGAGTGAGATGTGGCAGAGGCCTGGAGTACCGCCGTCCCAAAGGCTGCGTCGTCCCGGAGACTGTTGTACCAACGCCATAGTGCAAGGCGAAAGTGTGGACCGATGACCAGGTCGCAGCACGGCAAATCTCTTGGATGGCACTTGCGCCAGGAAGGCGCTAGGAAAGCTTGAGCTCTAGTAGAGTTGCGCCGTTAGGCGTCCAAGGAAACATGAAGCTAGCTCACAGCACGTGCGGAATACAGGCAGTTACCCAGGAGGAAATCCTCTGGGAGGAGCCTGGCAGACCTTTCATCCGTTCGCCGCAACGCCAGAAACAGCTGCGGAGACTTACGGAAGGCTTGTTCTTTCCACATAGAAAGCTAGCGCTGTCTGCTCTGCGGACATTCCAAGGTGTGTAGCTGCTTTGTTCCGGCGGAGAAGCATGAGCTCTGCGGAAGAAAACGGAGAAAGATGTCCTGGGCTAAGTATGGAATGGCTAACATCCATCGCTTACGGAGGGAATGCCGGATGAGGGTCGCAGTTGTACTTTGTCTTTATGGAAGACAGTGATACGGAGGTCTACAGTGAGGCTTGGATCTCGGAGACCCTTTCGCTGAGGTGATCGCCTCTGAAGAAGACCGTCTTCCACGATAGGTAGAGGAGCGAACAAGTCGCGAGTTTGGCTCAAAGGGCTAGGTAACATACGTTGTGTAGGACCGAAGTTCTACGGTCCCAGGAGGGGGCAGTGTGGTACGATGCGTGTGGCTAAGTACGCTCCAGGCCCTTAATGAAGCAGAGGACGAACTGGGTGGAGAATATCGAATGCCCACTCCTCTCCCTGATGGAAGGGGATAGGTAAGCTGCCAGGTGCACCTAAAAAGAGGAAGTCGCCAGGCCTGCTGCTTAAAAGGTGGCCCGCCAGAGGTACGTTCTAGGTCATGTGGGATTGATGCCTCTAATGGAGAAAGCATCGATGCGATGCGCACCAGGCCGCGAAGTGTCCATTTGGCTACATATCGTCCGACGGTTGGAAGGCTTCCTGCTTACTAAAGGAGAAGTTGCACTGTACTGAGTTGGAACAGCGCAACTTCCTCAGCGTTCATCCATGCAGGAGCCACGCCGTGAGGTGGAGGGACTCGCAGGTCCGGATGACCGACAGCCTCCCGTGTCCTGCTTGTTATCAGGTCCGGGACACAGGGGAGGGGAACCGGAGCGGCCACTGACAGATCAGGAGGCGTGGTGTACCAGGGTTGCCTGGGCCACGATAGGCGCGATCAAGAATTAGATGCGCTTTGTCCTCTGTGGAGCTTGAGCAGGACCTGTGCACCAAGGAGAAACTGGAGGGAAGGCATAAAGCAGGCGGTGGTTCCAGGGAGAAAGAACGCGTCCGTTTATCGGATCCGGGGAGAGCCTGGAATGAAGCAGAACTCCTGGCACGTTCCTGTTGCAAGTGGGAGGCGAACAGGTTCTACGAGGGAAACCCCCACCTCTGGAAGATGGAATAAATGATGTCCCGGCCGGAATTGACCACTCGTGGCAGAGGAAGGACCTGCTCAGCCGATCCGCCAGGGTGTTCCGGACTCCCGGGAGGAAGGAGCACTGGTCCACCTGGTGGGCTATGCGCAGAAGTCCCACAGGTGAATGGCCTCCTGACACAGGGAGACGATCGGGTCCCTCCCTGCCTGTTGATGTAGTACATGGCCGTTGTGTTTGTCCGTAAACACCGAGAAACACAACGGCCACGAAGATGCTGTTGGAATGTCTGGCCAGGCTAGACGAAACGGCTCTCAACTCCGACATTTATATGGAGGTTGAGCTCTTGGCTGACCAACGGACCCTGCGTCCGCAAGCGACCTAGATGGGCCCCCCATCCGAGGGATGACGCGTCCGCGTCGTCAAGGTTAGTGAGGGCTGCTGTGGATGAAACGGCATCCCCGTACAAACCAGGGATGGGTCAGCCACTCAGTCGATGGGACGTGAGGGGGACCCGAGAGGGATCGTGACAAGGACGTCCATGGGGTCCCTGCTCGGGCGGAAAGACCGAGTGGAGCCACGTCTTGAAAGGGCCGCATGCGGAGTCCTGGCGTTACTTGGTGACGGGTGTGTGCATGCAGTGCCATAATGCCCCAGCAGAGGCGAGCAGTTGCGAGCCTGAGGTGAGATGAGCGGCTTGCAAGTCCCGTATAATGACGTGTGATCGCTTGGAAGCGGGCTTGGGGCAAGTAGGCTCTGGCAAGGGAGGAGTCCAGGGTCGCTCCTATGAAGTTCCAGCCTCTGTGTTGGAACCAGCGTGACTTTTCCACGTTGAGTAGGAGGCCAATGCAAGGCGAAGAGTCCGTGATCACGGAGACGTGTGCTGATGGACTGGCTTGTGAGGCGCCTTTGATGAGCCAGTCGTCCAGATACGGGAAGACATGTATCTGCTGCCTGCGAAGGTTGTGCGGCGACGACTGCCATGCACTTGTAAAGACCCTCGGGCCGTAGACAGGCCAAAGGGGAGGACAAGCGAATTGAAAGTGGTGCTGGTTGATTGTGAACCGAAGGCTACTTCCTGTGCGGGGGAAAATCGCTATGTGGAAGTACGCGTCCTTCATGTCGAGGGCGGCGTACCAGTCTCCAGGATCCAAAGACGGGATAATAGTTCCCAGGAGACCATGCGAATTTCAACTTGAGCAGCCACTGTTGAGTCCCGCGCAGGTCCAGAATCGGTCGGGAGCCTCCCTTGGATTTGGGAATGAGGAAATAGCGGGACGTAAAACCCTTCCCCCCTCTCGGGGTAGCGGAACTTCCTCTATGGCTCCTGCGGCGAGGAGAGACTGCCACCTCGTGCCAGAGATTTGCTCGTGAGAGGGGTCCCGTGAAGAGGGGCCGGGGAAGGGGGTGGAAAGGCAAGGGATGAAGCAAACTGGAGGTGGTATATCTTTGCTTCAACCGTGCGCGTAGCACCCACAGGTCGAAGTACAAGTTGTGACCCACGCCGGAAGGAATAGGAAAGGCGGTTGGAGAAAGGGGGAAAAGGATCCGTGCTGAGTTTGGTACGCCGTCCCCGGGCGTACCTTCAAAAATTGCCCTTGGGCCCTGGTGGGGCCTTAGAGGGTTCTTGAGACTGTCCCCGCATGTGGGGCCGAAACTGGCGCCTCGCCCACCCCGAGGCCCGCGCTCCTGTTGAAGTCCTGCCTGTTTCGCGGCGGAAAGTACAGGGCAGCGGGTTGGGGCCCTAAAGGGTCTACGCTGGGTCACAGGAGGTGTGCATCCCAAGCGACTCATGATGACCCTGTTGTCCTTTTAGCTTTGGCAAGCCGAGGGTTACACGTTTTGTCCGAGATACAAAACCGGCCCTCCAAGGGTAAGTCCTGTAGGTGTACTGTAGCTCCTACGGTGGCAGGTTGGAGACCTGGGCCAGGAGATTCACCTCATTGTGATGCCCTGAGGCTACAGTCCTGCAGCCGAATCGGCCGCGTCAAGGGAAGCTTGGAGCGGAGGTCCTGCCAACCTTCTGCCTCCTCTACGAAAGCTGCAAACTCCTGGCGCGAGTCATAGGGGCAGCAAGTCAGTAAAGCGGCCAACCTCCGTCCAGGTTGTTGTAGTTGTAGCGGGCTTTAACAGAGCCTGCTGGTTGGCCACTCGGAGCTGTAGGGCACCTGCCTGTATTGGAGCACGCTGCCCAAGGCTTCATCTCAGATGCTGTCACGCTAGTGCGAGTGCGACGGTGTTGGCCTGATGACAGTCGCGCACGCATCTCTTGGGATGGGCAGTAGGCCAGAAGGCGGCTGCGGAAGCTTGAGTTCTGGTTGACTGCGCGTTTGAGGCGTTCCCAGGTCACATGGCCAGGTCTGCAGGAATGGAGGCCGGGGACTGCCAGAGGGTATCGGTAGTAGCCTGGATGGTCCTGATGAATGGCAGGGCCACGCGTGTCAGGGTATCAGCGGCCAGGATGCTGACTACCGGATCGTCCACCTCCGGCACTTCCTCTACCGGAAGGTTGATGTTAATAGCCACCCTACGAAGGAGGTCCTGGTGGGCTCTTAAATCTATTGGCAGTGGCCCCGAAGAAGAGGAGCCTGCCACGGCCTCATCCGGGGAAGAGGAGGAAGATATCCCGGGGATGAGAGGGTCCTGGATGGCACTCTGCTCCTGTGGTGGTTCTTGCTCGGAATGCTCAGGGGAGTCTGGAGGATGGGTGACATGCTCCTCTGACTCTTCCGGAGGTGGGAAGGATATGGTGGCTTCCGGCGCTCTGCGTTCCGAAGCAACTGTAGGGGCCAGGACCAGGGGAGCACCCTGGGATTGATGGTATGCCCAGGGTGTCCAGAAGCGCCACTGCTGAGGTCCTACGTCATGGGGACGTGTGTCTTGGAAAAGTCCCGTGGGCATCTCAGTATCACAGTCCCTGCCATAGTAGCTATCCGCCTGCGAGGAGGCAGACTCCTGATCGGACGGCCACGGAGGAGCAGCAAATGTAGGCACTGAAGTGCCAATAGACCTCGCAGCTCGGGGTCGTGGGGACCGGTGTCGGTACGCATAGTGGTACCGCGAGCCTGACCGGGACCTGCGACCGGCTCGGTGCCGGGAGGTCAACCGGGACCTCGAGCCCCTATGGCGAGATCTGCTCCGGGAAGAATGGTCCCTGTGATGGTGCCGCGAGCTCGACCGGTGCCGCGAGTAGCGGGACGGGGAGCAAGAGACGGACCGGTGCCTTGAGGGCGACCGGTGCCGTGAGCTCGACTGGTGCCTTGGGGAGCGGTGCCGTGATTGTGAGTGGTGCCGGGGTGAGCGGTGCCACGAAGTTGAGCTGTGGCAGGAGCGGGAGCGACCCCGTGATGTTGAGCGGCGATGAGAGCGAGACCTCGAGTGGCGGCTGTCCGGAACGGTGACAGAGGGCGGCCTAGGTAAGAGTGGCTTGCCTCTGGAGAGACTCCCGCGTACTGGCGGTGCCAGGGGCACGGGCGGTGCCGGGTCCGTCATGGCTATTAGGTCTCTTGCCGCTGAAAACGTCTCCGGCTTTGATGGCAAGGTCAGCTCGACCGCGGCCGGTGCCGGGGAGCTTCCAGGCGCCGGACTCGACGGCCCGCGCAGGGCTGGAGTCAACAGAGCCGGTTTAGGCGGTGCCGCAGCCGGGGTTGGTGCCGGGCGGTCTGCCTTAGCCGCAGCCTCTGTCTGCGATGCGGGCGTAGAGGAGCCCATCCGAGGCTTAGCCGACTTCGACCTCGGAGAGAGGGAGCGGCGCGGAGTTGCCTTCGGTGTCGTCTGCGGCCTGTGCCGAGGAGCCTTAGCGGTACTGACCGTGCTCGGTGCCGGGGGGGGCGGCCTCACTCACCTGCTGGCTTGTACTCGGTGCCGGCAAGGGTGCTAACGCCGCTTCCATGAGGAGCTGCCTGAGTCTAATGTCCCGCTCCTTCTTTGTGCGCGGCTTAAACGCCTTGCAAATGGGGCACTTAGACGATAAGTGCGATTCCCCGAGGCACTTAAGACAGGAGTCGTGGGGATCCCCTGTCGGCATTGGCCTATGGCAGGCCGTACATTGCTTAAAGCCCGGCGAGCCATCTCCCTCCTGCGACCGGTACCAATAGCCATGCCTGCTCACCGGCTCTAAGCATGGATATTAGTGACGGTCCTTGCCCAAATAGGCCAATGCCGACAGGGGAGATCCCCACAGGACTACATTGTGCTTAAGAATGCCATCGGGGAATCTCGAACTATGCAGCTACTAATTGTAGCCCATTGTGACCAACAGACAAAAACTAAACAAAACTTTTTTTTTAGTTACCCTAGCTCTAAGCCGCGCAAGCAAAGCAAGGAGGAGCGCTCGATTCGACGACTCAGGCGGCCTCATCGTCGTATCTTGGGATCTTGCATGTTTC